>NC_031799.1:37986644-38160361 GCF_001522545.3 Parus major | reverse complement strand
TAAGGGATGAAAAGGTTTTTCTGGAAGTTTATTCTGGTGTTCTTGTTGTTTGTCAATAAACTTTCTTTATTCCTTTTAAGTTTTATGCCTGTTTTGCCCTTATTCTAATCCATATCTCACAGCAAGAAATAAGTAATTTTCTTAGTTATTGGTTTTAAACCACGACAAAAGCCTTTTTGGACAAAACTGGTTTGTGGTCACCCAGCCCTGGTGCCTCTGTACAGGCACTTACAGAGAGCAAAGTGATGGCAACATTGGGCAAGTCTTCACTTACACACCTTTCTATGCTCAACATCAAGGAACTGAATGCCTTTCACTTCTGTTGACTTTGAAGCAACTCTGAGATTTTTTTAAACAGTTTTGAAGGTATATGTAATCACTGATCAAAATTAGGATCAGCAGGAAGATAACAATGGTGAAATATTGGACCATGGTGTTTGGAAAGCTAAAGAACATTCTGTAGACCATGATTGAGTAGTCCTAGCTCTTATGGAATTTTTGATACATCCACAGGATTTTACCACAGGTTTGCTGTGATTTGGATTTCAGAAATTTAGAATTTCCAAGATCAGGCACTAAGCATCAGTTTAATGAGCTGCCTCTCATGACAATTGCTGGGAAGAAAATCGTCCACTTAGATGGGACTGGAGTATGTGTGAGAAGCTGCATCTGAAACAGCCTGGACAGTCTGGCCATTATTTGTCCTGCCAGCTAGTCAAGCAAAAAAACTTGCACAGAGGCAAGAGGGACAGAAACTGGTCATCAACAGACTGAGCAGTGGTTAGACAAGTCAGTGGGGTCTTAGTCTGTCTAACAGTGGCAGGTTACAGCCTGACTCAGTGTAAACTCAGTAAAGTCCTGAAACATATGAAGAAGCTCCTGCTTAGTCCCAAGGAAGCTAAAGGAACCATTGGGAGCTTAAAGTATCCACAGAGGTCTGCCGTTAATCAGTGAGAGCGGAATTTCTAGGACAAAACCCTGTCACAGACCTTTATCATGCAGAATTGAATAATGGAGATTCACATCCATATCTATTTTGTATTATTTTTCAGTCATACATTATTTCTGACGTTTCATTGTTGCATCTGAAATCTAGCTTACAGTAATTTCAGCCTTAAATAATACAGTTTTTCAGTTGGAGATGTTTTTTGCATGCCTTTGTTTTGTAGTTGGTGTTTGAAGGCAAGTTAATATTAAATCCCTTGAACATATAGTCTCCCTCTGAATAAAACATGGTGAAAGTTCAAGTTCTAAATGGTCCCAGATTTGAAACAAGAGCTCACTTCTCTAGCTGATCACCATCTGTGAATCAGTTGTAGGATGAATAGGAATAGGAAAAACATACACAGAAATTACCCTAAGTGCCCTGTATTTCCTCATGTTCTGCAGCTTCCCTGGCTGTGCTCCGGCCTCCTCATCTTCCTTGTTGAAGACTTTATTGAAAGCTGTTCTGAGGTTGAGGGAAATCATTCTCCTGCTGTTCCAGTGATTACAGAAGGTGCTGGAACACACATAAAGACTGATAAGAACAGAAACTTTGTCCTTTTTTAAGATAATTATGTAAAGACTGCATAGTTTTTATTAAATCAATTGAATTACCAGTCTATTTTCAAGTATTTTAAATCTTGCTTTTTTATCTTTTTAGAGTTGTTGATGCATCCAGATCCTCAGGATCTATGGAACCTCTTTCTTAAATCTTTGAGAAGTTAAGTTGCTGAATCAGGTGAGATGACTTGCGCCTGGACTACTTACATAAGACTTTGAAAACTGAGGTGCAGTTTTCAAACTCTTTAACTCACAAACCTTAAAGAAAGAGAAATAATGTGATTTTCATTTTCATATAATTTCAATCTGATTTATGGCAGGTTCACAAACTTACGAGGCTTGATCCATTATAATTTGATTTTTGGCAAAACCCTAGATTTGTTCCTTACACTGCTGTTGTCTAGTCCTCAGCAATATTAGTCTTAAGTAATCCCTAAATACTCATTCTAAGCAACATCATATTTTTTGCTGATATTAAGCATTTATTTTGCTCCCTTCTTCTCAAGGTGGCTTTCAAACTGGGTACCAAATGCCACCTCCTAGCTCTGTCAATAGAAGCTGAGCAATAGAAGCTATAGGTGAAAATGTGATGTATTAATTCACATGCAATGCAGAATTAACCAGTGTTAACCTGTGCAGAGGACACTGGCAAAAGGAAAAGAAGAAAAACCAAAAACCAAAACCCCCAAACAAACAAAAAAACAATCCCCTCAAACAAACAACAGGAAACTCAAACCAAAACAAAACTCCAAACAAAACCCCCTGGTAGTTCGCATTAGCCAGCCAGGTTATGCTAAAGTGCTGTAAAGGAGAAATGTTATTAGACTCCAAATGCCACCAACTCTCAAGGTCATACATGGAATGCAAAGGCTAAGAGCAGTGGATGGTGACAGGCTACATATGTACTAATTTGGGTTTATTAAACCACCACAGACAATTCATACAGGATGTTCAGGGGACAACAGAATCTAGTAACTACTTTTAGCATGGATATACTGCTTACACAGCAGAAATTGGCCAATTCAGAATAGATTTTCATTTATCAGTCACGTATCACAGCCATTTTATTTTCTCAGTAACATGAAACAGATTAATAGATTGTTATGTTCTCATCTCCCTTGAAAAATTCACAAGATAAGTAGATGTAAAACAAGAATGTGTCTTTATGGTTCACCTAGTAATAGGTTACATATGGAAAGAGAGACTGCTTTTATTTTTATGACTATGATGCAAATAATGTGATGCTCAAATGACATTTAATAAACAAACATTCTCGTCTATGACTGTGACAGTGAGACCTAAAGTCTACCTGTCTTTCCAGAAGGCTCAGCACATTTTTGCCATCACCTGCCTGGCTGTAGGAAAGGGTGTCTGTTTAACCTGCCCTGCAGGACATCAGCTCCAGAAGAAGATGACCTGTCCATAGCTGTGCTTCTACTGTCAGTGCAGAAGTGAGCTGAGCTCCCAGCATACAACCTCAGGTACCTCACCAGGTGGCCCAGAGAACCTGGCACAAACATATTCCCATGTTTAAAGAGACCTTTCCTTTTAATAATGATTTGATACATAACTTCAATGCCCATCCTCAACCCAGGACTGTCCTTAGGACAGTCTCACAGAGGCAAAAGCAGCAGGAAACTCTGTCAGTGAGCACATTAACAGAGAGGATGGGTTTAAGTCTGTAACAAAGAGGCTGCACACCTGGTCTCTGAGACTTTACACACTGTCATAGCAAGTAACTTAAGATCCTCTAGAGCAACAGCAAGGCAGTCTAACCTTTCTACACTCTCAAATGAGCTAGGAAGATTTCAGAGTTATGGGTATAAAATGCATATAGAACAGAGAAAGGGTGCAAGGGAATTGAGAACAAGAGATTAACTGTTTAGAAAAATATCAGAAGCAGAGACTCACTTATGAATTGCAAGAGGAATTGAATATTTTTTGAAAAAAAGATTTTGTTAAGGATTAATTTTTTTTCGTATAAATGGGAAGTACTTCAAGTTCAAACCATGCTGAAAAGCATAACCATATGGGACAAGAGAGCAACAGCTGCACTCAAATATTTTCTTAAGAAATGAACATTCATACTCACCCTGTGCTATATCAAAATAACATTTCTGTATATCAGCTTAGTTCACAAGTGCTTTTGAAAGGGGATCATTGTTTGTCCCTTCCAAACCATTTTTTAGCTGAAGCCATCATTGCTCACTCTTCCTGGTGACACATAGTACACTGGATCCTCATAAGCAGAGTATAATATCCCTTTCCTGGCAATTAAGGGGGCATTGGCCCTCAATATTGCCTGAAGAAGAAAGTAAGGACTATGTTCTGTCCACAAAACTTCAATATTTATCCATCCTTGAATTAAGCATTCAAGTATAACATGCTAAAAATAAAATGTTCAAGATCTTGCTCATAAATACTTTATTTATGGCTTTGAAAATATAAGTTGGAATGTCAAACTGAAATATGTCCTGCACTTACAATCATAAATTATACCGCAGCATAAATTTACTGGATATTTTAAAAATACAGCTACTTCCCCTGTCCTAAAGAATTTAGGTCTAAATCAGGCATGACAAACAGAAGGTATGGAAGAGGACAACATTTCAAGATAAGTATGGTGAGAAAAGGATAAACATTATCTGAAGTGATGGGTATGAAGGGACCAGAGATAGAACGTGAAGTAAAGGTCTCCTTTCAGGTGCAGGAGAGTTTTAATTCCCAAAGGGGAAAACATTTCTCTGGAGGTCTTCATTTACATGATTAGTGTTAAGTTCTCTTGCTGAGTTTTGAAAGTTTGATTTAAACTTGTTTATGTTTTGATTGTTAATAGATTATTCTTCTAAGTAGACTTACAGAAGGACACTGAATTTACAAATGACAGCTTCTGGCATAGAAACGAAGATAAAAAGCTCAGACAGGGTGGCTGAGGGCTTTGTTTTGCTTTGTGTTCCCCTGTTGTGACGTGCCCTGGGGAGGCAAAAAGTTACTTTTTAGATAAGCACTGTCCCACCCCAAACCCCTTGTGAAGGGCGGCCCAGGTGCTGTGATTGGGTTTGAGTCCCTGGGGGCTTCTCCCTTGCTGTGTTTCTGATGGTTCCTGACCCTGAGCTCCACCCTCAAAGGTAGGGACCCTTGAGAGTTCTGTCCCTCAAAACCCCTGCTGTGCCTCTGTTTGGGGCTCTCTGTTCTGGACCTGACTTTGTTCCCATGCTGAATAAATGGTTTCATGAACCAGGAGCCCGTCTCGTTGGTGCTCCATGCTGGTCCCCAGAACCCTGCAGCTTCCCTGGACAAGATCCTGAGGTTGCTGACTGCAACACTCCGCACTGGGAGAGCCTGTGCCAAGCACTGAGAGGAGTCATGACCATGGCACAGAGCCGATTTCACGGAAAGTACGGAGAGAGTCAACAGCATGTTGACCATACACAGGAACCCAGTTGGCGGCAGCCTTCCAAATGTGATTCATGGCAATTTCTGGCTAGCAGAAGATCAGGGCTGATAGCACTGGGCAGTGTGGGTGTGCTGTAGGTTAGGACCTAGCCCTGTAGACCTCAATGGATCTACAGAGGGCTGCTACTTCCATGGGCCCCATTTCTAATGAGTAGAGTGGGCTTCCAGTGAGGCAGCAGGTGAAGTTTGCAGTGGGATTAAGCACTCTGGACCTCAGAAAGGTGAACAATAAATACTTGGAGCTCAAGGCTGAACAAACTCCATGTGAAGTGGTTTCACATAGCAATTTATTCTCAAAATATCATCTGAAAGCACAAGGAACTATACAACTTTGTTGGTCTTTCCATCCTGTGCAATAACACATCAGTTTCCTCTTCTTAGTAGTTTGGAACTGGTAAAAAGCCAGAGCTATTACTCCATAACACAGCAGTGTTTTAACTAAGGTACCTCATGGGAGACATTGACCAACTGCAGCACCAACTAAAGTTGCATTGAGGCAGGAGGCTACTGTGGACACCTGAAACCCTCATAAAGTGCTTGTGGGAGTTTTGTAGCCCTCCAAGACCACAGCTGATGGTAAGCCATGGCTCTCCATACCACCTGAAATTACTCCAGACATCCATATTTGAGCAGCTGAATTTCTCATATGGTGACAAAGGAAAGCAAAAGAGGGTTTAAACAAAAAAATGCTATAACCCAAGGAACTGGAATGCTACCTTACTTCAGCCATTGTTCCTGACTACAATGAAACAGTGACAAATCTAGGTGAATTCTCAATCTACAAAATGCCCTGGGTATCTACTAGCAGCTGAAGTTGCTGAACCTTTGGCAAAAGTCTCTTGCGCTATTATCTCTACCTCAGCTTTAGCCTCATTTTCTTGGTCATTGGCAACATGATGACTAGCTGAGTGATGAAAGAGATAGAAAGTTGCCAGAAGTGTACAGACCAGTCTGAGCCTTGGTGGCCTGATGCATCTCAGAGGTGCTGGACAGACATGGAGCAGGACACATGATAAGACACTGTGTAAAGTGCTCTGGCAGTAGATACATTTTGTCAACAGAGAAGTCTTCACGTCTTGTGTTGGACTGCATTTCATAGGCTGTCAGCTAGGTCAAAGCTCCTCAGCATGGCTTCTTCTTCCCAGAAGGACAGCGGTTCACTGCTGTCAGTATGTATGGTGGGTCAGGTGTGCTTGTAGTATGGGGAACAACCTGATGGCAAGGCACAGCTATTGCTCCTGCTGACTTGATTGAATGTCCAAGGCTGAAATACGCATGTAAAGGGTTCTATTCCTATTGGTGGATACATAGAAATGCAAACAGTTTACTTCTATGAAGAGAGACACATTGGACAATTTTTTCAGATACACAGATTTCAATACCTTGTGACTGTTAGTGGGAGATCACCGCCTCTTTCAGCATATACCCCTTCAAAAAAAGATATCACATTTGCAATCACCAGCACAAACATGACCCTTGATTGCAGATCCAGGCCACTTTCCTTTTTCTTCATCAACATGTGGTTGATAAAACCACTCTTGTCCTGATTTATTATCTCAGTTTGATACAGGGACTATGGTAAAAGCCATTTCAATTGTTTTCTCTGTCCTTTCTGTTAAGTTCTAACCAAAGGTTAGGATAAATGCATTCATCTCTCATTACTGACTGCTAGGAGTGCAAAATATCTAATTTGCTAGAAGTCAGGAGGCCAAAGCATCATGGCCCCACAAATATGAGTTTTCACAGAACTCTTGTTATCATTTTCTAATTGCTGGGTCTAGGTGCTGGCTCCCAAAGAGATGCACCAAGGTGCCCCTGAGCAAATCAAGAAAGTACTATGCTTTATAGGAAATTCTCACCATGAATTGTACAACAAAATTTGAAAATCGATCACAGACAACTAAATTGCTATTCCAGAGATTTTCCAAAATTTAACAGTTACAGTAACTTTGTTTTACCTGCGATAATGTTGGTGCTACCTACAAGTCTAATACTGATTGTACAGAAGAACAGGCAGAATAGAAAAGACCACTGTTCCCTGATGTGATGAAGTGCTGAAGCACATGTCTGATCAGCCAACAGTGCCACAGAGACTGCCTAGAACTCATCAATTTGGTTTTGCAAACTGAAATTAAGAAATTCATACTACTAATACTACTAAAAACTGCCAATATGCTAAATCCTGATCTATAGACTTGAATATCTGGACTTAGCGCAACAGTGGTAGATGAGGCTATCAGAACAGCTCTTGACCTCCTACAGATGGTAGGAAAAGAACTGCTTCCATTAGGTCACAACTGTAGCATAACTGCTGATGTCCCCACTTAGATGAGTTAAAAATATCCAGTTTTTCAGTATGAGAAAGCTTTATGGGAATGGGTTGGCTTCCACAAATTCATCAGGAAGTGTGTGAAATACACGACTTTTATTTCTCCACTTTGCTGCTCAGACTGTGATAAAGTTTATGTAACACGGTAATATACACAGAGAAAATGCTAAATAGTTACATACTATGAACATTATGTATAATATAGGCTAATTTAATTTGCAAAGTTCCATAGAACTACAACACTAATATTGAAACAATTTTTAAAATGTTAGCACAGCAATCAAACCCTGTAAGACTTTTGTTTAATGGGAATATGTTAGCATTTTATTCTGTTTTGGAATAAGCTTTGTCTGAAACCATTGGAATTTCCTTTAGAACAGAAATCTCGGTTACCAACCATTTTTGTTCCCATTGTTCCTACATCCCAGATCCCCGCACCCAGAGGCTAAACTTCTTTTCCAGTGTATGTCCTTGTTCTACCTCCCCATGCTCACAAGTCCTGCTGTGTAGGGTCTCACAGGCTCTCTTTTTGAGAAACAGCCTCTGCAGACAGCATGGGCCCACAGCCCACTCTTTGGAGAGTAATTGTATTGTATTAGGTTCCTGTGCCTAGGGCTCTTTGTCAAGTAATCTCTTGCAGCACCAACATTAACCATCTAGAACCATTTATCCCAAGGAGAGTCCCTGTGGACTACATTACCCAGAATCCTTGACAGGGGAGTTGATGAGTAGCTAATAAAGGAAGAATAAATCATGCTCAGTCCCTGTGTTCCTCAAAGTCTGGATCTTTTTCTTGCATAAAAACTATTGGCCAGGTGCACACAATGGGTGATAGTGACACTAGATAAAAATGTAAATAGTTAATGTAAATTTAAATAGATAAAAACTGGAAATAGTTGCACTTAAATTTGTCTCAATAACAAGTAAAAAATTCAGACACAGTCTTTCTGTTCACATCCATGTCCCCAAGCACAATGTGAAAAAACTTACTTTTGCCCTGTTCTGATACAAATACAAAAAAAAAAAAAAACCCAAAAAAACCCCCAAAAAATACACGGCAAAAATTGTAAAATTCAAGTACAATGAAATAAAATTCTGTGAACAAAACACCCAAGGAGATTAATAAAAATTAGCCCCACTAGGATAATGGAGGGGCAGTGGTTAAAGACAGATGACTCTACAGATGATGTAGCAATACACCCATATTGATTCCATTACAAGCACAGGTGGACAGATGCCAACTTCTTGCCTGCAGCTGGAGCAGATGATAGCAAATCTCTGGTTCTTCCCTAGGTAGCCACAGCACTGGCCAGCAGCTTGGCATATCCACCCCCTGCTACCAGTTTTTTCAGATCACAGTACTATTGCTTTCACTGCTGACAGCAAGCATCCAGTTTCAGAGAGGGATTGCTACAATTTAAAAAGGCTTCCTTAAAGTTTATGATGGTGGAGACGTCACAAAACATTTGTCTTTTGATGTGATGCAGTGTAAATGCTGTAATCATATTTACAGGACATGATTGATAACATGCTCCACATGAACTCCTTCCTTTAAACCTTCCCATAAAACATATTCATCTGCCATTTCCCAATCTCAACTACCAAAGGATCAAAGTGAAAAAAAAAAAGTGAAACGGGTTCAAGCAGGGCAAATAGGCCCTAAATGACTGTTTAGGAGCAGAAGATGAAAGCTCAGCTCCAAATTTCTGTTTGATGAATTATTATATTCTTTTTTGAAAAGTCTGTGTAGAATAGAGGTTTCAGAGGGCCTTTTTTTTTTTTTTTTTGTTTCACTGAACAAACTAGACTCACACTCATATAAGATTAACATGAGATCCCAATGAATACAAAGTCCAAGAGCAAGTGTTCACTTGATTACCAATTCAATTAATTGTTTTTTTATTATTCTTTTTTTAGCAGTTTGATCTCATTGATACAGAAGGCTACTCCTGAGCTCCACTGCTGTACAGGGATCTATGGGAGATGCTGTGGAGAAGGCTATGGACTTCTTGAGCTGATTTGCTTCTTGACAATACTCTCCTATTAGCTGTAAATCACAGAAAATCACCCTAAGTCACTGCTAGGTTATAGCCAGCTCTGCTGGCAGGGGATCAAGGAGCACTCTGTTACCCTTCTGTCTCTAGGGCTGGGAGGTGATAATCACAGGCTAATCACAAATGGCAGCAGGGAGCATCCCTGTTAGATAGTAAACATTTCCACTGCAGCTGTAGGCACCGAAGTTATGGTCTGGGGTGGGAGCATTTTACAACTAAGGCAACTAGCTGGGCTCACTTATCTTGCTTGAAACTCCCCTTCAACACCATAGAGGAAAAGTCTGACTCTTGTGGAAGACATGAATTTGACCAGGTCACACGACAAGGAAGCACATTAAATTCTTGCAACTGGAGTGTGATGGAACAATTAAACAAACAGTAAAAATGCTAATTTGTCATAATGAAGGAAGAGCATGGTAAATAAAGATGGAATGGAACATCTAACATCTAATGCAACATTAGTGTTGCATTAGAATTTCACAAGATTCTGAGATGAAGGCAACCAAGTAGCATATATTACAGAACTCCAGACACAAAAGAAACAAGTTCAATTTTTGTGTCATAGAGAAATGCATTATTTTGTTATAGTATGTTTGAATCTACAGTCAAGAATGTCTAAAATATGCTATAAACCTTTGGGCAAATGGTAGATAATGTTGAAGCAAAATCATCCTCGCAAAATCTGGCACGTGGTAAAGTTGTGCTGCACTCATTTAAGATTATTTTGTGTAGCAGATGGACATCCCATCCTGCAGATGTTCAGATAACAAATGTTTTCAAAGCACTTTGAAGATGAGGCACATAAATACAAGGTTTCATTATTAGATATTAGGAAGAGTAATAAAAATAAGTACAGTTTGTACTAAAGAACATCTGAAGGCTCTTTTACGAGACACAATATAGAGGTCTTTTCAAAGCAGTTATTTATTTTTTCACATTCCTTCTTTTCATTAGCAGAGTTCACAAATTAATTAGAAAATTTGTTTCATTCCATCTAGCAGTGTCAAATATTTTTGCCGAAGAAAGACACAACTACTCAGACAGTGTAAAGAAGCTTATAAAAAATTAGTAAATGGAGAAGTTCATTCAATGACTAGCAGCACTGATTGGATCCAGAGCTCCAATAAAAACGGATAGCCAATATACACCCTTACCTTAAACCATCTCAAATACCACACAAAGGAAGGGAGACAAAGGAGCAATAGAGCATAATGTAGAAAAACAAAATGAAAGCCATACATTCAACATCTCAGTTTCGAACAGTGGTGTAAAAACATCTGGAAGCTGCAAATCCTGAAGAACCCAGCAGTGCCCTGGTCTAATGTTTCACCCAAAGACACTGTATTTGGTTTCTATAAACTAGATAAAGAACAGGTACAAAACAAAGCATAGAATGTCAAATATGGCACATACATGAGCTAGGTATTTGTTGGCATCAATACAAATTAATCTATTTTCTATGTAATCAATGAGAAATGTTCTACTGACTTGGGCTGTGAGAGCAGCACGTTTGGAAGAGGATCTCACACCCTGAGGCTTACATCCATAAGTGTGATCTATCAGCCGTGTCCCTACAGTTACTATAAATGTATACTGTATCTAGACAGCCTTTTATTTTTTGCAGTGATAATAATATGTAATTACAATTTTGATAAAGCTTCAAGAAGGAAATTCCAGTAAGATCATAACAGTGTCTTCGAACTAAGAAATATACTGAAAGATAGCTATTAAAATTTTATGAGGTTTCATTTACTGGTAGAAGACAGAGACCTGTAGTATTTTATAGACATAAAGTGAGACACAAGGCAAATTTAAGTATCACCGACACAAAAAGATGAGAATGCAAGTCACACTGGATTGGAAAAAGAATTTACTACCCTTTGTATGAGGCAATTTTTGTGAATTACTAATACCATCATAGAAATCTCTGCATTGAAAAACCAGAGAGGACATCCTCAGATCCTCAGGTAGAAGGATAGTGAAGGAAGTAAGGATGCAGATGCCAAATAATTGTCACTTGGATCATAGAATCATAGAATGAGCTGTGTTGGAAGGGACCAACCCACAAGGATCATTGAATCCAACTCCTGGCCCTGCAGAGGACCATCCACAAGTGTCACACCATTAGCATGTCAGTGACAAACACTGGAGCTCTTTCAGGCTGGTGACCACTTCTCTGGGGAGCCCGTTTCACTGCCCAACCACTCTCTGGGTGAAAAGCCTTTTTCCATAAATGACCTCTTACAGAATTGAGAACCAGAGCAGGTAAGGACAGGACAATCCTACGGGATGCAAAGACCTGGATTTTCTTTCTGATTCTGGAGGGAGGGTGGGTATGTTGTGCACAAAGAAATACTTATTTCTCTGTTTTAGACATAAAAGATGCTATTATGTAAAAAAAACCCAAAAAACAACTCACAAGCAGTTTTCTAGTAAAAGAGAAGTATAGAAATATAAGGAATATTTTAGGAAATTCCAATTAGGGTTAGGATTATAAGGATGATGAAAAGAAAAACTATTAGGGAGACATTATTTTGTGTGTGTGGCGCACACATGTAGGACTAAAAATCCACAATGAAGTCACAGATTAAGCTCTTTAAAATGAAGAATACCATAACATGGGGTCACTTGTGTATGTGCCTTGGGATATAGGAAGGGCTGACAGACTGGGCTGCTAGTCATCACTGTGTCCCATTCCCAGTGTTCAGCCTGTGTCTTCTGCATAATTCAGAATCAACTCTGAAGACAGAAGTGCTGAGTTACTTCCATGTCTGTTTTCCTTCTCATTATAATACTTGAGTGCTTCACAGACTGCATTGACACCAAACCTATGAAACGGGGGACTACTCTAAGAGATGGAAATTGAGGCACAGCAGATTAATGTCCAAGAGGATCACCTCTTTGGTGTGTTTGAAGTGAGGTTCCTAGATCTTTTTTTCACCTTTTTGGAATTAGCAAGAATTTTACATATTCCAGATGACCCTTCCATTGGCTTTCACAGCTCTTGTGAGTATTCTGCAGTTCTGCAGAGAGCAATAAGCTGCTAAATTACTGACAGTATGATGCACATTAAAGGTGTTAAGAGAGAATTCAATTGTCACTCACAGAATTTTATCATCTGACTTTCCCTGAGTCAGTAAAAATCTTCCAGTTTCCTCAATAATGAGGGCAAAAAAAACTCCCTCCAGATAACAAAGTATTCCACTAATGACTCCAGTCCCCTTGTGTTACTGCATTTAGTCTGCTGAACTGGCTCACTCAGATGGTTGCCAGAAAAAGTCTCCAATGCAAAATAGAAAGTAGCAGTTTTCTCCTAACATTCCAACAAGTTTCTTCCCTTTCTTAAAAAATTATAAAATCTCACTGAGGAAAAAGTATACAGTCATGAAAAGTGCACTCCATTTTAGAGTTCTCATTGGAAATTCTATTGAGCAATTTCAAACCCAAGCAAGGCAATGGTACAGAGTCTGGAAAATACAAAGCTTTCATTTATTCCTGTACTCCTATTTTCCAAAAACAAAACAAACAAACAACTAAAAGTTTACTGGTTTACTGGAAGCCAGTTTTTTTGGTTTTGACACTGTAGCCTGAAGAATAAGAATGGCTGATGGGATGGCTCTACATGTGTCTTGTGTTCTTGATTCAGCAAAATAATGTGGAAATATTGGTTTGGCTTTCAAATACTAAGATTGCTGATTATAATGAACATCTGAAGGCTACTTATGTACATATTGCTCTGGCTAACCTTCATACAGAACATGTATTTATACTCTGTATAATGCACAGTGAAGGCTGTTCAACACACCTGTACTGTAGTATGCTTAATGACCTAACACAGAACAAATGTAATTCAATGGTTGTGAAAGAAGCTAATGGTCCCTTCTGGTTTTAAACTCTTATGAATCTATAAGAATAAAATACTAAAAAGTTACAGGGACATTTTCCCTTCATAGTTGTATAAGAGTATCTAGTTACATCTTTCAAAGGGTTCTGATTCAGCAGCTTCGCAAGAACCTGGTACTACTTAAAGAATGGAAGACCCAAGATTCATGGCAACAGCCACCTGAAAAAAACAAAGTAACTACTCTTAACTTGTTTTCAACTAAAGAATGCTATGAGCAGTCATTCCGTTTTATGAGTCAATCCTTTTGCCATAACTGTTTAGCCATACATACATACTGTGGGACTGTATTGGATTTCACCCCATCCTATCAGACTATGACACAGAATGACTACTGCCAGCTCCTTGTCACCACTACTACTTCCTTTTTCCACTGGCAAACAACCAACACTTGTAACTTGACTGATAGCTTGAAATTACTGTCTTAATAGCTGGTACCATAAATGATCATATTTTTTTCTGTCATTCCCGTAAGACCTTCGCATGTACTCCTACAGCAAGGTTTAGAAATCGGTTATTTGCAATACAAGAAAATAATTTCCTACCCAGAAGCCCTTAATAACCGCTAAGTTCCTCTGTCAAGCACTGTGACATTTTGCTGATGTGGAAGACTGAAATAAAAGGAGTGGAAGGACCTTCCTGCACATGGTATGAATTTAATCCATGTGAATTTAATCCATAAACCTACAATGGACTTCTCAGACTTCCCAGAAGTTTTGATCCAACACTGACACAAATGAAACTGAAGCCCCATTTTTATTTAGGCAAGAATTAATTTTCCCCTCCTTTTTTCTGTGTCCTCAGGCACTTTGGCCTTATTCACTAATACTACATGCCTGCTACAGCCTCCAAATTCAAGAGCATAATGAGTAATTCAGACCAAAGCTTGAGTGAAGGAAGGTGGTGAGATTCAGCACATAATACAGGTTTCATTGTAAGCTGCCTGGATATTCTGTACTTCTGCAGATCAGATGAATATTCTTTTTCTGCTCTCTGCCAAAGAACTCAACACTCCTGTACTTCACAAGACAGTTTTAGTGTCAGCTTTTTACAACTACATGAGAACTTTATTGTAATAACACCCAAGAGAGGGATTTCCTCTATCTAAGTTGCTCATAGCATCTAGATTTTTTGCATATTCATCCCTCTAGGTCATCTGTGACAGTCTAGCTGTGAAGCTGGAGGAAGCATGGAGGTTATATCCAGCTCTGTTTTAACTGTCATTTAACATGCTGATTATTGTTGTGTCACACAGCAGCTGCAGAACTGCAACATTTTCAGCCTGTTCTGTGTTGTTATCTGTAATCTGATGAATCCAGAATGCCCTGGCATTTTATTCCTGAACGGCTCACATTGACCTGTGTATTTTTCCAGTATGTTTAAATTTCCAGCAGTTTCTCCAAGGTTTGTTCAAACCAACAAGCATTTGCATTTGAGGCTGTTTCTCACAACAAAAGGACAGAGTTTCTGAATATAGTCTTTGTGCTTTCTCTTTAACCCCCAGTTATTTGCTGCTCAGATGATATGTCACTGTTGAAGTTCCCTGCCTGTAGTTACCATCGCCACTAATCCAGTAATTTCTAGTATACATTTTAGGGCCAAGTCAGCCAATCACTGCTTTTGGGTTGCCTCCTTTCATATACCACACACTAACAAAGGCTGCAAAACAACACTGAAACTCTGCAGCTCTGCACAGCTCTTAACATTCTTAATCGGATCAAACAGACAGAATTTCCTTTGTTCCATTTGCTCTCCATTTGGAAACACGTTTTTGCTAATAGCAGATGCAGACTACACAGATTCACCATCAACTCTGACAGTATTTCTTACTAAATACAAAGCCACATGAAGATCAGATTCATGACTAACTTGTCTGGCTTCTCAAGTGGCATACAGCAAGGATCAGTATTTATTCAGGTAATTTTAAAACTTTCCACCAAATGTTTACTTGTCATTCCAGTACACTGCACTCTTTTTGATGTATTAGCTTCCTCTACACATTGAAGAGTACATGTAAATTTTGATCAGTAACTCAGTTTGTTGAACTTTGATGGTGTAGCTGCAGAACAACAACACAGGGAAGGAAGGAGAGGAAATTTTTCTAGAGAAGACAGGTACACTGGTGTAGAATCTTTGGTTTTTCCACACAAGACTGGAAGGTAAAATTAGTTTTGTTGTAGATTACAGCCACAGATCTTAGTTATTACTGCATTTTGCTTCCTTCAGTATTTTATTAGAATATGCCAAGAAGTAAATCCCATGATAAATGTGTATCCTACCAGAGTAAGGCCCCAAAGACCTTACTTGACATTTTGCTGCCAATATTCTGCATACATGTTTTAATGGTGCAAAAGACTTTGTGAGGGAAACTGGTCAACACATGTTAGCCTAAACATTAAAATAGCATTTGACATCAGGATGATCTCTAGACAAGGTTCCTCCCTACACTGAAAATTTCTGATACTCATCTCAAAGAAAAAAAGAAAAGTTAATAGAAACATATTCTTCAATTATAATATCACTAGGCAGAGATGGGTTAAAAATTACTTTACATTGGGGTCCAGCAAGCCAACCTCACTCCAAGTGGACAACTGCCAATAAGCTGGTAATGGGAACATTCTGAGGAGACAAGAAACACTTCAGCTGGGTGAGAGTGGCCATAGTTAATGAAGGCAAAGGGCCAAGACAGAGGTGAGGACCTGACAGATGCATGCAGTTGGATAAGGGGCATAAATAACTTTGAAACAATAACTCAGGCCTTCGCATAGATGTACCAAGATGCCTGTAATACTCTGAAGTTACAGAGAGGTAAACTTCAAGCATTAAGAATATATGCGCTTAACGTTAACAACATTTCCTGAAGGCAGTTAGTGCTTAGAGACCATTATCTGCTCTCTGCAGTAAATTTTCACTTTTTTTTTTTCAGATTTAATACACATATTCTGAATAACTTGAAGACAGAGTCTGGGAATGAGTTGGAGAATATACAAAATCCTTACAGTGAGTAAAGAAGAAAGCAGAAAAAGCCTTTTGGCTTTTGGGAATTTCAAAGTAAAGATTTTATTTTTTTACAACGCAGTCATCATTTTCAGTAAACATGACAGGATTCATGAGAAGAATTCTTAGCATTTAAGACTTTTTAAATTATGGCTAAATGCTATGCACAAAATGCTGACTTAGCTTTTCTGCATCTCTCTCTCTCACTTGCCCCTTTGGCACATTTTCCTCAGAGCTTCTCACTTCAGTGGTTGAGTGGTGTTTATTACCAGGATCTTCTACCCTTATTTATTCAAGCAGAAGAAACATACCTTACATGTATTGCCCAGACAGAAGAAAAATCATGGAGGTTAAAAAAAGAAAGTGTTTCCAAAGAGCTACAAAGCCTCATTACTTAAAGGCCTTGCCAAATAGCAAAGAACTACCTGGCAAGAAGATTGAAGAGCAGGCGGTATTGCTTAAAATCCTTTGGTTACTGGTTCAGCCTGTATAAATTATCCCTCTAGAGGCCAGCAGAGTATCAAAAACAATTACCATGAACTAGACCATAACACTACCGTAGACCCAAATCTTGCCCAAACTATAACATTTAAAACTTCTTCCAGCTGTCCAAAGGCTGCCTTTTGCAATGAGACTGAACTGTCCTGCAACACAGTGGCACAATGTAAAAAACATTTCATAGCATTACCTCTACCAAAGGTCCAGACTCCTTAGTATGGTGTCAGGGATGTTAGAGTGCTCATGAAAACAGATCTGTTACCTTCACTCGTATAGGGAAGCAGTGTGTTTGAGATTAGAGCATACTTAGGAGAAGCAGTGTTTATTGTGGTCAGAGACACGAATGGGACTCTAACACGCTCCAGCACTGATTTGCTGATTCTGAACTTTCTGTCTTAGTTTTACCATCTGTAAAACAGATACCGTAACACTTAAAATGCAAAGCTGACCTGGGAGAAATGCCTTCTGCCTCACAGAAGTAAGCGAAGAGATTAATTACTGCAATCAATTACATGGAAAAGCCTCAATGAAAAGTGCATTAGGAACACAAAGGAGTGAGAGATTTGCCAAATGAAACAGGTATATGCATGCCTTAGTACTTTGTTCTAATGAGTGCACTGATCTAATGCTTTCATTTTGAGTGGGTTTTACTCCAAAGGCTTGTTCCTGCAGCCCTCACACAGTCACATTCCCACAGAAGTTTGCTTGAGGAAAGCCTCAAGATTTGACTCTGTGTGTTTTCTCTTGTGCCAGGAAATACTATCCTTTTAATTAGCAGGTCCATTTCTTTGATAACTGTTTAAGTGGCTTCACTGCAATTTCATCTCTTTAGTTGTCATCCAGCACCTGGGAGGTAAGGAAAAAGGAAGCAAGCACTGAATTTTTCCATCATTTCTGCTGAGGGATATTTCTGAGACCCTGTACTTTTGTGGGTGGGCGGATGGATGAATAGACAGACGGAAAAGGGAGTTTCCTTTATGGGATTCCAATAATTGGTATGTGGTTTACATTCCATTCATCTGAAGGACTCTTATTTTAATCAGAAACAGGCTCAGGCTACTAAATTACCTCCAGTGTTCAAAACATATCCATGTTTTCAGCTGGTGACTTTTCTCACATGCATCTTTTCTCTGACACCCACAGACCCCATAGTGTAATGTGGTCATTTACCATCAAGAACTCGGCGTCACCTCCTATAATAGGAGTTGGTTCAGAGCTCTTTTCCAGACAGAGGTTTTCTGATTGCTAGCTTCACAAGCAGAAGCTCTTTAAAAATACTGTGGTATTTGGAACTGGCATTGATTTCTCTAAGCGGGTTTTGGGTTTGGTGGGTTTATTTCCTAGGCTCATCCAACTCTGGGAAAGCCTTTTCTGGACAGTGTTGTGGAAGTCTGGCAGTACAGCTTTGTCTTAGTAGCCAGAAGCTAATGCAGACAACTGCTGAGAAAAGCCCTATACTCAGCAGCTGGACTCACTGGTGCACTTTAAGGCACTAAAGTCTAACACCTTGTCCAGAACTAGTCAGACTAAATAAATAACCATACAGCAGATTTCAGCTCTGGGGCTGGTGAAAATGCAAAAATATTCAGCATCAATTGCTGTTATCCAAGGGAAGGGAAAACACTAAATGTCTCACAGTGAATTAGTATTCTGTTATTTAAATCTCTCTGAACCTTTTGTGATAGATCCCTAGTACACCCTAAAAAGTTCTTCAAATCCCACCTTTCCCCATCAGCTAACTTGTTTCACTGTCCAGATTTGTTTACCCTTAACTTTCATTACAGATGCCCTAGCAAATTTATCTTTTCAGGGTCTATCTTGTCTAACCTGTCCAAAGACTGATGGCACATGCTTTTAGGGATTTCCATGCCATTTATCCTTGAATGTGCTCCACGTCACAACTCCCTCTGGTGCCCACTGTTCAGCAGATCTGTCAAGCAGCACAGCAGGAAATCTCCTGCAGGCAGATCGCACATTACACAATCTATGAAAGGAAGAAGAGTTTCACAGCTAAGGTCTATGTCAACCTGGATCCATCACAGAGTTTTTGCACATAGAGCGTGCCTGCCTCGTACCTCACTTCCCTAGTGGAGAGAGGGAAATGAGGCACAGATGGAGATACGCTATCAAAAGGAATGGTGAGCCTGTCCCCTCTTTCCCACACTGAAGATGTGATGGAGACAACCTGTGGCAGTGGCCTGTGAACACAAACAAGAGCTGCACAGTCACCAGTCCTTTCCAGATCCATGCATCCTGAAAAGACAACACACAATATGACTTTCATCTGTCTTTGGCCCACACTAGGCAAGTAGGAGTTGCCAACACCATGAAGGAAACAAAACCATCAAATACCTCTTGCTTTTTCCTTACTACTCAACAGCCTCTGGGCAACACTTCTCTACTGTTTGTTCAGAACATGAGACCCTTGGCACCTAATTTAACGTTGGTACTGGGAAGTGAAAAGTATTTGAAGTTGCATTCTAGGTTGCAAAGGTTTCAGCAAAACCCCTTGTCTAGAACCTGATGATCTCCTCTCTCAAGTCACAAGGAAGCAGGAACATCACAAACTGGGAAAAGGCATTTAGCCCTGCACTCTGCTAGACCTCTTAGAGGTGTGGACCCAGGCTGTGCTGCCCAGGGCAAGGCAATGTATCTGTCACAGGATGCTTTCACCAAATTACTACACTTTGCCCTGCCTAGGCTTTCACAGATCCTGATCTCTCAGGATACAAGATTTCTGTCTGAGATTCACTTTAAAAGAGATTATTTTCTCCTGATTTAGTTCAGAGCTATAATGAAGTTAATCTTTAAATACACGCATCTTGCAATCGCAGAGCTAGCTACATTGCGCATTTGGAGTCAATGTATCAAGATTAGAGATAGAGATATCTCAATACTGGATTGAAAACATGATTTGGAGTACTCAATCACATTCTAGCCAAATAATTTCAAATTGAATGAACAGTAATATTTTGTTTGATGTATTTCTTTTCTGCCATGAAACGGACCGTCATTTATTTTGAATACTGAGATTTATCACAAGAATACGCTACAATAGTGCTTTGCTGCTGGACATTTGTAGTATTCCAGAGTAGAGCTTTTTACTTATTTTAGACAGCAAACCAGCCCGATACAAGGATTCTTTGGATTAATCTTTCTGGGGCTTATTATAATAATTTTACACCACTTTTGATTAAAGGAAGGTGAATTGCTGAATAAACTGTGACCAGCAGACCACAGGGGCCTATAAGCAGCACAGGGCAGTTCATTTAGTCATTCCCTAGTGCTCTTCCTGGACTGATCAGACAGCACCTTCACAAACCAGGAACTATAATGATGCCTTTAATGTTAATTAATGTATGACTGCTTAAACTTGTGCAGTTTTTTTCCTCCCTTCCCTTCTTTTGGCTGGTCACAACTGTCGGTTATTCTGCTTAAGTATTAAAAAATGCTTAACTAAATAGGCTGGCTTATTTGCTTTTGCTGATAGTAGCAGTCCACCCACAGAGCTCTTTCAAATCTCTTCAGTGTTTTGGAAACTGGATAAGGGACTTATTCAGTGACGTGCAAGTTCGTCTGAGCCAGGAATGAAGTGTGCATTTCATGAAACGAGAAATAACCTCAGACCACACACAGTGTCATTTCTGAACTCCAGTTTGGGCTCTCTTCCCCTCGTCCCTGTGCATACACACACACACCCCTGCTAAAAAACCAGATGATGACTGACATCCCTAAATCCTTTAAGCATTCTTTTACAGCTGAGAGCAGAGGGAGATTTTTAGAGCTTAGGTGGCTCATTATTAGTAACACACTGATGAAAAAAATGGATTGCTACAGTATGTGCATACCATACCAAAGAAAAATAGCAAAAAGCCTGCACCATCTAAATACTTTCAAGAGGAGAAACTGCTGATGCAAACATATTA
The DNA here is from genome assembly GCF_001522545.3 of Parus major. Classification (NCBI taxonomy): domain Eukaryota; kingdom Metazoa; phylum Chordata; class Aves; order Passeriformes; family Paridae; genus Parus; species Parus major. The sequence continues at coordinate 38,139,655 of NC_031799.1, read as the reverse complement.
AAGCTATTTTTACATTATAGGGAGATGAGAAGTCCTTCCCACAATTTTCCTAGAGACTAATGTTAGCTCTTGTTCAGTTAAACTAAAATCACTGGGTGTTGCAAATACTGTTTTCCATTATAATTATAAAAAGAAATAAATCAGAAAGATTATTTCTGATAAGTTTATTGCATATTAAAAACTCACTCTTTCCTCTCCTAAGCAGAGGAACCATACTGTATGTCTGCTGAGAACAAAGTACACATGGAAGAGGCAAAGGGCAAACCTTTCCACAGCTATTACTCCATAGTTTGAATACCCCCTCCTAAGCTTAATGCTTCACAGCCTTACAGCAAATGAGTACACTTCATGATGAGCAATCTGAATCTGAGTCTTTGAACAATGAGATAGCCTGGTGGACTCCTGCTCAGACCTCCTTCAATATTTCCTTTATGCTGGACTAAAAGAAATAGCTTTATTGTCTTCAACAGGTAAGGAGTTCTGCATAACAATTGTGGCACCACTGTTCAACTGCCCCTGCAAAGCTTAAAATGGACAAGCAAAGGTGATTACAGACTGACTCCTGTGCCTCTTCCATTTGCTTTGTACCTGTACTTGATCAGTAATATCATCATGCAACTGAGCCATTGATACTATCTGCTTATGCATACAAATGTACATCTATATTCATATCATACATACTGGTGATACTCCCACCAATAAAGTTTGCATAACACTCTCTGTTACAGGACACTAATTCAGTTGTCCATAAATTTGTCAAGCTCTAAGTGCTCAAGCTGAAATTCTTCCTGCTTCGTGTCTCCATCAGGCTGAATTTTTCTCAGAAGTTTCAACTTAAACAGCTGTTCTGAAAAGGGGACATAAGGGAACCAATCTCACTTTCCCTCAAGTTTTTTCTATAGCCATTTCACTGCGAATCTGTTTTGTTTGCTTGTTTGGGGAGAGATACTGTGGGTGGCAAGAGGGGTTAACTTACTGCAAGTATCATGTCCAGTAATAGCCTTCTGAAAACCTGACAAATTTTGGCCAGGTTCTAAATACTGGGGCTTACCCACACTCCATACAAATCTCCTAGAGAGAAGCAACATTATTTTCTGTACATTCTACTAAAACAAATTACTGCCTTGCCTCATACACCTCCTTCATCAACAGACTACATACATGTCCCTTCTCACAGATGAACTGAGTGACTCCATGATTATAAAAGGATTTATAGAGCTTTTGGGGTTTTTTCATGCAATTTATGGTACTGGCCCCCAGAAGCTGCTGAGACACCAGAACTGAGAGCTGAGAAATCCTGATTGCTGTTCCATCAGTACTCACTGATGGTGCCCATGCAGGACACTGAGGAAGCTCATTAGCTTGGAAACAAGCTGAAGAGCTTAGGCTAACAAGAAAGAAATAGAAAGCAGAACAGACTTCCAAGATACAGATGCAACATAGGCAGAGCATAATGATCCATTGTGCTAAATACACAAACACTGTCTCCAGACTGTAGAATAGAACCAAGGCTTCACAGATGCCTGCACTCTTTTGTTTTCAACCAGTTTCTGTGACATCTACTAACAACTATATCCTTTCTTCCCCTGACTGGCTAGTCTACAAAAGAGACTGTAATCTAGTGCTATTAACAACTCCAATTGGTCAACTAATTGGAATTGTCATTCCAAATTTTCATAATGATTCACATGGGAATCAATCACTTCTGAGCGAAGGAATACCCTTCTTTTTAGAGTTTTATTTGAAAGTTTTCAAAAATGGCCTTTTCAGAACTGCACTAGAAATAGTAAAGTTATAAAAACTCTCAAAAGCTACAAAATGACAGCATTACAACTGCTCATGCATTCTGTCATAGTCTTCTACTGTATGCTCAGCAATACCAACTTTTCCCAGAGACGTCACCCTCCTTATCTGCAGATTAACACATTTCTAAAGAGATCCCTTTATTTCTTTCCCTTTACAGTTCTTCCCTCTGACTTTCTGAGTACAAATCCAAGGATGAAAAAATCCCAGGTTGCACCACAGATCAGCTGCAGCCTCTGCAGCTGTGAAGCACAGCTGCACAGTGGGCTACCATTTCAGTGCTTCCATACCAAGTTACTTGGTAGCTATAATATTTTCCAGTTAGTTCCCAGTTCGCAGCCTGTACAAAACCAGAAGATAAAGGCAGACACAGATCACAGGCTTCTAATCTGTTATGCTGTAATCCTGCAAAGTTAAAAACGAAAGTTCTCTGCTACCAGGAAGAACAGACTTACTGATGCTTCCCAGAGGTTTTGAAAACACCCACTTCTCATCCCTGAAGGAATAGAACAATAAAAGATAAACTTTTGCTTAAAAAGTGACATGCTTGAAGTATAGCAACTTAGTTACAGAAGATTTTATTGCTCACTCTGGTTCTTAAACACAGTATCTTCTAAAATGCTGGGATTTTGATGGGGAGGAAACTAAAAGTGTCTTGTTCTATTTTTTTAAAGTCCCTTAAAATTTCTTACATTGTTTTCTTACCAGGATATTTTATATTCAGAGACATCATCCTCAAGACTATCAGGTCACAAATATCTCTTCTCATGGTAGAAGCAAAGACTTCTTGTATGAAATGAAAAACTGTAACCATGCTCAATTTACCACCACAGCCTAAATACCTAACTATACAAAGTAAACTTTACAAAAAGGCCTAAACCTTTACCTTTCTTGGGGTAAGGGTGGCAGTTTTGATGCTGGGCATCAGGGTCTCCAGGTGCAAAAAAGTTCCATGTCTTTGGTTTTTTCAGTCACTAGTTAGGTTATTCATTTCACTGGCACACATGAACATTAATACATAGAATGTCTGAACCAAAGGGTAAACAAAAACATTAAAGACTCCCACCACTTTAAGTAGCTTTTCTCATTACTAAAGAGTAATAGTAAGTCAAACTTTCACTTTTAAGTGGTTTCCTACCTCTTCTATTTATTTTAGTGAAATGGAATTTACAAAGATAATTCCTTAACATGTACATCCAGAAATGTTTCAAGAGAAATATCACCATTTAGTCCAAGCACATTTTCCTAGACTGAAAAGTCTAACAAAATAAGAGACTGCACATTCTCTTCCGTGCAGTTTGAAAAGAATCAAGAGAGATGAATGACACTGAATTCAGGTATTTCTGAAGTTACAGTTTTTCTCATCTGCTACGATTTATGAGTTTGACACAGACTATCAGATGCGAAATTACCCAATTACAACAATTTGACAGAACCACAAAATTCTAAACCCTATGTTCCCAACGTTCAAACAGCAGTATGTCAAATATGAAGGTAAAATACCTAATATTTCTTTTGCTTTAGGCATAAAATACTTATTTCATACCATCATAATTTCTTGTAATTCTGTACAAATTCTTTTAAGTTGATTATATTGTATAGATCATTTAAAATATAATTCTAATTTATGTATACATAGATATATATAGTATATAATATAAAGACAGTATATAAGTAAGTATATATACATTAAATATATATTATCTACGTCTAATGACTAGGGCCCACAGTAATGTAAAGGAAATGTCCATTACAAAGAACGTAAGATGTTTCTTGTCTGTTTTTTCTAAATAGTGCTGAGTGACACTCTGTCAGAAGCAGAACAGAACCTCAACATTTGACTAATAAAAAGTTATTCCTCAATACTCCCACCAAGTATGAGACTCTTAAATTAGAATTAGTGTATTGTAATTACAGCAATATATATAACCATGACAGAACAGTGAAGGCAAAGAGGCAAGAAGAGCACAAATGCCTCTAGTTACACTATATCAAGGGACCAAGCTGGACACAAATGCTCTAGTATATGCATATTGAGGGACCAAGCCAAGCTAATCTGAATCTGCTGTGAAGGTCAAAAGACAAAAGCACAAAAGAGATGTTTTAAGAAAACAACTTTCTCAGAGGTAATTAAATTACATTTCAAATCAGACCACAGTATGAATGTTTTCCTTACTAAAGAATTATAAACCAGAACAAGCAGGAACTGTCATAGAAGTCCCATTATAGTCTGAATCATGGAAAGGCAAGTGCTGATGACAGTTGAGAGCAGTTACCTCAAACACCATAAATAGACATATGGTATTTGTTTTTAAAGCAAGTAGCATAGAATGATTTTCAGGATGATATGGGAGATCATGTTTACATAAGCATTCACATGATGGAAACAACTCAATACAAATAAAAGGGGAATAAAACCCCTCTAGTATAAACAGTTCTGTTGAAGAAAAAACCAGATTCACTCTGAGGTTAGCTGATATTTGTTTAGCATCCCAGCTATCCCCACTGATTAGTAATTGTCTTCATCGGGTACAGTGTTAGGGACCGAGAATGTTGCTATTAAATATACAAATCAGACATTGTGACATGCTACAACAGACCAATGCAAATTTTAACATAATTAAGCTGTCTTTGTGTATTTTCACAAAATAATGCTTTAGTGCAATGGGCCTATTTATGCTCCAACTTGTGCAAATTATGGGTACCATTTCAATTCAGTCATACTGTGTGCTACCACAGATACTAGGTCATGTTCTGACCACTCAATTCCATCCTCTCAGCTCTGGCAAACTCCAAGAACAACTGAGATAATCTGCCCTCAAGCATCATGCATACACATCATTCTTACATTCAATTACATCTTTTAGAGCACAATCTTCACCTGGTCTTTGAAAAGGCAATTCAGCTTTCTGATGTCAACTAAACAAAGGTTAGGATGCCAAGCAAACAACTCTGAAGCCCTCCAACCATCTGTTTAGATGTACTTTCTTCCTCTTTCAGAATAAGCTGTCAGACTCACACACAAGATATAGACTCACAAGGACATTGCTATGATCCACACATGATCTACAGGACAAGAGGCATGCCTCTTAAATGCTCTGAATCACTGCCTACCTCTCTCATCATGCAATCTAGACATCCAATTTCAGCAGCAGAAATTGCATCTCCTTAGTCATCCCTAGCCAATTACTTTTCAGGCACCCTCTCAAGAAAGGTAGATTCTGACATGATATAAGTGGTCATTACTCTTTTTATAGAATGGACCAAGTCAAGATGTACTGAACTGGGGAATGTGCAAAAACAAGGAGAGTATTTCTAACAGTATTACGTCATTTGTTGCATAAGCTGGAAGGTATGCAGTGAATAAGATATGCAGGATACTGCAGGAATGGAAAAATATGTAGCAGCAAAGGCAGTTAAATGCTTCCTTGGAAGAACAAAATCTTCTCCTCCTTCTGCAATTGGGATTTCTAAGAAAGTAACTTAAGTAATCTTTTTCTTACATAGTAACATATTACCACCTCTGAATTATCCTGTGATACTTCGATTATGTTATTACCAATCACCCTTTCCTCTTCTTAATACTGGTTTTTACAGCATTAACAGTGTGATGAAGCCATGGCACTGGCATCAGTCTGCCTTCTGGGGCTCACATGACCTGCTAAAGCTAAGTGAATACATCCTTTCAAATGATCTTAATGTGTTGACAAATGTTTGCATCCACACTCTGACTTTTCTCAAACATACTCATTACCTGAAATAATTCAGTCTCCCTCCCTCAAATCAAATATGAAATCTGTGTACCACACAGTTACTGCCAAATGCAGTTTTAAGTATAGCCCCAGTTTGCAAAGCAGCTTATGATCCAAACTACACTGCAAATTAGACTCAGAACACAGTGTCTTTAACTAGGTCTTGTAAGATGGTGGTTGTTGGGATAGCTGCATTTGTTAGCACAGACAGGGCCAAATTTCTTACTATTTCACTGGAAACCTGCTTTTTTTTCCCAAAGAATTTCAACTGAAGGCAGTACTGAAAATAGTGGTACCATCTGCAAGGTCAGGGACCCACAGCCAGACTCATAGGAACTCTAAGGAGGAAAAAAACCAAGGGAACTGCAATAAAGAGCAGTAAAATCCACCAAGTAATTTCCATGGGAAAACAATGATACTCCATCTCCTGGATGATTTACATTCAGATGAGGTGAAAACTACCATGAAGCTATTTCTTTACACCAGGAGGCTGTTTTCCTGTAGTCCACATCTCCCTGCATGGAACCCTGTACATAGAAGTATGACTCCACACTACCATTTTTGTTTTTAAAGCCAAACAAAATGATAACCACAGTTTTCTAAGAAGATATAAGTGATCTCTTCAGTTCTAATATTTGAAGACTATGTCTCCAAACACAGGTAAATTTTTTTTTTTTAATTTGTTCAGATTCATTTTTTAAAATTATACAGACAACTTCACAACAAAAATATCTTACAGACAGATCCCTAGGGCTGTAAGTTGCAATATTTATGGCTTAGGTGATATTTCCTTGTAAAATACATTAAATATGCAGAAAGCTGCGGAGTGACACAGATCTTACTTCAAGACATGTTCCCATAGCTCAGTTCAATTGCATATAACAAATAGACTTCCACAAATATACTGTCAGTATTTGGCAGATGTGAATAAAACATGCACATCTATGGAAGTTTTGACTTATGCATACCATCACCTTAAACGAGAAACATAATTTCCTGATTACTTCAGGAAAATTATGACAGCTTCATACTTGGGAATCAATAGAAATCTTACCTACCCAAATCAGATGTTGCCCTCTCTAGTACCTATTGATTCACATCATGACTGACAAACAAGGTGCTATGGTGAAGCTTCCCTTCAGTACTCCAATACCAGCTGAAGTCAACAAGGTTATCTAGCCCCTTCTGGCCCTCAGATGGATGTTATCAGTCCCTCCTGGCAAAAAACAAGGACAGTTTCATCTATGCAACTTTTAGCAGGCTCTTTCCTCTGCTATTCTTGATCATGTCAGATAGTAGCACTATACAACCTACAAACTCCCTATAGAGTTTCCCTCCCCTACTATCTAACTTCAATTATCTTTGGTGCAACTTAAGCCATTTAACTCCTGTTTTTGTTGCAGACATAAAGGGGTCATTCCCTTACTCTCTTTTAATGTATTTGATGACCATATCTTTCATTCCACCAAACTTTCTCTTTCTTACCTAAAGAGCAGTTTCCCTCTCTAAACAGAAGAACTCTACCCTGTAACGGAAGTTAATACTGATGCCACAAACAGAAGGCCTGAATTTATCTCAAGTTTATAAAAATCAGCAAGGGTGTTGGTATTCCTTGGCTTAAGATGACTTCCTTTAGCTGTACATAATTAAAATGTATCAATGACTAACAGTTTATAGCTTCTTCTTTTTCTTTCTTAGTTCATACTTTTTGTTGAAAAGCTGTTCCAATGGACCATTATACCATTTGGTATAATAAAGTAGTAAAAGCATAAATTCAGAGTAAGAGAAAGTTAGGGAACACATTAATCTTACTTATGTTAGCTACCTGTAAAACCCAAGCTTTTACTACTTAACATTCATGCAAGATACTCAGCTTCCTGTTTCAGGTATTTAAGTCAGATATTACAATCAGGATTTTAGGTGGTTTCCACTTCTAATATGTGCACAATGGTTACCACAGAGACAGTGTAGTCTACCGCAGCTTCCCATGACCTAAAGTAGAAGCTGCTCCAGACAAAATGTAAGCTTATTTTCCAGTGGGTAGTCTTTCAGACCACAAAAACTATCACCATTCACAGACTGCTGCTGTGCAGGTTCAGTGTCCAGGGTTTTAAAATCTCGTAACATTTACCCTTCATAAAAACAATTTATGCAGTATACTCAATGTAAACCTGTATACTAATGCTTACAAAAATCAAATATTAGGGTTAAGGTTTCCAGAGCAACATGAAGCCCTGTTCTCTTCTAGTTACATGTTACAAGGTGCTCTTTCAGTCCTATAGCACTGAAAAATGTGACAGACCACTTGGCAAATGAGATATGACACTGACTATCTTACACCCTTCCAATCCGTGAAGAATAGTTTTAATTTGGAAATTTTATTACATCCAGCATTCCAGACATAAGATAATAACTTGTCAAGATCTTAAAATTCCTAACTCCATATACACTGTATTGTATATTTCCTACACATATAATGTGCTGCATATTCCCTGACAAAGTCATGACAGAAGTCTATAAAAATAAAAAACGGGAGATGAAAGTGTACTGAGATAATATTTGATACATCATTTAAAGAGAAAGATCAAGTAAAAAAAACAACTTGGTTCTTTATATCAACCAAGCTTAGAAACTCACTTTTATAGGATACTATGATGATTTCAAAAGTCCTCAGCTTCAGAGACTGAAGCTACTAAACACAAAGACATCATCCCTGTCTCAGGAACTCGTCCAGTCTCTACCACATCAGAAAATATATGCATTATCATTGTTAAATCCTGTTAGCTCTACATTGTGTTGGGAGGACTGACAACATCCAAATTTAAGTAAAGGGAAAGAATTACTTAGTACTTCTGTTGAGCCTAGGAATATAATCAGAATTAAAGAAAGCAAAGTGCAATCAGAAAATTCTAAAAATCTTTAATATAAAATCATCATATATTATAGGCTACAATATATAGTACATATTCATGACTATGCACTTATGTACTATATATTAACCTGCATATGTAATTTCATTCATAATCACACTTGTAAAATGCAATTCTGTATCACTATAAATAGGAATTAATCATTTTACCTTTAATTTCATGGAATTACCATGTTTTGTGGCATAATGCTGTCAAAGTTCAAATAAAATAGTTATAGTGTAACTTCCATAGAAAACTTCCATTTTACTACATTACAAGATTTAGTAGTGGATGGTTTATCTCAATCATCTGCACTGTATTTTTTCCACAAAAAAGTTTCATTTCTTTTCCAAAGAGAACTTTCACACACTTCTCTCTCCCCTGTCACTGTGGAATGAGGGACTCTTTCACAAAGCTTCTCTATGACTGTTATATCTGTGAGCTTTCTGAGGCTCTCCTCATTCTGTTCATTCAGCATATCCCAGAAATCTTTTGGTCTCCCCTTTGATTTTTCTGCTTGTCCTGAAGAGAATCTCCTTGGTGATCCTGTAGATACCTTTCCATCATTTCTGAATATTTCATCAAGAATAGAGGTATCTCCAAGTAAGTCCATAAAAGAATTTTTCTTGCAAATCTGAGCTTTTCTCTCTACATTTTCTGACTGAGACAGGGATCTTTTTTTTGGCAGCTGTGTTCCTTCTGAGTCTTGCTGTCCTTCACAACTTTTTACAGGCAGCACCTCAATTATTTCTGATTTACTGCTTAATGAGCCAGATGCCATAAAATCCTTGAATGCCTGACTGTTTCTTCTTTGGTTATGTTGAGTAGCAACACTGGGTGATTGTTTATATTTTGCATCAACAAACATATCTTGCAAGTAGGAGTCCTTGTGAAGCTGTTCTGCTTCTCCTTTATGGCTCTCCTGGGTCTGCGTTTCTGTAGTTCCACTCAAAAGTAGTCTGTTAGCTGATGAAGGTCTAGACTTAGATCGTCCAAAATTAACAATGGATTTTCTTTTTCTGGAGTGTGTTGTACCAAGTTTTCTTTCCTCACAGTTATGTGAAGTTTCTGTAGGTATTTCAAGTGAGAAGAAAGATTCCATGTCTGGATGCTTGGAAACATAGAAGTCCTTCAACATCTTCTGCCTGGTTTCTGATGTAGCTTTTACGATATGTTCTGCAAGGTCTTTCACTGATTTCACATTAAAGTGGGATACCATTTCCTCAAATTGTCTCCTGTAATTATCAAGAAGGAAAAATGTGTTATCCTTAACTAGGGGGTGGGGGAAACGGGGAGGATATAGTTCCAAGTCCTTTTAAAGAAGAGTTGCTAAACAAAATTTGGATAAATGCATGCACAGGAGACAAGCATTGTCCACGCCATCCTACCCAGTGAGTTATGGAATATTTTTTTCTGCTAAAAAGCCAAGCTCTAATTAAAATAGATCACTCTAGTTGAGTTAGCCCTAGTCTTGAGGTCAGGGAACTTTACCGGAAGGCTGGAGAGGTAGGTTTACAATCCCATGCTGGAGAAAGAATATGAAACATGTAGCTTTTCTTGTATGAGGGCTCCAAAAGGCAGCAAGATTTAACCCTGTTTGCCTCAAATACCAATTGATTGGCTAGCTCCAGTTATTTGAGTGTGGTGACTGCAGTTGGCTTCCCACTCTGCCCTGCAATTACAACAAACTGAGGCATTTCCTCATTCACTCTGGCATGTCCACATGTACTACAAAGTCTAACTGCATGCCAGGTGCTAACAGATAACCTGCTCAATGATCAAGAGTGAACTGTTTAAGCTTTTTACTAGGTATGACTTTAGGATCTTGGAATAACAGCCTTAGTTACTTCACTGGCTTTGAAAATATTACCTCAGTAAATTTTTCATAAGTAATTATGATTTTGAACATTTTCAGAATGAAGAGTTCCCCTTCACCTGCCTCACAAATACTTGTATTTTCCCATGTCTATAACAGTAAACAAACCTGACAATTACTGGCACTTCAACAATAACAGCATGGGTAACTGAGGCCAGCTAGACGATATGAAAGCTTCTGAATGCTTACAGGCATTACCTAGATACCAACTTTCATAAAGTAATTTACTTGTCAAAGGCGAATCGAAAATATATACCAAATACTTATTCTGTACCTTTGCCTAGCTAGCTACAGCCTTCCACTTTCTATTTCCACAAACCACCAAGCTGTTTTTCTTGAACCTCTATCTACATAACAAAACAATTTAATATTCATACTAATAATAGAAATAATTTAGGAAAAAGGAAATCAAGGAAAAACAATTATTATCCCTCCAAAAATAACGGGGGCGGGAAGGGGAGCGGGGAAGCCTTAAAACAGATAAAGAAAAATATTAAGCAATACGCTAAAAAAGAAACATGAAGCCCAGCTTTTTTAACCACCATTCAGTGAAAGTGATGACATTTGGGCAAAATCAGTAGGCAGTTAGAAGATAACATTATAAAATGCTCTATACAGTTTAAACTCTGTTTTGTGGTAGCCCATGATGCACATACTACAAACACTCATGGTGATGACTTCTACACAGTTATGTAATATATGACCATTGAATCAACATGTTTAAGTGATTTTTAGGTTCAATTAATTTTATTAATCAATTACAGTACTCATATTGTAGAGTGAGTCAAAGTTTCCCACTACTTTCACTCTCACCATAGAATATAACAGTATTCCCTGACTAGGGTTGAAACAGACAAATGCAACTACTGAAAGGTAAGTTTGTTTCAACGTTAAAATTTTACTTCCAAATCACCAAAAAGATCTCACCTGCGTATTCCTTTGGGTGTCTTTCCAATCAAGAACGTGGTTGAACCTACTCTGTGTACTTTTTTGCTTCTCTGGGTCACAGGATGTATAACATACAGATGATGCTGCTTACTGTTTGTCAACACTTCTTGCCTTTCCTTAACAATTTTCTTCTCTGAAGTATTGTCTTCTGGGACTTCATAATTTTTCTAGTAAAATAAGACATTGAAATCATTAGACCAGCTGTGCCTCTGAGGTAATAATACACCCAACTGCTTCCAATTCTGTCCCTTGTAACTAGTATTACCGGGATATTGATTGAACACTAGGATTGGGATTCAGAGCTGAAATGCAGATTCCCTTTTCAGTTGCAAAGTTCCAGGGACTTGAAGGGAAGTCTTGTTTCTCTGACATCTTGCACTAAAATATGATTATGGATGCTAACTCTGAAACAGAGAGCACGGTGCCGGTGGAAATTGCAGGCCGCATAGTTTTCTCAGTCTGGCCTGAGAAAGTGGCCTGGGGAATCATGGGGAGGAATTAAAACAATCCTCAGAGACAGAAAACAGCCTTGCAGGTGCTGTTTGTCTGTTCCTTGTTTTCTGGCAAGAGAAGGTGGAGGGGTGGTGAGCCCCACTGACCAATGATGGTGATGTGTTAGTTTACTAACCAATAAGAGTTTTCTTTTCTGTACTTTTCACGTATTGGTCTATAAAAAAGATCTAAAGCAATAAACCGAGAGAAATTCTCCTGATAGACTCCCTAGAGAGTTTGTGTTGTTCTTCTCGCGGTTCCTAACACAGCGACATATGATCCTCTTTAAACCTGAGTTATTTTTCTGAAATTCTCACAAATTCTCATAAAAATTTCCCCTTTGCCAAAACATAGCTACCTAGTGATATCCTCAGTCTTCCTACTAACACTGCTTCAGAGATGAAATCACAAATTGCATTCACACCTTGTCATGTGCTGTTCAAAATTTGGTTTCAGATCTACACTGTTTCTTCCCAATGCTCTTCTACTTGATCCATATCTATTTCCTTTATTTTCGTGGACTGTGCACAGTGTTCTTGAGCTTTAGGATCTCACATGCGTTCTGACCCCACTACTTTGGTAAATAACCTCAAACTAGCATACAGAGAGACATGCTAATATTACAGAACCTACAGGAATAAATTTTCACTTTAATGTGAAAATGCACAGCTCCAAAGATTAAAATTTTACTTCACCATTCTTCACCATGTATTAGTCTACACAATACTGAAACCCCACCCCAAGCAAAATAAAAACCCTATTCTCCCACTAATAGTGTAATTTTAGTAAAAAAAAAAGATTTAATTAGTAGATGTAGATTGTAGATTACCTACAACATAAATATTATACAGTTCTCTTGCTGTTTCTGTATACATTTGTTAACTTTCTTATTTTTTTTTTTTTTAAATATGCATGGGTTATACAGGATTTTACTCAGAAAAAGAAGAAAGAAATCATAGTTTAAAAAACATTTACTTTTATAGATTTTTTGCATGAAAAATAGTATTCCAATCTCACTATGGTAAGAGCCTATTTTTCACTCTGTTAGGAAATCATGCCTATATAATTTAATTCAAGAAAGTATAATTTGAATAGAATACAAGACTAACCATGTCAATGCCTGTCTTAAAGTTATGTTAAACCTCCTTCAATGTGTATCAATCTACCTCTCATTAAACAAGACCAAAGTATAAGAGGCAGTAATACTTTGGTTTATACATTTGTTCAAATACAGAAGATTTTTAATATCTTTGGGAAAAAAGCCAAATGCTGTAAACAAACTGAAAGTAATAAAATTACTTGTCTTTGCAGGAAACCACATTTAATGTTAGAAGTATTGCTAATTGCATATAAATGCACAAAAAGCCATACTTAGTTCTGAAAGCATAAAATTTTGGGTACTGCACCACCCAGAAAAACAACACAAAAATACCACCAAATACATTCAAAGAGCATTTCTTCTTCTACTTAAATGAATTGTTTAAAGGTGAGGCTTCTTTCTCATGACAAAAAATGCTACTGTTGATGACTTAAGTTTTAGCTTTCATGTTTTTCATGTTCTGTGCTGCCTAGGTGTGTAGTTTTGAGTTTCATATTAAGTGTTAGTGAGCTCTCTTTACACATTAGGTAGACAAAACAATTCCTTTTCCAGCTTTATACCAAGGATAATTGTTACAAGTTTAAGGCCCAAAAGTACAACCAATGGTGGACTGAAGACAGAAAACAAGAAGGATGGGGCTTCATAACCTGAAGCTGTGATTGGACAATTAACCCTGATAGCAGAATAACCAAAACTTACAAGAAGGTGAGACCTTGTGGCCAGTCATCCATTTTGTGACCATTTTAGGTCCATCTTGGTTGTAGCCTTGGCCTGGAGCTTGTACTGCCCAAGGTGTGTCCTTTAAGGCCTTTCAGTAAATAACTACTTCATTCTTAACTCTGTCTAGCCTCTGTTCTAGGTCAGCCTTCTCAAGGAATCACTGTAAAAAAAGTTATTGCAAGAACTACAGGAGCTAATTCCAGTGAAAGTCTGCAGCCATTGCGAGTTACTCCTGAAAAACTTTCCAGCTCCCCAGAGCAAAGGCAACTGGTTACATGATAAACAGGCTAAGACACAACAAATGACTCCACTGAACTGGTGAATGCTTTAGAAAGCCCAACACCCAGTGCCTAAATCCAGGAACTTCTTTTTTTAAAGAATAAACATTTTTTAAACAAACCTAAAACACTTAGGTTTTTTAGATGTCTCCATGTTAAAGGTCAAATCTGATGTTTATTACTCTGAATGATACAATGGATGACAGGGTCTATGTACAAGTAAAATCTACAAAATGAGATTAAAATATTCTATCTTTCTACTAGCATTACAAAAAAATGAAAACTTCAGTCAATATTCCAGTACTGTCAACATTCTACACTATTTGGCTTTCTTTTGAATTTGACTTCCTGTATTGCTCTTCTAAATTAATTCCTCTCATGGCCAGTATCTTTCCAATTATCTTTCAATATTTGCCCTCTAAATCACTGATCTCAATGAAAAATTATTTTCAACAGCTTTCTTTATTTTTCTCAAAGCCCTGTCACAGACAAATTACTGTGTCCACACTCCTTGCTTCTACATGAAATGCCATGTTGACTGCATAATGCTGGTCATGTTTGCACAAATTACCTATCACACTCATCATTAAGACATTCATGCATTAAGACAATCTCACAAAGCAAGACTGAAATAAAGATAACGTGATTCAGATAGAAGCCTCTGACTCTCTTTCTTCTACAGACACTAGCACATTTAATCTGTTTATATTATTGAATGTCACACTCTGTATCACATTCAATATGTCCTATTTGGATATTGTATGATAGAATAATAAAGGAAACAAAAATCTTTCACTGTAAGCTATAGCATACAGTGTCTGCTGTATATTACAAATATTTACAGAGAGAATGACAGCAATCAGGAAAGTCTTTACTAAATATTTAAATACAGTGAACACAATAGGCCTTTGCAGTGCATTTTATAAAATTTCTAATCATCAAATTTTTAATCATCAAAAATCAAAGTGGAGAAGTTTCATTTAAACTTGACCAATCTGAAAAATTATGTTTGTCTATACTGAATTATCTTTAACACTACTATACATTTCTGTTTCCACAAACTTGGCGGAGAAGGGTAGGAGATGCAGCAAAATAATTACATTGACATCAAAGATAAAATATTTTGACTGTATTACTGAAGGCAATATTTTTACTACTTTCTTAAACTTTGTGCACTTCCATTATATCAAGAAAACTTTCACAGCAAGTTCAAAAGAAATACACACTTTAAGGCATACATATAAGATAAAGACCATACAAGTGGTTTAGCAGAAGGCAATGTTTTTTAATTGAAGAACTTAAATGAGAAAAAGTTGCACTCCAGAAAAATCCCACTAAATGCAAACGAAAAGTTAATTGAAAGTACAATAAAATTAAATTACAAAGTGCTATTTTGAACTATGGAAAAACCCACAAAATTGTAGCCAGTTCTTCCTGTCTTATTCTTTTTTTCTTTTCCTATTACCCCCTAATCTACCACACTTACTCTTAAGAATCTTTTCATACACTGCAATGGGAAAGAAGACAGATAAGTAGTTGTGCATAAAATGGTTTCTACAGTATTCAGAAAATCCAGGGATTCTTACTACAACTGAAAAATACCTCAAAGAAAGCATTTACTGACACCTTTCATTTAGGCTATGTAGTTTCAATCCCTTCTTCTTTCATTATGTAGTTCTCTTACTCTTGAAAAATATATTGAGTTTTGCATACCAATAATGAGTTTTGATTTCTTTCAATTATATATTACCTAAGAGGATGCAGCAATCAAGAGTCTAGCAAAAATACTAGACTATGTGTGCACATTTAGTGTCACACAATCCATTTATGGGTAACACTCTTCAAGAAGAATGAACACAGGCATCAAGCAAAAATTTAGGTGTTACAACACAGCAGGAATTTCTACTTCAATCTACAACTTTGTGAATTTCTACTGAATCTACAACTCTTGGATCTGTTAGCTCTGTATGGCAATCTGTCTCCTGCTGCCTAGTTACAGCAGTTATTTAAAAACAATATACACCTAGCAAACCCCATTTTTGTCTATCTTTGACAGTACAAAACTTCTGTCCTTCTTGTATCAGGCATAAAGAGGCAGCTCTATATCTGGAGTAATGAATGCTAGTGCATGTATATGCATCATCAGACATGACTGAGATGACTGAACATCTTAAACCAGTAACTTCCCTTTCTTATAGTCCTTTCAAGCAAGGCAAAGGACAATGTTCTACTTTTTAAAATACAGCAAGATGAAAAGGTACGGCAGAGAAGAGAGAGAAAGAGAAGAAAGAACCTCTGAGAGATTCAGGGATACTTGTTTTTCAAGCTGCCTCATATCTGTGGCAATTCGATAAGAAACCGGACTAACCAGAGAATAATGAACGTCCTTCAGAAGCCTGAATCTGAAGCTGAAACTGGATGGCCGGGCCCAGAGAGTGGTGGTGAACGGTGCTGCATCCAGCTGGTGGCCAGTCACCAGTGCTGTGCCTCAGGGGTCTGTGCTGGGGCCAGTTCTGCTCAATATTTTTATTGATGACATGAATGAGGGAATTGAGTCCTCCATTAGTAAATTTGCAGAGGGCTCTAAGCTGGGAGTGTGTGTCGATCTGTTGGAAGGGAGGAGAGCTCTGCAGAGAGACCTGGAACAGTTGGATGGATGGGCAGAGTCCAACAAGATGAAGTTTAATAAGTCCAAGTCCAAGTCCAAATGTAGGCCAGGTCCTACATTTTGGCCACAACAACCCCCTGCAATGTTACAGGCTGGGGACGCTGTGGCTGGACAGTGCCCAGGCAGAAAGGGACCTGGGGGTACTGGGGACAGCCAGCTGGACATGAGCCAGCAGTGTGCCCTGGTGGCCAAGAAGGCCAATGGCCCCTGGCCTGTACCAGGACTGGTGTGGCCAGCAGGAGCAGGGAGGTCATTCTCCCCCTGAACTCGGCACTGGTGAGCTGTGTGGTGAGGCACCTCGAGTGCTGTGTCCAGTTCTGGGCCCTCAGTTCGGGAAGGACATTGAGACGCTTGAGCGCGTCCAGAGGAGGTGACGAGGCTGGTGAGGGGCTTGGAACACAAGTCCTGTGGGGAATGGCTGAGGGAGCTGGGGTTGTTCAGCCTGGAGAAAAGGAGACTCAGGGGTGACCTCATCACTCTCTACAACTTCCTGAAAGGTGTTTGCAGTCAGGTGGGGGTTGGTCTCTTTCTCCAGGCAGCAACTGACAGAACAAGAGGACGTCATCTCAAGCTGCAAAAAAGGGAAATATAGGCTGGATATTAGGAGAAAGTTTTTTATGGAAGGAGTGATGATAAAGTACTGGAATGGTCTGCCCAGGGAGGTGGTGGAGTCACCATCCCTCGATATATTTAAAACAAGATTGGATGTGGCACTCAGTGCCATGGTTTAGTTGAGGTGTTAGGGTTGGACTCAATGATCTTGAATGTCTCTTCCAACCTAGTGATTCTGTGATTTATTATGGATCCATATTACTTCTCCAAAATATTTTGCCAACATCAAGAGACCAGCAAAATTAAAGCTGATGAAATTACATGAATTTTAGAGGAATATGCAGTCATTTCCCCATGTATGTCACATGTAGCTTTACTGCATAAACAAACTGAGACAAGGACCTTCCATAAACTCTAATCTTTTGCTTGGTACTGGAGAATTGACTACTATATCACTTGAGAACAGACTGATTCCTTTCTATTTCACATTTACGTCTGAGTCTGTTTCTTCTACAATCAGATAACAGAGCAAGAATTTTTCATTAGGAGCAATCTTACTAAAGCTTTTGAACCTTTACCTGAAGTAAATCCTGCAAGACATACCATTGTTTTTCACCAAAAAGCTGACCTTGACTCAATAGTTATTATTACTGGTGAGAATGAGAGGTAACACTCAGTCTATCTAAGAACTCAAAGCTTAAGGTAATTGCTTGTTCCAGCAGAAGCTGTGGACTTGCACCCATCTTCCTTCACCCTCTCATCCTTTTGTCAAAAGAGCAGCAAAACCAAAGATGATGCACATATGTCATAATGAAAACTCCACTACAAGCTTAAAAGAATGCCACATATTACCCACTGCATTATGAAAACACAGCCAAAAGCGTAATAGTGGAATGGCTAATTCCATTGTAAACTCAACAAAACAGTATTACAGGCAAATCATTTGGGAAAAATTACTTGAAAGCTGAATACTTCCCATCCTAGAAGAGTGAGGACAAAGGCATGCTATCTCCCAAAAGCCTACTCTCTGTGAACAACTATCTAAACTTGTTGAATCTGAAAGCTGTGCAAACACACTGCAATCAGAGTTCCTTGATAGAAAGTCTTTGTTTAAATAATCTACAAAATGACAGTGTAATACAAATAAGATAAAGCAGAGTTCTTAATGACACAACTTTTGTATTTACAGTATTTTCAACAGTACTTAAATCTGCATTGGAGATACAAAGGGCATGTTTCTTCCTAGGCTGACAGCATGCTTAGTTTTCTCATTTACACCACATTGCAATAACATAAAGAGGGGTTTACCATTAATCCAGGTTTTACTACAAAGCATCTCGTTATTTCTCTGTCAAACACTGGCAATAGTGCCAAATGTCTGTCATCCAATTCAGGGGATTAAGCCTTCCTTTATAGTGCAATTCTTGTACAAATTTATAAAAATACAGATAAAGTTTCTTAGAGCTGGTCACAGTCTATATTTTGGCCTGAATTCATGCCGCAGAGGTTGAATATGACAGCTGGCAGGAAGCTGAGGGGAGAATACATCCTCCCCCTTTTCAGTCACCACATTTCTGTTGCCATAGTGATTAATCCTCAATTGAATGGCTGTCTTTGTACATTTCTTTTCAGTAAAACTTAAAGTAAACTTAAGTTGAAAACATGCAGTTGACAGAAAAAAACCCCCTCAACTTTAGACATTAAACAGGTATAGTACAAGTTCTTGTGACTAATACTTTTCCACATATTAAAAAGTACAAACTCGTTCTAACGTGGGACATCATTGGATTTTCAAATTACTTAGTATATCCTGTTCCCATCTTCCACCTTTTTTGTAAAACCTCCAAGCCTTCTCTAAAGACTTCCCCACGCTCACACAGCTCCCCCTCCACACCCTAGATTCCTGTTGAAGATATACTACATAAATTCAGCTGTACAGGAACTAGAGAAAGACTATCTCAGACTTCCAGACTGTGCAAAACATGTAACATAAGCTGTTATTTGCCAATTAAGACAAAAATTACTTATGAAATTCATTAAGAAATGCAGTCATTTAATTCAGAATAGACTAGAAACATTAGAAGAAAATATTTAAATCTTGCCTCTGGGAGGCTTCTCTTTCTTATGGTAGCTAAGAAAAAGCTTCACAAATAAAAGTTTCAGTGCAAGTTACCAAAAAACCTAAGGAAGTAAAAAGCTTCTGCACTGAAAATCAGGCTGCTTTGGAACCTGGAGTCCACCAGGAAAAAAAACCCCACGAAAATCAAAACCTCTAAAAATAATTAGTAGATGACTAAGGCCTTGCAGAGTTTGCTAACACTTCCATTTTTTCCCCAAAATTAATGTCAGAATAATTTTGAGCAAAATATCACATGAATTACTCAAGAACTTTTTTCCTCTCTGAAAGGCTGAAGTAAATGTAGGCCTGGTCTGAAAGCTACAGTCTGGCTTTGCAAGTCCACCAAGTACAGTCTACAAGTCCATTTCATATGTTTGCTCTAAGAAGCTTTTGTTTCCCATATGATTCTTCCTGTGGTTACACAAGATAGTTCTTTTTGGTTTTCATCTATGCTCTTAACATATAGTGATAATAAGCCAGCGATCTTCCATTTGCTTAATGAAAACACAATGTTCATAAAGTCTATTTGCACAAGACTTGAATTTCAACTCAAGTGTAGAACACAGATTGTTCCATGTCATCAAATCAGGCTAAACCAAACAAAAAAATCCCTGAAAAAACCAAGTCATTTATTCCAGTAGATTAACTTGCAATATAATCTTCCTCCCTCACACTTGTATATAGTCGACTGGAAAACCCATCCTGTGAATAACCTTGAGTGAAGCAGCACATCAAGGTTATGATGATGTAACAGCTCTCAGCAATTTTTACTGGAGTGGCCACATGCCACACTGAATGACATGCATTTTCTACCTCAAGATATTTACAATACTATAGCCTTGTGTAATTCTCCCTGCATCATGGCATCACAAATAGAAATGAAACTCATGCTTTAACACTCATGACTTCTTAGCAAAGATTATGAGTAGCATGGGATCTCAAACTGCACAGAGACCACACCTGACTACATTCTGTCACAAACAAGTTTCTAACTGTAAAGAAAGATGAGATGTACTATTAATGTATCATACAGCGTAATCTGTATCTCCATATCTGTTTCTCCGTATCTCCATATTTCCATATCTGTTTCTTCAGAAACAGCTGTCTACCACACTTCTGCATGGAACAGAAATCCCTGGCTTTGTTTTGATTACCATGGCTCTAAACACCTCCAAGTATTGACAAGTAAGTTTCTTCTACATAAGAATCACTCTCAGAAACATCAACTCTTCAAGGGCAGATTGTCATACTCTTCTTTGCTGCATCAAAAGAAGTGTGGCCACAGGTCAAGGCAGGTGATTCTGTCCCTCTGGTATTAGTGCAAAGGAAGGCCAAAATATTACTGGAGGGATGGAACACCTCTCCTATCAGGAAAGGCTGAGAGACTTCTCGTTATTTAAACTGGAGAAGATTCTGGAGACAACTTACCGTGACCCATTAATACTTAACAGGGGTCTGTAAAAAAGATGGAGAAAGGCTTTTTAGCAGGGCCTGGCTTTGATCTAGTTAAGACATAAGAAGGTTTTTTTACAGTGATGATCATAAAACACTGCAGCTGGTTGTCCAAAGGGGTGGTGGATGCCTGTGTTTGGTCTGACTGAAGTAAAGCTCACAGCCCTTACAGCGCTGTGCTTTGCATTGGTAGCCAAATGTGTGATGATAACCGACCAGTGTTTTGGCTACTCCCAAGCAGCACTTTCCCTCTGACATTCCTTTCCCCATCAAATGGGATGGGAGTGGGCAAGACCCTGGGAGGGGCCACAACCAGGCCAGCTGACCCAAATGAGCCAAAGAGATATTCCATACCATACGACATCAGCTCAGATATGTAAGCTAAGGGAGAAACAAGGAGAGGGGGGCACTCCTGAGTTTTCAATGTTTGCCTTCCAGAGGAACTGTTTATGTGTGCTCTTTAGTTCTTGTGTGAGCAGAGCTCTGCTTGTTTTGTACTTCTGCTGTAATAAAACTGCTCTGTCTCACCTTGCTGGTTGTTCTCCATCTTATTCTCTCATCTGTCCCAGTGGGAAAGGGAGTGATAGAGTGACTGAGTGAGCACCTGGCACCTAGCCAGGGTCAACCACCACTATGCCCCATATCTGGAAATGAATTCAAGGTCAGGTTGGATATGGATCTAAGCAAACTGATCTAGTTGAAAATGTCCCTGCCGATTGCAGGGAGTTTGAACTAGAAGAACCTTCAGGGTTGTATTCTATAGTTCTTATATATTTTCTTCTCAAAATCTACAGCAATCCAATACTTACAGCTGTGGGACATTGTCAGAATACAGATAATCTTCACACAAAGGATATCTGCACTCAATAAAGGAACTATTGATATTGCAATATTTTTATTATAATTCTTATTCAAAGTATTCTACATTTCAGAGACATGCCATGTCTGTCAAGAAACACCAGTTAATCTTAGTCTTTTAAGTACCTCCCTCATCAAGCTTGAAAAATCAACTATAAATGAATCTCCACTGCTGTAGATGACCATTTATGAAAACCCATTCTGTAACAACTTGACAGTGTCTTTCTTCACTGAGAATGCTGCTTGAACTCACTTAACAGATAGCACATCTTCTTCTATTTTTATGTAATTCCATGAACTTCTGTGATAAAAGGAACATGTTCCTTAATTTGTTTTCCTTTCTAAAGGATTACGTGATAAAATACCTTTTCACATGTGTTTCCTACTAATATTGTCAAACACAAACTTCCTTTAATTCAGGTGCTGGACAGGATTTATTTTGACTAATCAGATTATGGTTTATTCTCTTGCTCATACAGTTAGTGCATAGTTTATACTGTTACATTTATTACTTCTGGATTTTATCTCACCTTTCACAGCTGCCAAGTTGTGAGAGAGGTATCATGCTGTCTTGTTTTTATTCCTTGATGGCATACTTTATATTCTGGTTGCCGCTACCAAACTGTGTTTTCCAGAGTCATATAATGCTTATAGAAATACAGATTAAACAAGCATTCAGTACTATAAATGTGAACATTCTAGCTAATCAAGTCAGTTTGAAAAATTCCTTTAAAAACCATATATAGACAATATAAGTGCACTCCCCATCAGCTCAGGGAAAATAAGATTAAAGGGCTCTGCAGTCCTGAATCCAGGACTGTTATGGAACCTGGAGAACAAAGCAAGGAAGAAAAAAGAAAGAGTAGCAAGAACTATTGCTCATAAGAAGTATCTTAAAGGTACAGAGCAATAGCAGATTAAAATAATATGTTCTACCTGTTCAGAGAAAAGGTAAGCTAGGATGGACAAATACTAGGCCAGGTAAAATTAAGGGTAGATTGAATACTTATTACTGGATAAAACGTAAGCTTGATTGAAGCCTACAGCTTAAAAGGTTAAGAGAATTGATGAAGAATTACACTAGTGCAAACTGCACAGATCTAACACTGGCCTTCTAAACTCACCAAGGTGAAATCTCAGGTAAGAAAAGATGTTCAAGTCTTACACTTTTTTATAACCAATTTAAATACAAGCTTGTTAGTAACTCATTCTTAGGATGTTCTACACACCTTCAGGTATCTTTTGAGGAACAAGACTTGCTTCTCCCCATGCAACCTCTCTCATTTTCAAAGAAGAAACCTTACAAGTTTTGCAGCCTGCTCCAGCTTTAAGCAGTTACTAGAACTTAAGCAACTACATTAGTCTCCATGATTCAATAATAAATGAAGCACTAACAAACCTAATTTATACTTTTAGTTACTAGAAGCAGACAATCAGGATGAAGACATTGTTTTACAGTGCTTCCAGCAACTTGTTTTTTCTGTTAGTTGTACTCAAATAATTTCCATAAACTGGCTACTGAAACTAAAGACCTTAACCTAGGTTCTAAAAGTTCAAGAGAAGTACTGAACCCAAAATGCGATTAGATGGCTAGTCAATAGCAAGAAAGCAGCATGTCAGTATTCATAGAATACTTTAGCTTATTATAACATTGCTTATTATCCCTGTCATTACAGACTTCTATATAAGCATGAAACAAAAATTCCACCAAGATTTGTAGGAATTTGTACCTCCCAATTTACAACTTATCCAATTCAACAGAATACTTCTAGTTTTTCAAAGTCCTTGAACCCCTTTCACAGAAAGACAAGTCATTGCTTAAAAAATATATTAAGTCAGAAATGTATTATTACAGAGTGCTTACTAAGTGAAATTTTAAGACAGGAAGACAGAAGTGGTATAGATAAAATTAACACCCTAAAGGACATTGTACTTAGCAGATCTGTCCATGAAATGTAAATAACCTTTCTTGATTGCTTCTACTTAGAAATAAAACAATTTCATTAACTGCACTTAAGAAGGGACATAAATATGATCGGAGCATAAATATTAATCAGGTGCCTTCATGATGCTATCACATAAAGCTTCAACCTAAATACACCTTAAAAGAGCTTCTAATTATGGATCTAGTATCATTAGTACCCACAGCCAATAGAAAGAGCTACACAACTGTTTCGAGAAACTATCAGACCAATGACATTTGAAATCTACATCAATAAGAAATTTCAGAATTTCTGACAAAACTTTGTTTTCCTTTCAATAACTATCAGTTTCCAGTTAACATTCCAACATTCAAAACTGTAATTTTATTTATTTAAAACAATGATGGAAATTTAAATGACTCAGATGTATTTTTAATATTATATACGTTGCTACTTTAATCTACTGAAGAGCATTTTTATTAAGTAGCATTGTTTATGAGAAAAGATGTAGATGCTCAGACAGTGAATGTCCTAACTTTAGTTGATGGCAACTAAGTGAAAAAGGACCAGCAAAACATGACGGCCAGAAGCACAACAGTGACCATGTTTTTCCACAAAATGTCTTCTAAGGAAATAGAGAGTAATGAAGAAAGAAAAATAGTAGCAGTAAAAATCTAAGCAGAGAACCTTTCAAAGTTGTCCACCAAGTTCTCTTCTTAAGCAGAGTACTAGAAGCTCAAAATGCTACATTTAAGAATAGTCAGTCATCTAGATTTTGTTTCTACACTACTGCCTTTATGTAAATAAGTAACAGGAAATGAAAAAAGAGGCAGCCTTTTCCATAATTTTTGATGTTCTTCCTACTTAGCTAAGAGAAGCAATACTACTGTTGCTTCTGAGTGAAAAGTGCACACCTTAAAAGAGTGACTGACAAATTAATTAACAGAATCTGATTTGCATTCACACAGCCCTACATAATAAGCTGTAAGTTACATGAACACCACAAACCACTTTTGAATAGAGAAGGATCAACAGATATTTAGTCAAAGTACTCTCTTCAAAGTTTTCTTTTATTCTTACTTGGTTTTAATAATGTTGTCATCCATTGCCAATTAATAAGTAACTTCCTACTGTACTCTTGAGTATTTTTAATCAACTTTTCTGCTAATGAAGGACATTCTAATCAAATGTGTTAGAATTGAAAAGGCCTTACCTTTACTAGTTCACCCAGTTTGATCTTCCCAGTATAAAAATTCCTGGCAACTCTGCTAATGGCTTAATTAAATACAGTACAACAACGGCACTGGAAGAAACTCTTTTAGCCACTGCAGATGTTCAATACCCCAGAACAACATGGTCATAATACCTACATTTCTGCAATGACAGCTAACGTGTCTGTACAGACTAAGCTGCACATCCATCAATTACTTATTCTGTGCTTGTGGTTTATCTTAAAAATCTATCTAGGAAACTGCAAATATTTATTACAAAGCAAGCAACCAATTACCCAGATAATCAGAGCAGATTAAAAACACTATTGTGTGTAGTAAGAACAAAAATCTGGAAGCTGTATCTGAATTTTTTCCAGATTAGTGTGTATTCCAAATGGAATTAAACAAGCTACAGGACCAACAAAAACATTAGCAAATGCTAACAAAAAAGCAATTAATAATAACAAAAAGCATTAAACGTATCTGTTGCTGCAACTAAGAACTCCCAGTAAACTCTAGTTCTATGTTTGTGACATTAAACATAGACAGTTTGACTTAACCACATTTGTTCACCTCCCCAGTGGAGTCTGCAAACTCATTTATGTTCAAATTTCTATGCTACAGTGGCTCCAGAATGTACTGTGGCAACTGGATTTTTGTTAACTGGATCCAGGACAAACTGAAGATTTTTCAAGGCTCAAATCAGAAAAACATGACACAGAATTTGATTTAAAAAACCCTATCTTTAATCTTACCATTTCTCTCACAGAAAAATCTCACAGAGGGTGCTGTGCTGTTTAATTCCCAATGCTTTTAAAGCTGGCTAATGTAAAAGCCACCCCAAAAAAACAAAGTAATTTATTACACTTCCAACTAAGCATTGTCTTCCTCCCATCCTCAGTGTCTTTGATCATTGATGGTGGCCAGTAACAGAAAAACAAGTTTTTTAGAGCTTTTTTAAGATGAAAAATGAGGAAAAAAAAAAGTTAAAATGACATTTCCAAAATTATCACTTTACCTTGGCACTACAGACAGCTACATTAGCAGGGAGCTGGGAAAACTGCTTCAACTCAAATACGTCTCGCACTGCCCATCGGCTCAAGTGATTTTCAGCCTTGCTGGATCCAACCACATTCTGATTTGAATGAATATATGCCACTTCTTGAACACCATCTGATACATTATGAGAAAAATACAAAGAGGTTGGTTATTCCAAAGGTACTTCTGGAAGGATATTCTGAAGGTAAACATTTGCACTGAAGGACAATGTAGTTTTTAAAAAGTTACATTAAAGTTGAAAAAATCATTACAATTTATCCAGCTAATTAAATACTATATGAATTTCAGGGTGGTTATTTTAGATGGACAGAGATGTTTCAAAGTATCTATGGCTCCATGACTGCAACATCAGTGGTTAAAATTAAGTCTTTCAGAATCAAGTCTTCTACATGGTGTTTAAAACTCCCACACCACTTTTTTTCCTGTATATTTAATTTAAAAGCCCTGTCAAGACTCTTAAGATTTTACAGTTCAAATATTTAGTTTGTGAATTCTTAGTAAATCTTCAATCTCAGCATATTTCAAGAGATGGTAAGACTTTAACCAAGAATTACAAAGCAGCCTGTCACCCCTTAAGACAGAAAAGTAAGACTAATAAAGAGAAAGATACAGAAAAATATTACTAAATAATAACTTAGCAGAGCATTTATTGTATCTTGTAACAAAAAAGGTTACAAGATACAGTTCCTGCTTGTACAGTGAGTAGACCTTAAAACCTGCTGACAGTGGTAAATTAGACATATGCTATTACTTCAGTTACAGTAAAATCAAACAAATTAACTTAACAGTTACCTAAATATTTGTCCATTGATTCAATTGTTTTCTCTTGATGCTGAAATTCAGTTTTACTTGCATAAGTTCTATGCATAGCATAATTAATAGACTTCATTTGTGCAACAGAGGTATCTTGAAAAGGATGCAGCATTTTAGACCCAAACTGAACTCTGACTCTCTGTTGTTTACACCTAGAGCTTTGCTTCCTGGCATGAATTTTCTCAACTGGAAAGTTATCTTCAGAGGATGAGAATTCATCAATATTTTGAGAATCACTTTCCCTTCCATTTCCGTGGGGCTTCTTTGCTTGTAGCAAAGATTTGGAGTCATTATCTAGCTCATGGTTAAGGGAGCATCCTGCCTTCCACTTGGAAGTTCCTAGCTTTCTTGATTCAGAACTATGGGAAAGTTCAATATCATCAGACTCATCACTTACGTCACTTGCTCCTTTCAAATCAATGTTATTCTTGACGTCTTCAAAAGACATGGCATTGCTGAAATTTGACTCAGTACTGTGGAATCCAAACTGTCTACTGTTTCCCTTAAATACAAACCCAGCTCTTTCTTTTGCTAACTCTTCACAATTTTCAGATGTAGAGCTATGTGTTTCAACTTTTTCAGTAAGCACTGGTTGCTGGCATACTTGAACTTGGGTGGGAAAGATGATGTCATCATCCGCCTCAGAACTACTTTCAGTTTCCATGACTGTATCACATTGCTTTGGAATACCTTGATCCTCATTTTTTCTGTCCCCTTCCTCCTCAGAGCCTGATAAACCAAGCCAGACTGTACTATGCGTATCTTGTTTTTCAGTTCCATTTGGAGACAGAACAGCTTTCTTATGCTCCAAAATAGGCACATTGGTTTGACATTTCTGAAAACCACCATGCTTGCAATTAATTTTTTTTCTTATAGTGTGATCATCAGAACTTGAATGATGAGACTTATAATTGTCATCTCCTTTTTTGGTGGTTTCAATTTCTTTCTGCAACAACTTGGAGAATCCACACTGCATCAAGGAAAGCTGTCCTTTTGTTACCACAAAATTATTTTCATTGCATGGCTTCCTTCTGTCACATTTCTTCACAGAACTCTCCAGAATATCATCATCACTAAAATCATCCCAAAAATCAGTTTCTTCTATTTTTAACTGTGCCTGAATCCTCTGGGGATCTCCATCTTCTTGACAGTCTGGTTGTTCATACTACAGAAAAAGGAAAATACAACAATATTATTTAACTTTAATACTATACGCAACATGCTTAATTCCAATCTTAGTGCAATGGATAACTTCCTTCTATATGGGGGCTAACATTCTACTCTAAAATTCATCAAGGTCTACTGCAATCAAACAAAATTATGCCCAGGCAATCTTAAAACATTTCTAAGATATGAAAGTC
This sequence comes from Parus major, assembly GCF_001522545.3. Lineage (NCBI taxonomy): Eukaryota > Metazoa > Chordata > Aves > Passeriformes > Paridae > Parus > Parus major. The sequence continues at coordinate 38,111,763 of NC_031799.1, read as the reverse complement.
TAGAACACAGCTCCAAAACTGCATACTACTGAGATAAGAATTATGACAGCATGTAAATGGAAGTCAGAATAGCAAATACCAAAATGTTGTACTCAAAGAGACATTTTAAAATTAATACATTAATCCTGATATAATTCTATTACCAAAAAGCATTTAACATAAGCTTAAAAAGCTGCTGTTTGTGAGATCATGACCATATAATCATGTATTATCAGTAGGAGGCTGAGATCGGTATTAGGGCACACGTTAAATACTGACATTTACTCACAGAGTATCGTTCAGTGCAATCCAATCTAACAATGACTTTAAAGTACCTGAACATGGCGTTCACTCAAAAACATTCCTACAAATGCAATGCTCCTATTAAAACTGACCTTTGCTGGAAAACAAAAAATAATATCCTTTTCCAAAGGAAACCATTATGTAATTACATATCTTAAAAAAAAAAAAAAAAGACAGCATTGAATAGACCACTGGTTTAGTGGGAATCACTCTCCAATTGTCTGACTACAACAATTAAATAGCCCAGGTTTTCTAGAGTTCCACAAAACCAGAAATGAAGCTTTGAATCATCTAAACCAACTGTACTCCTTTCCACAACTCCCTAAACAAAATCTTCTAAACAACAGGGTAAAAGTATTACCAGCCTAATGACATATTGCCCATATTTGCCACTGCAATATTGGGAACTAGGGGCCTGTCATACTCTGGTCTACAGTCCACAAAGACATCTTACCTTTTCTGAGCTGCATGAACGATTCTCTTCCTTCAGCCATGTAGTCGCTGTCATGACTCCTGCTTCTACCTGTCCTTCCCTCTAAAGGAATCAAAACATAACATAAATAGATACCATTTTTATTATACACAAAGACAAGCACAGGAAGCACCAAAAATAGAATCAGCAAGGGCCAGACTAAATCCCTAACAGAGGAAAAATAACAGAATAAAGGGAAGGATGGAAAGAAAAAGAAACACAGAATAAAGCTGCAGTAAATTTGAAGATGTAAGCTAGCTGCAGCAAACATTTTTTTTAAACAGTTACTGACATTGCAGAAAGTACTCTAAAGAGGTTAATGTGATCATAAAAGATATTTTTATGGTAAGAATTCTGGCTTAAAAGGTCAGTCTGAGTTACTGATGAATAAAAGGTATCTGTGCACAAAGTTGCATGAAAGTATCAAAGAGTAAGTAATGTAGTTTTTATACAAAAAGTATATAGGAAACTTATGAAAAATAGAATCCAAGCTTTTTCCATTCTTGGATTTGGAGAAATGTATCTGGTCTGTATCAGAATGAGTAATTAGCATACCCATATCATTTAATCATTTCATTCATTCATTTCACTGCACAGACAAGTATTCATTAAGTTTCACCATTCTGTTTTATACTGTTTCCATTCAAAACAATGACCAAAAAGTCTCATCAAGAAAGGAAAAATTTAAAACTAATATCCAAAAGTAAAAGGGTAGTACTTCACACCTCCAGTATCTCTTTGGTAAGACAGGACCCATGAGTCCTAAGTTTGAAAAGGTTATGAATCCCAAAAAGCTCTCCTTGATGTTCCTTTGATCCTTGCACTGCCTCGAAATACCGCCTGGCATTTTCTGTTCCGATCACTGCACAGTGAAGTTGCTAAAACAGAGCAACACAAGAGATTTCAGAAGTGTTTGCTACAACAACACATCAGAATTTCCTGGCACCCACATTATATACACAGCTTTAGCTGGAACAAGAAGAAATTCCTAAGAGAAGATATTTTGTTTTAATTTCCCTGGCAGATATTGGTAAAATAGATTTTGTATAATATGAACCTGCTCGGCTTTATTGAATTAAAAAAAAAATAGAATATTCAAAGACTTCTACTGCCTTGTTGCCTATTATTAGGCCCCCCTATACATAACACTGACACTCCGCTGTATCTTGACAACTCAGCTTCCACTATACTAAATTATTAGCATTTTTTTCACCTTCCTTTACACTGTACATTTACTTGATAAGGGAAAGCAATACAAGTATAGCCAAAAAAACCCCAGCCCTCAGACTTATAATTACTCTGTTTATTGCTGCTTATTCAACTTGAAAACTGAAAGTCAAAAAAAAGAAGAAAAAGAAAAAAGGAGGAAGAAAGAAGGACGAAGGAAGAAGGAGGAAGGAGAAAAAAAGAAAAAAAAAAGATTTATATGTCCTTTCAATACTTATACATGCCTTTTGGAATTCCAAACAGACAATATCCAAGTCTTTTTCTAAGAGATCACCATCTCCAAAGATTTCTGCAAAGCAGGTTGCCCTTCTTCAGGATTTTATTGAATAGAGTTGGTTGTAATCTGCTATTGCTCATTTTCTTAGCCTGAGACTTTCTGAGACTTCACCTATTGATACTTGCTGTTTAAAGGAATTCTCAACAGTATTTTGCACAACAGGATCCTCTCTAAGCTTTTCCATGAATGTACATGTAAACAATAAAGTTTAGAAGTTTCTTCGCAATGAACACTCTTTTAAACCTTACTAATGTTCATAGAGCTGAACAATTTATGCTTATGATGTGTTAAAGAACTAAACTATTAGCTTTAATGTTTCCAGACCACTGTCCCTCAAATATTGTTTTAGGACTTACCATGTGTTATATTTAACTTGCCTTTCTAGTTTATTATTTCAACTACTGAAAGGTCTTATTCTGAACTTCTGACAGAATCTCTGCAAATTTCCCCATTACCTGTTCAGCCCATCACCTACTTCTTTTGATTTTTCCTTAAGTTTCCACTTTCTTATTTAGATAATTTTATCAAAAATAAACAGAATTCAAATGGCTTTCTGGCTTTTACAAAACACTGACTTTAAGTGACAGACAAGTCCCTGTTACACTTCCAGAAGTAGCATTTTTAATGCAATACATACACATTACATAACTGCAGATCAAGATTTGATCATCCTGAGGATAAATTTATTTTATGACTATTGCTCTGTGAAATCAGATGACCTTAAAACCTTATTTTGTCACTTATTCAGATTTTAGAAGTATAATGACAATCCCTTTACTGCTGCATTTCCCACTCACTCAGCCTCCAACTTCCTCCTTGTAAATAACCCAGCTAACAAGTGCTTATCACTGAAGACTCATTAACAACTTTTCATTTTTATGGACAAAATTTCAAATTTTTAGGATAATTCCTTAAGTCTAATGATGTTTTCTTCAACATATAGAATCATTCTTCCACAGAGGTGACCTACTTTTATCTTTTCTATGCAATGCATTCTTCAGGACAACTGTATCCCAATGGTTTTCTTCCTTTCTCCAACTTTATATGTCTGCAATGTCAGAACTGGGAAAAAATCAATCATCTAATTTCTTAACTTGAAACTTTTGTTGAGAAAAACATGTTCATACTTCTTTTAGTTTCTTACTATTCTGTAGCCTGCTTTTTGCTGATCATGTTTGAGTTTGCTTATTTTTTGTTTCAATTCTGATATCATCAGGAAACAGTTCCTAGGTATGTGTTCCTCAAACCCCACACTTTTCTTTCCCTGATCTTAGATACTTAAGCCTGTCATGGTTCAGGAATGATATTCCCCAATTTAGTGGTCACTACTTGAAAACCCCCAACCTCTCCCTCCACCATGCTACACAACCCAGAGGAGACCATTGCCTCAGTTCTCGAGAAATGACAGGTGGTGGTATTTGAGTAACTTTCAGACCCTGGCCATGCCCCCTTCTGGCTACTGCAAAAATTAGCCCTGTCATGGCTATAACCACGACAAAGCCTACCAATGCAAGTCAAAAAATCTAGAAAACACAAGTAATCCAGGCTGAGTGTTCAGTAAGCAGCATCACTTCTCATCTCCTTAACAGAGCCCACAACATTTCCATCTCCTTTTATACAATATTTTATAGAATCAGGAAAGTTGCAATGCTTCTTGCTTTTCTTCTATAGCATCAGCAAGATTTCTGCTTCACTTTCTCCAGACTTTGGATGAGAAAAAGCTACCTGAATCAGACTGCTGCAGATACTAACTACAACTATCACAGTTGTACTTTAAAAATAAAAACAGTTCTCTGTATAACCTGAATAATGCACATTGCAAAATTAAACTGTCAGTAGTTACAGAAAAACTTGACTACAAAGATAATTCTGTTCCATTCTTTTAACAATTACTAAAATGATGCACCTTTGCTTAGTAAGCTAACATCATATACCATAGACACAAAGTAAATTACAATTTTACTATAGGCTAGATTAGCTTTCACTCCCTGAAATTTCTAGGAAGAGGTCCCCACTTAAACAGTTCGTGAGCTTTACCTGTTTATAAACTTGTCGCAAGTACATCATCTCTTCCACAGTTCCCAAGGATATCAATCTAAACACTTTAACAGCTCTGTGTTGGCCAATTCTATAAGCTCTGCAAGGACATGGCACATTAAAAACAGTCTAAGAAATGAGAGCTCTTAGGAGTAGCAATAAACAATAAGGAAACTAAATACATGAAAGCATTATAATAAAACAGGACTATTCAAAATCATGCATATGTTGACTGGGTTGTTTTCTTTACTTTTCCAAATTTTACTCAGCAATTCCTTTCCTTTTCCTTTAGTATTTCATATTTCTCCCCAGGTCTATCCAGTTTCAAAAAACTTTCTCATCATTTTATACCACAAAAACTGCCTCCTACCTCTCCAGAAAACACATCCACTCAGGTCTGTTTGGCATTTTTTTTCCCTCCATGTCTCCATCTACTTCTTCTCAAAGTATTACCCTATTTCCATTTTACAGGAATTAATCCGTGGATTACTTGGAGGTGTCCTTTCTTAACTTTATAAATCACTTTACAAGATACAACATCATAAAAACAGCTAATGAACTGGCACAGTTTTATTCAAATGGTAAATTCTGAGACTTCTAATAGACTATACTCCACAAAACTCACAGGAGGCTAAAACAATTCAAACAATTCATAGTAACACGATCTTACAAAGATTCTTCAAAGATAGTCCCCAATACATGTTTCTGATAGTCCCCAATGTATGCTTCTGATATATTTCTCTAGAACAGATGCACAAAACATATCCTAGAAATCAGAAAGTCCCTTAAAACAGAATTACATAATTGCATGAGATAACAGAAACAAGTGTATTTCTGCTCATGGAAAGTACATAAATCTACTCAATTTTTAATACACTTTTATATGGTTTTAATATTTTTATAGATTTTTAATATTCTTTAGTTACTAAGAGGTCTGCCTTGGATTCCTAGGGAAATATCCTACAGTCAAAAAGCCTTCAAAGAAAAAGCTGTATTACTGGAAATACTCCAAAACCATAATATCAGACATAGATGTGAGTGCTAAAAAGACACTAATCTCCACAACAGTGAAGCAGAGGAGAACAAAAAGAGGCCCTGTGTCTTTTAGGGTTTTGGAATTCAAAACATCATTTGAACTAGGGTCAACTACAATGTATTCTTCATTACAAACACAACAAAAATGTTATCTACACACACATATTCTAGAGATCACAAAAAGTTATAGTACCCACAAGGAATTTTTGTTGTGTTTTTTTTAGGCTCACTGCCACAAAAAACAAATAAAGGAAAATAAATTGCAAAATTTAGGGTTAAAAATAATCCCAAAAGAGCTAAAAACTAATTTAAGTTGGACTTTTCCTATTGTCTTGTGGATGAATCAGAGAATCTAAAAAAATTCTTAATTGAGGAAAAGTTTTAGTTGAACAGTAGGATTATAGAATGAATGCAAGAACATGGATCAAGTTCTGTATTTTCAGAGTGTACCTGTCAATAGCTTGAAGATCATTTGCTGGATTCCATGTAGGATCAAACAGTATAACAACATTGGCACCAACAAAATTAAGACCCAGTCCACCAGCCCTGAAAACAAAACAAAAAACCAGAACTATATGATAGTAAGAAAAAAACCTGCAAATAGATTGTTCTGTATTAGGTCCGCATTTGCCTACCCTTCCCCAACTTAAAAAAAAACCACATTAATGATACTGAAAACAATACAGTACAGCTTTGTACAAATTTGCTGTTGTACTAATAACCACCAAGTACTCAAATAACCACTGCCATAAAATGCAGTTTTCTCATCTATATATCAGGATTGTTACAGACTATATGAACAATTGAGTCATAAGCAACTGCTATCAGCTTACCTAATAAAAATCCCTGTTGCTACTTCATTCCCATTAAGTCTTACACAGGACAACACCCTCAAATACTATAATGAAATTCATAACCATTTTTATGCCAGTTAACATTATGGAAGCAGGAAAACTACAAGTGAAATTTTACTTCCTCTAATCCCACTACACAGTTTTTGACAATAATGCTATGCAGCTTCCATTAAGATGGTGACAATCTCAGGTAAGTCATACCTGTAAGCAATAACAACTGACACAAGTGTATTTGTATAGCAAGTTACTCTCAGCTATTAAAAAAGCAGTTGGCCACACAGCTGCATGTGATCAACATTTGTATCTATCATTAAAAGGAAAAAAAGTCATAGCAGAAATGTGTCTGCTCTGGAGGTTAGGAGTCACAGGAGTACCAGCTGCATCATCTTGTAACACTCAACAGCTGTGGAGTGTTTTCAGGTAAAATCTGCAAGCCAGAGAAGATACTGAACATATATCTAACCTGAGGCAGCTAATTGCTGAACCCAAAAAAACTGCTCAGTTACTTGGAGTTTGGCATGTGCAGACATGAATGATTTGATAAGAGCAAAAGTGAGGAAAACACTGCTTCTCATCCAGCTGCAAAGCAAGCAAATACTCAGATTTTTTTTTTGACTGGCTCAACCAACTATCATACAAGAGACAAGTTGCTACACAAGCACATGCCAAATACTATTATTAAGTAAACAATTAAAGCAATTATTCACATTGGCATAGGCATCACTAATTTCAAGTGTGTTATATTTCTGAAAGAGGTACTGCAAAATTGAAAAAGTCAATCTCATTTAATTTAACAAGTGCCTGGTTTAACAGATCACTTTAAATTTTGTTTGTTTGAAGTCAAAGAAAAAGGTAACGTTTTCAGGTATAAGAGTGAATGGAGACAGAAACTAAAAACTTATGGAAGTCCCACCACTTTTTGGTTTTCATGGAATCCATATCAACATAAATGCAGGTGTGCCCTTTTCCTTCTAAGTAAAGTCTAGCTTTGGGTTAATTTTATCTGGAAAGGGAGGGAATATGGAAACCTGCTAATATTAATGGATGTTTCCAGAGGATTCAGATTCTCAAACTGTGAAATACTGAACAACAATATTTGGGTTGGGTTCTTTTTTTTCAGAATATATTATGGTATTTTTGTAATTTAGTGTGTTTCTTTTTAATAAAAAAACCCCTCATTTTTAGTAAGCCTCTCATCTTTCCAAACCAGCCCTGCAGCTGGACTGAAATGTAAGTCATGATGTAATCAACATGACCTGTCCATAAAAAAAAACAGGATACCTAGCTTTACAATAATTTTACCTTTCAATGTTTTTAGGTATGACCCAAAAATTTAATTAGTCCAAACCAGAAAATAAATGCTCCTATATACTTCACAGACAGAAGAAATGCAGTAGTTTGTGCATTGTAAATTACGTCCTCCATTTTACCTTTTGCTTTAACTAGATGCTAGTTATTACTGGAATTTGGTACATGCAAATTATTATGATATGGTTTAAATAAAGAAACTTTTGTTAAAAAAGAACAGTTTTCAGAAGATCATCTTCCTTAAAACTGCACAACTCAATATTTCAAAAGGTACTGAACAGTACCTTTACACACATTAGTAAAGGTTCTATGAAAGCTTAATATAATTCTGTTTACCAAGCTAGGTTTCTAAAGTTTCTATGCTCTCTGTTTCAGAGAGATTTTGTGGCAGAAAGTTCTTTGAATGTTATCATATGCACACTAAAAGTTGTTCAAAACATTGCTGTGAAAGAATTAAAGCTAAATGAAGCCCTGTAAAAGGAAAATGTAACAAACTGCAGTCCACTAATAGACAGTAATAGAGAACACTGCAGGTAGAATGGAAGTGGATATTCAACCTTTCATGATAAAAACTACGTACAAATTTCTCTATACACTTCTCTTTACATAAAAGAAAACTAAGAAGCAGAAATAGATTCTCATTAACAATTCTGACAGAATAAGTCTAGAGAAAGCCTAGAACAGAAGAATCCAGAAACATTGATTTAAAGACAGGCATACTTACTGCTTTTATTTATTCCTGAACACTAAGACGGGACAGAACTGTGCTGACTTTAGTGCTGTACATATAGTTTCCCTCCTTATGGCTAAGCAGCATCACTGGTATTGAAATCTTTGACATTCTCCTCTCAAGTTATAGCAACTCCAGGAATTATTTTAATGTTTCTAAGCATGCCTAAAATTCCTCTTCTCTTCTTCTAAATAATCATGCATTTTCCAACACCAGTGCAGGACTGAAGTATTCTCAAACAGGTATTACTTCATGAGACTTTGAAGTTCCAACAGGGGTATACTTATTTTTCCCTAGTGTTCAACCTGAAATTCATGAACCAATGGTTTGATGAAATGTACAAGCTCTGAAGAAATCAATTACATTTTCTCTCAACACCTATAAAATATATTTATCCATAATATATTATAAATACATCATAAAGCTGTATTAATCACAGCTGTCAATAAAAGCATTAGGGATAGCCATATGACTATGCTTGGTACCAATATTAACTGCAAAACTTGAGGTCAAATCTACCGATAGACAAATTTTCAAAACTCCATGGTGTATATATATACGCAAATTCAGGGAGAAACAACATTTTGGAAAAAAAGGAATATAAAATAGGAACACTGTAAATTTAACAGATGATTAAAGGATCATCACTGCTACACTAATTCTCTGATTGGTGCTTTATGTTTTATAAGGTGCATGTTAATTGTGCCAGTGAACATAATGACAGTCTGAAGATTACTATACAGAGAATTAATCCTTTGCAGAATGCACTTACACATCCAAAAGACTGCGCAAGTATTTTCAGTGAAAATCAACATTTGTCTCTCTGAGTAATGAGACCTTCAGAACACATATAAGTTGATTACATGGAACAGCTGTCAGAAACTTTGCAAGAAGATACAGACAGAAGAGTATGAACCAATTCAGTCAATGTACTCTGTATTGAAAAATACAGAATATACTCTAAAGAGTATTACAATTGTATATATGCCTGAAACCTGAGTGAGAGGAAAGATGAAATCTCTTGTACAGTAGAACTAAGATAAATCACTTTTTAATTTCCAAAGGATTACAAATGTAAAGATGTTTCCATTACTGTGAATCAAGCAAGGAAAAGAGATCACTTCCTGTTATCTGTAATAAACTAGGGAAACAACTGCACCCTCTGTTTTGCTTACAAGACACTAGTTATATTGACTGTAATTCCATTATGGTTTGTTCCTTTCACTAATTTTGTAAGGTAAGTAAAACTATCAAAAAACAGAATCAAAACTTTTCTCCAGCACCATCAGCAGGCAGATAAGGCTCAGTAGTGTCTACACACAAGCTTTCAAAACAGGAGAAAGTCCATCTCTGTTTAGCTGACCTTCACTTTTATTTTGATGTAAATTAATGAAAGAGAACTAACAGGGCTATGATTACAGTACTGATTGAAGCAAAAATTAGTCCTTCCTAATGCTACAGATTCTGAAATTTCCCTCTCTCTTCAGGGAGAAGGGGTATGGATTCATGGAGGTCCTGGAGATGGCCAGATTCCAGAGTCGACAGATTACAAGCCAATGTACATGACCAGTATCACAAATCTCTTCACAACCCTATTCCTAAACACAAGAGTATTTTAAGACTGCTCTGACATCCACCTGCAACAGCCTTTAAGATGACATCTGACTTTAGTTAAATGGAGGTAGTGTGGATCCTCCTAATTCCATCATACCCCCTTCCAGTAAAGAAGAACTAGTGACTGTATATTCAACAGTATTTCATCAAGTTTCACTGAATTTTCCCCTCTGGGTAGGAGGCAAAAGGACCAAAACTTCTCTTTGCTCCTTTTCTGCCCTTGCCCAGTAAAAAACTTATCCAAGATGAAGTGTGGAAGTAACATGAACAAAACAAATAGTCATTGTAGTAACAGTAACTTTAGTTGAACATAATAATCTACTTCAAAATAATTTGTTATCCATCATAAAGCAAATCTGACAGGTAAATACATTTTAAAAGGACGATCAAAGTCCTTGTTGAAACATTTTAAATAGACATGCTAGGTAATTGACATGATTAATAAAATGCAGTAATAGTGAGAGAATTTTTCAGTTCAATATGGCATTTCATGTTCACACTCACTTGCCAGTTCTACTAGTAGAACACAAGAAGCTGAATCTGTCTACAATAAAATTAAAAGCCTTTTGTAGATAATGACATAATAATAATGTTATAATAATAGTGTTTAAAACTGTTTCCTCAATCCTACAACAACCAGAAATTTAAAACTAGGATCCAGAAGATCTACTTCTTTCTGATTTTAGAAATTCTCAAGAAGCAGGAAGGGGGAAGGAAGAAGGTGTCTTCTTTTTTTTTTTAAGAAGCTTCAGACCAAAGCAGTAAGTCTATACTTACTCTCACTTTCTCAAAAAGTAATCCCTTATACGCCCAGCAAGAAAAATGCAGAATAACCATTTTACACTAGACAGACATATTGGAACAAACGACAAGTTAAATTTTCTTACATTGTAGATACAAGACATATGTTAATTTCCTGAATGCTGTTGAACTCTCTCACTATTCTGATCCTATCTTCTGATTTTGTATTTCCATCAAGTCTTCGGTAATCTAGCCCGGATGCCATGCAGTACTGTTCCAGCACATCTAGCAACTGAGTGGAAAAATGAAGAAAAAAGAAAAAGTTAAGTACTTAACAGCATCTTTTAATTAAACATGATCACAGAGGCCATGTTTATCAAATATATTTTCAGTACACCATCCATTGCTAATGACAGTAAATCTTTGCCATTTTGGTATCAACATTCATGATTCTCTTTGGTCATGATTCTACAGCACTCAAAGTGATTAATACTGGTCTGTTGAAATCTGACTCCATCATCCAACCCTGGCTGCCTGTTTCATCTCTAACTGTCCTCAATCCAACCCAGTCAGCAAGCAGTTAATTTAAGCAGCTTCCTCCCACCTTAGCAAGCTTCAATTACTTGAAATACAATAAATAAGCCCCACAGCCAGTACAGACTGCACAGTCAGAGTTCAGGAGCACGGAGTGAAAGAGACCGCAGTAACTAGCAGTCAGTCTGGTACTGGATGTCATAAAACACAGCCTAAGACAAATGAGAACTTTACTACTGCATCTTAACATTAAAACTTGCATTCCTTCTTAAAGCCAAAAAAAGAGAGCCATTTAAGACTCCTGAACTACCACTCAAATTACTATTTTTTTAAATATTTTTTAGTACTATCATTAGAAATACTTAAATAAAAAGCACCAATACTATAGTGTGCTATTTCAGGAAACATGTTATTCCCTAATAAGGAAGCCAAGGAGCAAGTACCTTAAAAATAAAATGTACATAAATGTCTTGCTCCAATTAGATAGTTTTAAGTTCAAATCAGCTAATGTAGCACGAATTGAAGTTTCATTGATGACGATGATCAAATGTCAGCAGAATGAGGAAACTAAACTTTTGGCACTAACACAAAGGTTTTATGATATGGCAGTCATACTGAGCTGTGACAGTGCTCTAATTTAAGACATAGCAGTTGAACACAGCTAGGGAAGAGTGTTACACTTCTTTTGCTATCGCCATTTTTATCATGAGGTAACAAAGTTTCAATATGCTTGTGGTACAGCACACTGTCCTCGTAATTACTCCTCACAATATAAGCAATAAGGAAATGTGGTTGACAAGGTGTCAACTTTCAGATTCACGCTTCAGAACTCACTGATGCAGTTAACTGACAAAAACCACATGGAGCTCACCTTTGTAGAAAAGGAGAAAAGAAGAACTTTATCCTTATTTTTTCGGAAGTGATTTAAAAGCTGCTGAAGGACCTGTAAATGAACCAGAAGCAGAAAAATGAAGAAATTTTTATCCACAGGTCATCTCACAAACACTCATGCTTTCAACCTCCAAATAGGCTATACTGTACTTAATTACTTGCAAAGGCAAACAGAGCCATAACTAAAATCCTTACTAACATAATAAATGGGCCAAAGGTAATGGAGATGCTGGAACTTTGCATTTTTCAATGATGCACATGGAAACCCTAATATGAAAAGGTCATCAGACCACTAAGAGATAGATTCAGAAGGTACTTGTGTCAGTGCACAGACTGCAACAAAATGTTTCTTGTGTCATACACTAGCCCAGATTCTGAGTTCTTCATTAAAAAATGCACACATTTATCCTGAAAAATCCAAGGTCTGTTTAAACTTTTTGTCCTACATCTGAGTTCAGAGTTTCTTGGAACTTGTCTTCTTAAAATAATCAGTGAGATGTATGCCCCTCCCTGCTCCCACTCTCATCTGTTGCTCTGTTTACAGTAGGATCCAGCTTCCCAGACTCTGCACAGACCTTGAAATGCCAGTAATCCGCCCACACACAATGTTCTTCTGGTGGGGAAACAAATAATCCAGAGCCTTGTGTATAATAGTGATACTGTTATTTTCAAAAGAAGCATGTCCACATCTGGCAGTGGCAGCTCCAGAGCACTGTGCAAAAGCCATACACATTGGGAAAAGAGGAATTTTCTGTACCATGACTGTAGCTTTTTCCCACTGGTCAACAAATATTTTTGAAATTGTATTTGTTCGCTGATAAACCAATAAACTGTTAATCAAGAGCTATTTCACTACAAACCTTACAAATCCTTGACAATCAAATAATGATGAATGTTTGTATTAATGTCACAATTCTAGACGTTATCTAAAACATAAAATGGTAATCATATGTCACCTATGAGCTCCTTAGTAAATGTTAGCCAGCTTGTTACAAGTGAAAACAAGCTACAAATGACAGATTTTTTTGCCTCATTTCGTTGTACATGAGCATATAAACTAGGATTTATTTTCCTGGGGAAAAAAATACACAACAGGAAATTTAACATGAGCCATACTACTTAGATTTGCATTTTATTTAGACACTTTGCATTTAGACATTTGCATTTAGACACATTAAGAAAAGAAACAGAAGTGACATTCTTTTAAACCAGAAGGAATTAGCTTCTGTGCTATTGTTGTTACTAAAGTACAGGTCAAATAGTGAATTTCCTATAGGAGAATACAAAAATAAATCCACACAATTTGCTTAAATAAAATGGATCAATTTCATCCCCATTGGGAATTTAGGTATTTGGGAGTAAGAAACACTCTAACAGGGAAATGTGATGAATTCTTTTGCACCAAAGAGAAGTAAATTCCAACTTGTGCACCTGAGTATTATCCTGTATGTTCTTAGTCCTAAATAGAAATACTTGATTATACTCAAGGAGAAGTCACATTTTCTTTTCAAGAGTCCACACAGATTTCAACGTACATCTCCCCATTGCTACACATGGTGAGTAGTCTCTAAGTGATGAAATTTTACCTCATGCTTTGAGAATATATTTTTCTATAGAGCTCCTCAAGTTAGCCTACAGGTTTTTTTAACCCTTCAAAGCCAGGCCTGCCTGGGTCAGGGTTATGTTTAATGGTAGAGGTTACCATTTCCTGCAGACTGCTCCAACAGACTTCCATTTTCCTACTGAATGATGATATCTCAAGCAAAAATAATTAAATCAATACAACAGTTATTCCTAAGAGATTTGTATTAAGAACAGTATTCCAAAACCCCACAAATGGATGTCTGTGGAAATGTGTACAGTTAAAAAAATAAATCTTAAAAAAAAAATTTCAAGTGCCCAGACATTTAATAACACTTTATACTTAGAAAGCTTATAGAGTGTCTCTGAAACACAATTTTAAGAAAACTGTAGAAATAATCAAACAAGGTAGTATGAATGAGGATTACTGCATGATTGTAAAGCTATTTTCGCTCATCTTCTTTTCCAAGCATTCCTCAATATTTCTGTTTGGACAATCTGAAATCACTGTGTTTCAAAAGCAATGAAATACTTGTCCTTACACTTTGCAGGTCCGCACTATCTTACATCATGACAGAAAAATGGTGATTTCCAAACAAAGCAGGACACCACTCCTTTCACTCAGATCTCAGATATTCAACTACTTCTATTTAAAAACCTAAGCATGAAATTCACTTGTTAATAAAATGTGTCAGCAAAGCTTGAAAACTGTATTTTCTGCAGTACAAATGAAAAGGAGGGGATAATTTCACAAAAAAAAGCTGTGAATTATCCACCTCCCACAGTAACACAGATATATTCGTGTCCTCATTACACCATATCAGGTACACCAACAATGGTTATACATGTTGTACATTTGGACTGTAGGGACTGTTTTTTCCAGGCTCTTGTTGTAGTACAAAACTCAGAACAGAAAACCTGGGGTGGCATGCTGCTAATGCTACAGCTTGCAAAACACGGAGAGATGACTGCAGCCACAGCAACAGGTAGGACACAAACACCACATACAGGCCACTCTTTAACTCTTGCATACAAGCAAAACTGGTTTCACTGGTGGAAGCAATTCATGTCCCATAACAGAATGTTTCCGTGTGTTTTATCTCTGTTTGGTTTGAGAACAGATACATTATGCAGAGGGAACCTTTTCAACTCTGCAAAACAGCTGCTTAGCTAAAAACCTAATTAAAAAAAAACAACAAAACCACATCCTTTCCCCTTTCCCTGAATAAATTTTTAAGAAATGCCACAAACTATTCCTTTGCAACTATGCTTATCTCAAAAGAATAATCACCTGTACCAAAATTTCTGTGTAGTTTGTACTGAATTTTAAATTGAAAGACAAAGTAATACTTATTCAGTCTACACTACCAGATGAAAGTTACAAAAGAATTTCAATTAGTTTCTAGAATTTATCTACAGAACAGGAAATGCAAAGTCGTACAGTGCTACAAGGTTATTAAAAACATTTTACTATCATTTGTCTCAGTTATTTCCAAATAAACACATTGAAAAATTGATAAACCCATTTCCAAGCTCTAGAACCAAGCTCTTCTCTGATTAGATTCTTATGGTAAGACAACTTTCTAAATTAATACTTCCTGAGTCATTTTGCTTTCACAGTATAAAATGCAAAATCATCACAAAGAGCTTCCATTTTATAATTCAGAATAGAAAACAAAAAAGCAAGTCACCACACCACAAAGGTATAAGCCAGTTAAACTTAACGGACCTAAAACGCAGCTTATTTTCCATGATAGCTATATAACCCATTATCTTCCTTCCAGGCACAAAGATCACTGAATCATACGACAGTTTGGGCTAAAGATCACTTAGTTTCAAACCATGCCACCATGGGCAGGGATGCCACCTACTAGATTCAAAGCCCCATCCTAACTGGCCTAGAACACTTCCAAAGATGAGGCATCCACAGCTTCTACAGGGAACCTGCTCCAGTGGCTCACTACCCTCACAGTGAAGAATTTCTTCCTATTATCCAATCTAAACTTACTCAGTTTGGAGCTGTTATCCCTTGTCCTGTCACTGTAAAATATCCCCCTTCAGATTTCTTTAGATTTCCTTCATCAGTGAAAGGTGGCAGTAAGATTACCCAAGTGCCTTGTCTTCTCCTGACTCGGCAACCTCAACTCCCTCAGCCTTTCCCCATAGAAGAGGTGTTCTACCAATAATAATCTTCGTGGCCCCCCTCTGGACTTGTTCCAAATGTCCATATACCTCTTGTGCTAAGAAAGATGGATACAGTACACTGCAAGAGTGGAGCAGAGGAGGAAAATAACCTCTCTTGCCCTGCTGGCCACACCTCCTTTGATGCATTTCAGGACACTTTTGGCTTTCTGAGCTGTGCAAGAATAACCCCATGGCCATACCTGCACCACTTCAGGTACCATCCCCTAACAGCTACTGCACAAAATTAACTCTGGCCAGAATCAGGACAGCATCTTACCACAACCTCATTTCAGGTAGTTGTATAGAGTAATAAGGAGGCTCAGGGGAGACCTTTTCTCCAAGCTAAACAATCCCAGCTCTCTAAGCTGCTCCTCATAAACCTGACATTCCAGACCCTTCAACAGCTCCTCTGCCTGGCTCTGGACACACTCCAGCAGCATCTTAGTGTCCTTCTGGCCCAGAGAGGCCCAGAACTGGATACAGCACTCAAGCCATGGCCTCACTAATGCCAAGCACAGGTGAAGAATCACTTCCCTGATCCTGCTGGACATAAAATTTCTGATATAAGCCAAGATGCCACTGGCCTTCTTGGCCACCTGGGCAAACTGTTGGACATGAGCAGTCCAAACAGCATCCTCATGTTCTTTCTCACCTGGCAGCTTTCCAGCTACTCTGGCCCAGCCTGTAGTACTGCAGGGAGCTGTTGTGGTCAAACACAGGACCTAGCATTTGGTCTTGTTGAACCTCATACCATTGGTCTCAGCCCACTGATCCCTATGCAGAGCCTTCCTAACCAACAACAGACCAACAATCTCACCCATCTTACGTGTACCAACATGCTGAGAGACTCGATCTCCTAATCCAGATCATCAGTAAAGATATTAAACAGGACTGGCCTCAACACTGAGACACCACTGTGGGAGACACCACTGGTGACTGGATGTCAACTGGATATGGCACCATCCATCATCACTCTCTGGGCTCAGCTACCCAATCAGTTTCTAATCTGGCAAAGGGTGCACACCTCCAAGACACGGGTTGCCAGCTTTCCCAGGAGAATGCAATGGAAAAATAAAAATAATTAAATATAATAGAATAATAACAAAAATGTAAAATAGTAATGTGAATAGTATCATAGTAAAATAATCAGTAACCGAATTGCTTCATAAGGAATTCTTCAACTCCTGAAGATGATTGATTTGGTTTTTAAAGCTATATATTAAAAATTTGCTGGTAGCTAATTTAACAATTAGTTTCACCTTCTCAAAACAACTAAGTGTATATAACAAAGTTAATATGCAGGCATTTCACATAGAAGTATTAACAGTAAAGAAAGTTGTTGCTTAAATGGTAACAAATCAAGTGGTAACAGCCATTCCTGCTACAGCAACATGGTCCTCCCACTGCCCTAAGTCCCAAGAAGAAAATATTAATATCCAGTTTTACAGAGAGTCAAAATTCTGCGTAACTTCTAACTCCTCAGGTACTCTCAGCTTCAGAGCACTACTAAAACTAGTGCGGTTTTCTTTTTAATTATCTATATTAGACATACTTTTCATCTATATTAAACATCATCATCATCTACACTGTATGTCATCTTGTCATCTTTTGTTCTTCTCTGGAACCAGAGAAAGACAGATTCTGAGATGAGGAGTTTTTCAGATTCATACTAGACACATTTATTTTGGTCATCTTTAGCATGACTACTATTATTTTCATAATGTCCAAAGGGTTCAAAAAGTCAGTAAGCACTCAGCACATCTTCACCAGCTCCATTCTATTAATTCTCTAGCTCTCATTCATGTTTATCCTAAGATATTCTTTAGAGTCTGGATGGTCGCAGCCTACTTGGCTGCTTCTGACACACAGTTTCTAATCACCCCTGTGGCCCTTCTCTGAATCATCCTTTGAATCTTTTCAAAATCTAACATATGCCTATTGAGACTAGAGATTGAAACTACACACAAAATTGAGGCTGTGCACAAACCATTAAGCACATAGTGATTCTGTTTTGCTTCCTTTTCTTTGCCAAATATTGCCGACTGTCACTGGAATCCATGGTTTCATGAAACAATAGTTGACTATAAGGGTCATTTCTATGTCCACCATCAAACATGTAAAGTTAAAATTACTTCACATTCAAAAAATTTTAGCACCATATGAAGAAAATTTTAGCATCACAGATTAGTCTTATCCAGTCTTTGCCCATATAAATACTGATCCACAACAGGAGATACCTGCAGCTGTATGATCAACCATAAACCAGAATAATTAAAATGCCAAAAACTATCAGGTGTATATTTTCTTATAACCATGTAATATATGCCAAATCTATTACTATGAATAATATTTATTTTTCTTCTAAGAAAGAGGTTTACCTTCATTTTTCCACTGTATTTTGGATCTGAAATTGTTTCAAAGGCTGCATCTTTGCTTAACTGCACAAAATCTGGAAAACTGGAAAATACCTGGCTGCAAACTCGTTTGATATGTGCTTCCTGGAGGAAAAGCAGAAAGATTAAACAGATGTTAAAAATTAGAGCTGTATTAAGGCATGCAAGGAGTTAAACAGGTCAAAACATGATCTGCCAAACTATCTCAAGCACAGTTATATGGTTTTTAATTTAGTTCACTACAAAACTGCTGGATAAAACATATCCTGTGTGTTTTGCTTTGTTTCATTTAAAAACAAAAGATATTCTTAATCTGAAATCATGGATCTTATTCAAAATTTCTTCTCGTGGCCAGAATTGTCAGTTTCAAAAAATTCTGTTGCCTTGAGGTTTGCGTTACCCAAGAGTTGTGCACCAACATTTCTCTTGATCCTCTGGAGTAACAAGCCAGTAGGGGAATTACATACTGTTCCACAACAAAAACTGTGCAGGAAATGCACTTAAGCTGTTCAAAAGCCCCATAAAGCTCAACTGCTAAATTTAGCTCTGAACTTCAATATGACTTCACACTTTAAATCCACTTTTCCAGAGAGAAAGAAAAGATCACATCTCTCACCTAAGAATAACCCATGTAAGGGCCTTCAATACTCAAGGCAAGAAACACTATGAAGTATTAATTTCTCGAGTAGGTTTTGGCAAAATTAATAATTATGGATGATACAGAAGACTGTAAGTCACAAAATACTGGTACTCTGTTATTTCAAAGGTAATTTAAATATCAAATGTTATTAAAACAAAAACTACGTATGTCATACATAAAAAAGCCCACTGAAGACGTCTCGGTATATGCTGTGTGTAATGCAGAGGACACTAAAAATAGTATTTCTGAAAAAGCAAATTGCTTTAATAGAATAAACTTGCAAAATTAGCTAGGACATTCTCATTTCTCTTCCTTGCTAGATTCTAAGAGAAAGTGGTAACATCCCTAAATCCATTTCCTCATTACTGGATCTTAAGGCTCACAAACAAGCATTTCTTAAATTGCCATTTTGGTCTTGTTGCCTGCCATAGCAACCAGATAAACTGATGATGATCTTTCATTGAGCAATTTCTTCTAAAACATATTTCTCATTATTTAAACAAACTCATCTCTTACTATAAAGTACTAGAGAAAATAAACAACTATTCTAATTACCTATTATTTGTTTATTTGCACAAAGACATTCCTTTTATAGGCACTCTTCATAAATGTAACAAAAATTTAGAATTAGAAATCATTAAAAATTACTCTCCCTCCTAATCTCTTCAGTATTTTATAACTCCTACTTTCAGACATGAATCAAATAAATGAGCATGCTGTTTTGTTTAGTATCTTTATAAGGTGTGCATTCAGTATGACCGAAAGGAAAAGGAATTTGACAAATATCTTAATTGCAGTTAGTTAAGACTTAAAAAGGTGGCCAGTAGCAATTTTCATTCAGGAATTTTCACCCATTCATTTTCCACAAGTCCATTTTTTAGATACTTCTGGAACTAACCTGCAGCTTGCTAGTGCTGTCCATCTGCAGCAGTGCAGCATGATTTGCAACCTTCTGTAGGATCATTAGGTAACTGAAGCGCAATGATTTAATTGTTTCACCATGTGCATTTACCTACAAAAAAAAAATCAGTTTATGCAAACAAATACTACTGAAAATAAGTAATAATCTCAAATAAATAGTATTCTTACCAGGCTTAATGCCTTAACAACTCTTAGTACTATAACTGATCCCCAAGAGATGAATACCATATGCACAATAAAAATGAACTAAGTTTTGTTTTTCCTGCAGTTTTGTGACCCTATTAACAGAAGTGTCTTCTCAATAAGAGACCCTACAGCTATGTTCATTGCTTGCTAAACATTTCAGATAGTAACTTCTACAGACACCACATGGAGATAACAAAGAACTCTTCAGAAAACAAGAAGATGGTAACTTTATAAATAATTAAATCAAGCAAGAACAGTTTGAATGACTTCTTACCTTTCAACTGCTAACTACTTTTCTCTCTAGCAAAAGCCTATAAAGCTTTAGAAACACCTCAAATAGCATAATTCAAGCTTCAGACATTCTACAGTCCAACAGCAACCACCTCATCAGCTATGTTCCTTGTTATGGTTGGCTGGCTTGATCAATATTTGTTTTCCCTTGGCTTCTCAAGTCACTAAATTTCACAGTTAACTCTGGAGTAAGACAGTCTGTAAGAGCACTCAACTATCTGCAGGCCTGCCTACTGCCCTACTGTCAATCAAGTTCACTGGCATTCCTTTTTTTCTACAAAACATCACCAGAAACAAAAACCTACAAAGAGGGCTAGTATCCATGGAGTATTAAACAAAAATTATAAGCACATTGCTCATGAAGAAAGATGCAGGAGACTGAAGAAGCTACATCATTTGGAAAAAAACCCCAAAACACTACTCAAGAATCAGAGCAGTTCAAAGACATAAAAGGAAGAAACAAGCATGTGACATACGCTTTCAAATGTTTAAGGTGTTAAAAGCTGTGCCTAATCTAAGTCTACTGAGATAGGCAAAACAAGTTCAAAGCTAGACTAATCAAGCTTTAAAGAAGTCCAGAGAAGACTGAAGAAATCTGCAAAGCTGTTACTCATAGACAAAGTTCAGCTTGTGTTTTGTGACTGCTGTTACAATTCTCCCCTCATGAAGCAAGGCAAAGTGAATGCTCAATGGCACAGGAAGGCACAACTGCAATTAGAACAGAAAGAACTGCCCAGGCAACCTGCTGAGTTCAGGGTGCCTCCTATTTGCAGCTCCTGCACAAGCTGCCTGGGAAGCACCTGGGAGCAGCATACCTGACACATACTGAACATCTCAACGCAGTACCCTTGCCAATATCAACAAAATCGCAGGTGCATTTAATAACACAAAAGATCCAGAATTTACTGCATAGGCAACAATCACCTGCTCAGGGCATGCAAAGCAGCTCTGCAGTATCCCCAAAGTACGTAATTCCATCACGCTGGTGATGCAGCTCCCCATGTT
This sequence comes from Parus major, assembly GCF_001522545.3. NCBI lineage: Eukaryota > Metazoa > Chordata > Aves > Passeriformes > Paridae > Parus > Parus major. Next base: position 38,090,560 of record NC_031799.1, on the reverse strand, counting down.
TCCAGATGGGTTTTCCCGAACAGATGAGTTACAACTAAGCAAACTTTTCAATCAGCTCTTCATCAGCAGAGAATCTCTCAAGAAATTCAGGAGACTATACTCTAAAATCCAAAGAGTGACAAGTTCTTACTCTGTAACAACAGTTCTTCCTTTTCCGGCCACTATTGCAGCTGCAGGGCTCTCCTGCTCTTAACACCAAGGTTACATCATCTGTCTCTAGCACAGCCTGGTACACGGCTTTCTGGAATTCAGTTAAGGAACAAAATACCATCTGCCAAAGAGAAAACACAAGAAACACTTATCATGTGCAGCATATAATGAAAGTCAAAAAAGCACTGCATCAAAAAACACAAATCACAGGTCACTGAAAATAAAGTAGAAATAAATACTACACTTGCTCAAATAGTTACAGGAAATTATTCTACCGACAAGAGGAAAAAAATGTGGATTTTGACACCAAGAGAGCATGAAACTGTAGCCAAAATGTATGCATATTTATTTCATACCACCCCAAAATTCTACAAAGAATATCAGTATCATTCTACAAGAAAGTGATGTTATTTTGCTCAAAACCCTTACCTTAAATATGGCTTTTGTGAAGGAATAGAAGGAGAAAGGAAAAGTGAGAGAAGTAAATGCATAATGTTAATTACAAATTTCTCTCTGTTTTTCAAGGTGCTTAATTTGCCCTTTTTTCCCCTTTTCAGGCATTAGCTGCTGCAGGGCACTACCGCAAGTGGGACAAACAGAATAAACAATGAGAAGGCAAGGATCTACACAGTGCTATGGCCAAAACTCTGACCCCTCTTCTTAAAGACCATGGGTGGCATCTCCATGACATCTTTAGTCTTAAGCAGCAGGAGACAGAAATCCCAAGATCATTCCTTAACCTATGCTATCCACAAAGTAGCAGCACCATGCTGAGCTATAATAATACAGCAGTAACTTGAACATACACTCACATTAACAAGATAATGAACAGAATAAAACCTGATAGATTCAGAAAAGCGACTGACGTTTGTGTTAATCTTTCCTTCAGAAGACAGCCTAGATGACATTATTATAAACAAAGGATGAAGAAAAAATACCAAATCTTGAAAATAAAAACAGCTGCCAGCTTATGTACTTGTCTACTCAGAAGACTTAGCAGAACTCTTAGCTATATCAATAAAGTATTATCACTTCATATAATATTTACAATTGCATCAGATGAACGGGATTACAAACCTATCGTAGAATTGGCCTGTCTGAGATTTTTCTTTCATTTTGGGATCAAAAATGAGGGAGTTAATACTGTTCCATACACAAAGTGTCAAAATGCAAATTCAGAAGTTTTACATAGAATTTCAAGAAATTTACCTACATTGCTTTGGGCTTGCACAAATAAGGACAAAAACACACCTAAAACAGATATGTAAACCACTAGTCAGATTAGCCAAGCGTTTTCATGCTCGATTAACTCCATTTCAATCAATCATAGTAATTATGCGAACAAAGCATACTACTTCAAGTGCTGAAGTAGTACTTTTCCAATTTATGAATTCTTCTTAAGTTAATAAGATGAAGAGAAAACCATAAACCACAGACACGATGCAAGAGAGAAAATACAACAAGAAAACAAAAAAGAAGAGATACGTTCATTAGCATTGTATTTGAAATGTGAAGGAACTCTTACTCTGTCTTCCTTTTTTGGCAGCTGATCACTGATAAGCGCTTTGGTACGTCTCAAAAACCAGCCAGACATTTTTCTTGCTAGCTTCACCATGGCCTTACGACCAGTTGCTAGCTCTCTTTTAGTTGCAGTGTGCCTCTGGCCGTGCTCCACTGGATCAGAAAATTTCTTCTTGAAATGTACTCTGCTACCTAAAAGTCCTGGTACAGCCCTATTGAAAAACAAAAGGGGATGGGGGATTGATACACTGATTTGAAGCATACTATAAGTTTGGTTTTTCTTTCTGGCTAACAGCAAGAAATCTTAAAGTAGCAGTCACTAGAGAAACTATAAAAATTTTAAGTACAAATAGCAACATATACTATTTTAAGACATGACATTTTTTCATTTGTTTTCTGTGATACTCAAATGCTAAGATATATCCCTTAGGAAAAGGGTTACAATCCCAAGAAAAACAAAAGCTTAGCAGAACAACAGAAATCACAAGTATACAGAACCTCTAAACTACAAGGCTGCTAGTGTTGAGGAGCCTAAATTGGAAGTGAAACAGTTGTGCTTTCAATTTTTTCTGGTTTTATGAAATCAGAATATGCAGATATTACATTTAACTAAATAAAATCTGGAGAAGCCTAATAGTAAAAAGAATTTAGTAACTGTTGGTAGCATTACATATTGGAGTAATTTACTAACAACATCGGCACAGTTTTAATGAACCAGATGCAACACTAAGCTTAAAATTTTCTTCCTGCTATTTCTGTTCTGTATATCCTTATATTTAAAGTATGTTTGCTTTGTTCTTCCTCTGCAAAGCATTCACAGGAGGTTTAGATTTGTATCTACAAATTGTTGCATCTCTCCTTGAGCACTGAAGTTTTTCCTGGACAAGACTGTTACTTTTCAAATATACGCACTTGTACATTTTGGAAAAAAAGCAAAATATTATTACTTTCATCCTCTCAAGTAGGTCAGAATGACCTGCACATACTGGACAGAGCAAAGGCACTATGCTGGTCAAGGCTGCGTAATGATTCCCTATCTACTGGGCAAAGGACAGAAGAAAAAAAAGTGTCCTTAGGGGGGGACAAAAAAAAAAAAGAAAATATTGGAGGTAGAGGGAGAATAACTTTAACTTCTTTCCAAATTCCCCAAAGAAACCAGATGGGATGAACTCCAAATGTATTAAGCAACTCAAATACCACGAGCTTACCTTCCCAGATGTGTTAAAAAAAACACAGTTATATTCTCACAAAAAAAGCAGGTATTTTGAGGTTGAGGGTTGTGTTTTGTTGTTGTATTTTTATAACACATCCAGTCTTTCCCTACCCTCACTCCACAGTTAACAACAGAGTGTTGTTTAACCACAAAAGAAAATATTTTATTTACCAGTCCATAACACACCAAAGTTCCTTCATATTGTTTTGAAGAATGGTTCCAGTAAGACCTATGCGAACACTGCATTTTAGTGACTTCATGGTTTGAGTTATTTGAGCCTTAGGATTCTTGATTCTGTGTGCTTCATCCACTATCACAGCAGACCACTCTATACTGCAGATCAAAAAAAGATTTCATTAACTGACATTACTTGTCCCATCATGCCACATACATACATAAAAAAGCGAAGTAAGTCACACAAATAGCTGTTATTGTATTATAACAGACTATTAATTTTTGATTTCCCTGGTTTTTTTTGTATTATACCACTCCATTTCTTTATATTGTTTGTTTAGTAAATTCAATTAGCACAGTTAAACATAACGGCTATACTACATTGCCAAATAAATGAGGTAGTTACCTGCATCAAATGCTTTCTGTGCAGAAAGCAGCTTTCAGTCCGTGGACCAATGAATCTAGCACATCTCACTAAAATTAACTCCATTCATAATTAGGATTACAAAAAATAAATAAGTCTCTGAAGGTAAACTACTGAAATATGCTTAACATATTTCATCTTCTCAACAAAAAATTATCCAATGCCAGTGAACTGAAAACATTTCAGTCTACAAGGAAGTATCACTCAAGAATATCTATACAATAGCAGAAGGATTTTAATGTTTTGGGATTGGGACAAGAAGGAACATCACTATAAGCAGTGACCAAAAGAAGTTCAAGAATAAAACTTAGGGGTAGAATGACCTATATACCATAATAATAATAAAAAATCTTCAAGTCCCTAGGAAGAGATTTACTAAATTTATGAATTCACTCTTTATATATGAATATGTCAGAACCCAACCATATTCAGTTTAATATGCTGCAAAAAGTTGAAACAGACATGTTTAGAGATGTTTAGTAGAAAGCCTATCTCCTGAGCAAGCTGCATTTAGCTCACTAATGAAGGCTGATCTTGCGGCATTTTTGCTACCCACTAAATACATCCACTCATATTCAAGTTCCTACATTCCCAAAGTATGCTAAAAATTGTAGTTTCAGAAAAGTCTAACAGATGTTAGATGTTATGAACATAACCCAGCTCCTTCCATTTAAATCTCTCATACTGATTTACATGCATAACTGAGCATATGTATTTTTATTCCAGATAGCTAATTATTTAAGAGCAGCTTTTGAGGCCAATTCATCACTGTAGTGAAGCAAGACACAAAATGTCTTCTGGTGTTGAAATCATAGGCCCAACCAGTCACATCCTCCACAGAAAGAGGTGAACATGCATTCTGAAGAAATGTACTTGCTGATGTCACACCTCAGATCTGCTCCGCACATGCACCTATGTATGTCCTGACCACAGTCTATTCCATGATGAAGCATGAAGAGTTCCTCAGAAGGAACACAAATAGTTAGGGGTCTGATAACAAAACTACTTTACTCTCCTATCTGTATTTCTCTGCTCTCTGTACTTCAGACCTGAGCACAGAGATGAAGATCTGATTGTTTTGATGATGGATCTCCAGACAACTACAGTACTCTCTGGGGCCCGGACCCTTCCCAACACCTGAAATGTCAAGATCTGCAAATCCACTTAAGATTAGCTGCTGAGGGCAGGCTGCTACCACCAGCCATTGACACAACTTGTACTCTACTTCCATGACAACATAAAGGAAAAGGACCTCTAGGATTGGATGAGAAATGTGCGGGTTTAAATCTTAAAGCTTTTAGGGCTCAATAAATTCATCAAGCTAGTGAAAAGAGCAAATAAGGAAAATACCTTTTTGAGCATTTGCTAAAAATTACAGGTGATTGTTCTTACACTGCACTAAAAGACGGAAATACCTGCTATGTATCTTTCAGCTGTCATCAGCTTTCAGGGAGGCAGTTCCTGTGTCTTTCAGAGAACATTTCATAACTGTGTTACCAGCAAAGACTAGTTTTATGGGAACTATTCAAACACTTACTGCTACCAAGTGTACCATTACAAAGATAGTTGTATTGAGTCTGGCTGAGATGGATTAATTTTCCCACTGCAGCTTTCATAGGTCCGTGGGTAGCTGGAAAGGTGTTGTTAACACACCAGTGCTTTGGCTACTGTTGAGCAGTGCTGGCAGAGTATCAGTGCTGTCTCTCAGCATTCCCCCCACCGTAGATTGGGAATGCATAAGACCCTGGGAGGGGATAAAACTTGGCCAGCTGACCCAAACTGATATATCCTATATGGTATCAGCTCAGATATAAATGCAAGGGAAAGGAGGAGGAATGGGGCACTTGATATTTACAATGTTTGCCTTCCAGTGCTGAAGCCCTGCTTCCCAGGAAGTGGCTCAGCACTGCTAGCTGATGGGAAGCAGAAAAATCTACTTTTTTTTCCCCCTCTTTGTGTGTGCATGCCTAAATTTCTGTTTCTGCATTAGTAAACTGCCTTATCTCAACTAAAGAGGTGTTTATCTTAATTTCTCTTCCCTGTCCAGCTGGGAAGGGGGCTGAGAGTGGCTTGGTGGAAACCTGGTGTCCAGCCAAGGTCAACCCAGAATTGTACAGGTTAAATACAGTAGCACATGAAAAATTCAATAGTTGAGGGATTCTTCTCTGAAACACAGTGAGTCAATGGATTTAACAGTAAATATATTATACAGAAAAAAGTCCTTTGAAAGAACACACAATTAGACAGTTAAAATTCAGTGTGTACAAAAACACATTAAAACCATTACCTGTTAAATTCATCCAAATACAGGCGAAGTATCTCATATGTTGTAAGAGCAACTTCACATTTACCTTGCTTGATGCGACTCATGTCATCGTCTTTTTTACTGCCATGTAAGACAGAGACCTTAAAGTATCCCCATGTGTCTAATTCATCCTTCCAATTGTACAGCACTGAAAGAGGGGCCACTATGAGGAAAGTCTGACAATAAATAATATTATAGTATCACTTGAAAATATACTATATTTTCAACATTATGGTATCATTTGAAAAACTACAACATAGCAATTTCTTAATAACAGAAGTCAAGATCTTGACTGTTTTACTGCTCTGAGCAGTTTGACTGTTTAATTCTGTAATTTCAAATGATGTATGGAAAATATCTAAAGTTAATATAAATTCAAAAGTAATCAGTTTACTCTGAGTATGTATACCATACAGCAGAAAAATACTGTAATAGTAAAATTTAACACTAAAAAGCACTACTTACTCATATTATACTCTAACAACTGCAGTAAGATGTGAAATGCTATCACTTTGCTTTGTTATAGCATCTGTATACCATAAAATGTTTTACAAATGGAGAAAATAAAAGGATGAAGAGGGTAAGCAGCTTCCTCAAATCCACAAGTCTAGTCACCATGTGACTTGAAAACAGTCCTGAAAAGGGTTAAACAAATTAGGACAGCTCTTACAATTCATTTAATATGACAGGATAATAAAATCAGTGAAGTAGGAAGTGACCTTGAGACATTTTCAGTACAACTTTACAGTCAAAGCAAGGGCAATATTTACTTCAGACCCAGGTTTTCCCAATTGTGGCCTTCAAAACCCCATAAGGGTGGATGGAGTCTACAACTCTCTGTGTCCTGTCTCAACACTAAATGCCCTCAAAGTGACATTCTCCTCTTATTCTTAGTCAGAAGCATTCCTGTTTCTTTGCACATGAACTGCTATCACTTTACCCCTTCCCCATAGCCTGTATTTCCTGAGGAGCATGTATCCATTATGCACAAAGCTACAGACCCATCACGCCAGTCAAATTCTGTAACTATTCCAGCAAAATAAAAATAACAATGAAAAACAGAAACCACATGGTTTCTGTAACGGGTAAAATTAAAATGATCTTCATATTTATCTTATTCACACAAAACTTCTAGAAGTGTATTTTATTTGCTGTCACTGTATTTGACTACCTAGATTATCAGGCAGACTTATTTCCAATATTATGACAGCCAACCAAGAATACACAGGATACCATAAGGCAATTAGAAATACGTTTTCCAAATATATGGATTTCTCATAATTAAATATGCTGTTATTACAGATATACAGGCTTTTTTTTTAATTTAAAAATATCACCCAACACTAATTTTCTACTCACTGACATGGGCTTTTACTCCAGCCACAAGTCTAACCCAGATACCTCCAAATGTTTTCTGATAGCGCAGATGAACAGTAGTAACAGATTAGACAAAAACAACTAGAGTTGCCTTTGTCTAGAAAACTGAAGACTTCCCAAACACCGCTAGGAAAGGCATGAAATCCTACAGGATGTCCTTCAGCAACTGTATTTTAATTTTAAATTAATTTTAATTTTAAAAATTAATGTACATAAACTCCTAGAACAAATGACCAACCAACCAAAAAAATCTAAGGATTGCCTTTCATCAAAGTCCTTAAGCTAGTATCACTAAAAGTTGTACCTTCTTGGGGTTGCAATCTGAGCTCTTTTTCATTGTCCTCAGTAAAAATTCCGGCATATTATTTTCAATATCCTCATGTGTTCCCTTTTTGTGCAACACTGCAGCCAAAAATGAAATGACCTTGAGAAAGAAAACAATTCTTAGTGACTATGTACAGTAAGAAATTGAATGAATTCCACAAAAAATAAACATTTAGGACAGAACCCTGGACAGGACATCAGAAGGTGGTTTGGTTTGGTGTGGGGAGATTTTTTTTTTCACCATTTTGGTGTGGGATGCAGACAGGGGGTGTTGGTTGGTTTTAAATAAATCTGGTTTTAAAATGAGATCTCTCCCTCCCTTGGATTCCAAAGAATTCCTTGAAGTAATGATAAGAGCAATTAATTGCTCTATCTCGCTATTTCATTCTTTATTTGGAAAAGTCACAAAAATACACAAGAGACAGAATATGAATGAGCCAGGAAAAAACAGAGATGGGGCTTGTCTTGCAACTCTCCTCCTTTTCAGGGTACTTAAATTTCAGATGAGAAAACAGAAGGAACAGATATCCTCTAACTATCCTCTCAAGGTGATTTCTGTGGCAGGAAGAAGAGGCCTATCCTAGAGGTTTGTTTTTTTACTAATATGTCATTTTCTGTATGTTCCATTCCTTCAAAGTCCTGTTGGTAACATCAAAATATTTTTTTTCTGTTGTGCTATATTCTCCCATCTGCCTCAAACCACTCAAGGTGATTATGAGAACATATTTATTACAACACATCACAGCAAGGACAAACATCCCAGCACAGGCTATTCCAAACTGCTTCTATCATAATCCAAAACAGGAAGAAGGCAGAGAAAGATCTGGCCAGAACATGCAAATCCAAAATCCATTTGGGATAAATGGTATCTGTGAACTAAACACTAGCAAGGACCAGATGCATCATCAGAGAGGTACCCTTCTTTTGAAAACTCAACAGGTCCCTTTTATTCAGAGAAGCCAGCTCCAGCCGCTTCCTTTTGCAGCTGCTACACAGCTGCTTATAGCAGGACAGAGGCAAAGCTACCAACTGTTGATTTCCAAAAAAAAGAACTCTCTCCCTCTAATGATGGGGAGAAAGAGCATATCAGGAGAGGAGAGCGCAGAAAAGACACCTGCCTGGAAAGAGTAGTTAGATGGAGAGAAGAGAGAAGAAATCCATCATATGTATGGCCACAGAGTGAAAGAAAGGCATGTAGAATAAAAGTAACCTGAACATTTTTATACATAATATCTCATGAACTGAGATTGAAATGAACTGCCAGTTTGCACATGTTGTTTAACTAATGACTTTTACTATTTTTTTTAATCCTATGAGAATTATAATCAAATTCAACTGAACAATAAATCTTCATGTCTTTTCCACATTCTCCACTCTCAGAAAAATTTGCATCACAAATTTCTAAGAGTAGCAAAGGCAGTGAAACAGCAACTCATTATCAGAAATCTTTGGCTCTTCCAGATATAGCAAGAAGCAACTAAAATGCCTTGATAGCAAACTAGCTTATTTTAAGCACACTGAGAAAGAACATTATTCTACTTGCCTTCACTTAAACTTCAGCTTGATATGAAAGAACCATGTGGTTAGGACATTTAAAGCAAAAATCAATCCAGAAGTACAAAGAACATTAAAATTCAAAGGATTTCTAGTGAAGTCTTTATCTCATGAATCATCCTCTAATTCAGAAACAGTAAGCTTCAGCCAACTGACAAGCATAAGACAACTTTTTTTCTAAGACTATATCAGTTATTCAATGAAGTTTAAATTTCTTTTTTCATATGTACTAACCTTTTCTAAAGAAGCAAATTCTACTACTTTACTTCATATCCACTGAACTGCCTTTCCCATACTCAACTTGAACATAAACATTGTGTTTTATAAAAAATACACAAGATCACAGAATCACAAAATGATAAGGGTTGGAAGGAACCTTAAAGATCACCTATTTCCAATCCTTGCAATGGGCAAGAACACCATTCACTAGACCAGATTGCTCAGGCCTTCATCCAACCTGGCCTTAAACACAAAGGTTACTGGAAGGCTGCAATGACATCCCCGAGGAGTCTTCTCTTCATCAGGCAGAACTGCCCCAAATCTCTCCACCTGTCTTCATAGGAGAGGTGCTCAACCCCTCAGAATACCTCGTGGCTTCCCCTGGACCTACTGTCACAGGTCTACATCCCTCCTGTGCTGGGAACCCCAGAGCTGGATGCAGTGTTCCAAGTGGGGTCTTAGAAGAGTGGAGCAGAGGGGCAGAATCACCTCCCTTGACCTGCAGGACATGCTGCAAGCATACACTGCTGGCTCATGTCCAGCTCTTCATCTACAAGAATCCCCAAGTCTCTCTTCTCAGGGCTGCTCTCTGCAACTTCTCCCAGTTTGTGTTCATGTCTGGGAATGCCCCAGCCCAGATGCAGCATCTTGCACTTGGACTTGTTGAATTTCATAAGGTTCTCATGGGCCCAATTCTCAAGCTTGTCCAGGTCCCTTTGGATGGCATCCCATCCTTCTGTTGAGTCAACTGCACTGCTCAGATTTGTGTCATTTGCAAACTCGCTGAGAGTGCACTGGACCCCACTGCCTGTGTCATTGAGGCAAACACTGCAGAGCAGTGGTGGTCCCAAAACAGAGCCTGAGAGACATCACTCATCACCAGTCTCCACCTCAACACCAAGGCCTTGACCACAACTCTCTGGCTGCATCCAGCCAGACAGCCAACTCCTTATCCATTGCACTCTCCATCCATCAAATCCACCCATCTCCAGTCTGGAGGTATGGATGTCATGTGGAACCATACCAAAGGCCCGACAGAAGCAGAGACATATGTCCATCTTCCCATATTGACCATTACCATCATTACATCATATAAGGTCACCAGACTGGTCAAACACAAGTTTGCTCGCTGCCTCAGATAAGTCTCCTCAACCTTTCTTTTCTGAACTATGTACTTAGAGAATCCCTTCTTGTTATTCTTAACATATGATATTCTTCACATAAGATATTCTTTGAAATCTCTACCTTCTGAAAACCTGACATAGATTAAAAGAAATAGGCATCAGATGTGAATTCCTCATAGGAACATACTGTCACTGTGTGATATATGTGCCTAGAGAATCAGCTCTGAGATTCAAAAAATGCAAGATGCAATCAAGACAACTAAATTTAGTTCCTGCCCCCCGAGTTTACTATTATCTCTCACCAACAGATAGATAGATAGATAGATAGATAGATAGATAGATAGATAGATAGATAGATAGATAGATAGATAGATAGATAGATAGATAGAGGTATTTCTTACTATGTGAAATCAGATTACTTGCAATTGAGTAAAAACAGTCTTCCATAACTACTCAGTTCTTCAACTACCATGGACAAGAAACGTGGCCATGCTTAAAATGAATGCAGTTTTGTTTTAATAAGCATCTGTTAACAGATCATCATCAACTATATATACCAATCTATGATACACCTCTAAATTCTCTATGCAGAGTTTTGACATTTAGTTTACTCTCTCCTATTAAGTTTGGTACAGGACAACAGTTTTTTGCACTGAAAGGCATCTGTCAACATTCTCCTAAATGGAAGGGCAATAGGTACCAATAACTGCCTGTGAAGGAATGAGCTTGCATTGGACACATGGAGCAATAGAAAAGAGAATGGGACAGACTATCCCCCACAGAACTCAAGCTGCTAACTTGATATCTGATAGACCATGGAGAATTTCCACACATAAAAACACCTTAGTTACAGTAAAATGAGTAAAAAAAGTAAGCAAAAAAGGTAAGCAAAAAGTAAGCAATTTAGGTCACACAGATTCAAAGTGTAAGAAAAAAATCCAGTTACACTTTGTCCTCTCATCAATCAAGCTGCATTTCCAAAAAAGTGATACAAGTTGTGTGATATACCAAAGCAGTATTTCCAGAGACAGGAGTAAAAGGGTTGGCTCTTTTGCATTCCCAGAACAGTGAAACTATTTGTTTTCAGGAAAAATAGGAGAAAGGTATTTTAAAAGCACAAGTCAGGTAAGAGCCTCAAGTTATTTTAGTGTACGCTGTACACTCAATGGCAAATTGCTTTCATGATGGGCAGGTAGCAACCCTCAAAGTAAATTCAACACACTAACATTTTAACTATTTTAATTACTCATGCTTATACTAAAAGGAGACACATCCCAGTTTTATGGCCTGTAAGGAGTAAGTCTTAAATCAGCAACAGGCTCCTGGCTCTGAGTGCTGTCCTGGACATCATGTCCTGCTCCATCCATCTCTCCAACTGCAGAGGGATGTTTAAACGTCATAAATACAATGCTTTCTAAAAAAATATTTACAGATCCCAGAAAATATGATTTTCTCCCACTGTAACAAACAAAAATAATACCTGTATTGTCTTTCCAAGGCCCATATCATCTCCAAGAATACACCCTCTTTTATTAGCATAGTGTTTATACAAAAACTGGGCTCCTTCCCTTTGATAATCACGCAGGTATCTGTTAATTGTATATGGGATAAAATCGCCATTGTCAGACAATTTAAATGCAACCGCAGGAGATGGAAGATTTCGGTCAGGAAAATAAGGCTTTTCCAGATCACCCTCATCAAATATTAAGCTTTTCCAGGGTCCTCTACTGTCTTTGACTTTACAAAGTTTTTTTATTAGTACTTTCCTTTCTTCAGACTCCAAGAATGATACAACAGCAAATGATTTTCCATTCTTGTCCTTTTCAAGAGAAGTTATTGTTCCTTCATGAAGTTTTCCATTTTCAAAACCAGGAGCAAGGCATTTCTCCCCAATACGCCAATCGTCTATAAAAAAAACCAAACACACATAGTGATAAACTAGCTGGATATACGAAGTATTTCATTTCTTCATTATTAAAACAATGGATGTAAATTTAGGTGATAAAATGCATACAACTTCGTATAAAACACTTTATTGAAGGTAGCACTAGAATTAAAATAGCAATTACTGTTTACAACCAAAGCCTGAGCTAGACATATAGTTGGCTATTTTTATAAAATATTTTTATTTTATATTTTGTTATTTATAAAAATAACAGAAGGTGTATAGGAAAAAAACCAAAATCCAGAGTCCAATGCATTAAGTTTACACAGTGGCTTCACACAGACAAATACAACGGTATGTATCAAAGCAGAAAGTCCCCACATTATCCTGACAAGGAAAAACAGAACAAAATACCTCCACTAGAAAAAACAAGGTCTTCCCTCTTCACAGTAAAAAGACCTTGCAAATAATGGCCGTGCACAAGGTTTTCCAAATCTGAACTGAGAGAAAAAGGAGTTTTCTTCTGAGTTTGCAGAAACAATTTCTAATCTTGTCCTTCTAAGTCATCCCAAAACAAAGGGATATATAATTCATTTCAGAACCTTTATTGTTTCTTATCTATTTGCTGGAATAAGTTTTGATTGTTGCAAGAATGTCATTATCAACTACCATGAGAGGCACCTTTTTTACAGGAAGGAGTGAGCCAGAGAGAATCTTGCACCAGAGCAAGTATTCATCATTCTATGACCAGTGGTAGTACATGTTCCTTGAGACATCAACCCAGACATTTTTCACAGGTAAGGAAAAAAGTTCTGAAGGCAAGAAACCCCACCTTCACCCATTTTAACGTCACTGTGTAAAAACTGCAAGAAGACTGGTTCTCCTCACCAAGTTCTAAGCACCTGAAAGCATATGCTTACAGGACTACTGTTCAAAATGTATTAATTACATCAATGGTAACCACAGCTCATTTATTAAATATATTTAATATATACACTTAGGGAAAACAAAAGCATCCTTGTAGCCAAGCCCACTATTCCGCAGCCAGCATTGGCTCTAAGCTGATGTGCAGGTAACAATAAAAATAGTACAAGCCTACAGAACACCCCTATTCTGAAATTCTTTGGCCTCTAAAGTATACTTTTAGTCAGAGATTTCAAGGGCCACAAGTGGTTTGTCTGTTTAGCAAACCCCAGCAGACTGCTCTCTTCCAAGCAGCTCCACTCCTCTTTCAATGCATGCAGATTCCTAGAATTTGGTGACTTCTTACTAAAAATATTGTTGATCTGCTCTGGATTCGTGTCACACTTTTGCCTGATATGAACTTTGATCCAAAGACCTAAACTGATGGCCCACTAGTTCTTACACTAACAAGGTCAAAAACCACAGCCTCTCCATTCAGTTCACCATTTTGCAGATCTCTTTAATAATGCCCCCATCATCCTTATTTGGAGTTCAGTGCCATACCTTGTGACCTGCTACATAAGCTGCTCCAAGACCATCAGCCATTCCCTCAGTTCTTCTCAAAGACTCAAAACAAAAAAGTAACTTTTTGAGGCAAAGGGTGAAGTACAGGCTGTACGTTCAACAAATCCTACACAACTAATCCTTAAATTTCATGGCATTACTATACATCTCTCATCTCAATGCAAAAAGATGCGTACATTAACTTCTCACAATAGCCCCTAATTCTTTCTGCAATTTCATGAGAACAGGAACCAAAACTGAAAAACCGAAACCAGTTATGTACAGCACACTGTTAAATATGCAAATTAAACTAAAATAGCAATGTAATTGCTTTTTTTTTTTTTTTTACAGTAGTGAAGGGACATGTAACATGTTTAGAGACTCTCAAGTTAAAACTATGATTCAAGACAGAGTTTTTGCTTTTAACGAAGCATTTACTTGAGGCTAAGGAGTTGCATATGACTCATCACAGCTAGAGTTCAGGTGCAAAGTGGAATACATTATACTGAACAGTAGCTCTAGTATTACTAAGCTCCAAAACTAGGGAGAAGCAGGGAACAGAATGACAAAAAGGCTAAGACATAAAATGGTATAATGGACTCCACTGCTACAAAAGGCCAAAAAATAATGCTATTAAAGCCAAAGCATGAACTACTTACTTTAACTATCCTGAGTCACCAAGTTCTTGGCTTTTGAATTAGAACCATAATTTATGTGGAGCATAAATCTTTAAAAACCAAGAAAATTATCTCGTATAGCTTCCTAGCATGGGTACAGTACACTTGCCACCAATGATGAAAGCTGGTATTTAAGATGCTTGCCAGTACTTACCCCTTTTATTACAGGTGGGCAAAATGTGCCATTGTGAACACTGACTGTACTAAATCATGGTGGTAATGGACTCGTGTCACGCACTATTTCCTTTCAACCACTCTATGAAATTATGTCGAATGCCTTCTAACTGTTGAGGGTTGACCACTTAATGTATGAGTGTAAGGTTCTGTTTTCCTGTTTTGTTTTTTTATTTTATCCTCCAATAAACGACTGTAACAACAAAATTCGAGGATATGCAGAGCAAGACATACGGAAGTCGCTTACCTGGGAGACCATCATCACACATTTTAATTTTTGGCTGCGCAAAGCCCGACGGGGCCCGCGGGCAGAGGCACCGGGGCCCGACGGCACCGGCACGCTGGGGACCCACCGCCGCCCCTCCGCCGAGCGGGTCACGGCAGGGCGGGCGCCGCGGGAACCTCCGGGGCGCCTGAGGGAAGGGCCCCTTGGCTGTCCCCGCTCTCGGCACCGCGGCCGGTCCCGGAAGAGCCGCAGCCGAGGAGAGCCGAGACCGCGGCCGGGGCCGCGTACCGGCCTCGCCCTGCCCGGCACAGGCACCGGCAGAGGCCCTGTCGGTATCGCGAGAAGTGCGTTGCCATGGTGCTCCGTGCTTACAGGCGCCGGCGGGCAGGCAGGAAATATCGCGAGGTTTCCTGGCGGAGCGGCACGGGATGCGGCGGGAGCTATGCGGCGGGCCTGGGCCCGTTCTGCCCGGTAATGTTGTGTCAGGTTTTGGGTTCCTCAGGAGAAGAGAGGCTTGGAGCTCCTGGGTTGGGTCCAGCACAGGGCTAGGGCGATGATTAGGGCCTTGGGAGCATTTGTCTTGTGAAGACAGGCTGAGGGAGTTGGGCCTGTTCAATGTCGAGAGGAGATGACTAAGAGGGGACCATATTCATGTGTATAAATACGTGAAGGGAGGGTGCCAGAGGATGGAGCCAGGCTCATCTCAATGCTGCTGAGCAATAGGACAAGAGGTAATGGGCACAAACTGATGATGACCATGCACAGATTATTTAGAGAGGTTGTGGGGTCTCCTTCACTGGAGATACTCAAGAACTGACTGGACACAATCCTATGGAATGTGCTCAAGGATGACCCTGCTTGAACAGGGAAGTTAGACCAGATGACCCCCTGTGGTCCCCTCTAACCTTACCTGTTCTGTGATTCTGGGTAGCAGGGGGAAAGAGATCTGAAGTTACTCTCTGTGGAAAAAAAATTGGAGAGGTGAGGAAGCAGGGCAAAGAGCTGGTGCAATGGAAGGCACAGCTGGCACAGTACAGAGCAGCCAGCTGCACGGAGGTGATGGGTGCTGAGAGCCAAAGGTCTGACATTTGGGAAGAGTTTAAAAAAAGAGAGGCACATTTCTTTTCAGCCATTCTACCTCCACCCGTGAAAACTGCTCTGCTTTCAGGAGAGCTGAACTGGACACAGTTACATTTTCCAGATTACAAAGGCAGTCAATATCAGTTACCCTGTTCTTGCTGAAAAAAAATTGGGCCCCACCAAGTAATCTATCCAGATTGACTCACATCTCAGTAGCAGTGCAATGGAGTGTTACATGAAGAATATGGCTTTCCCAGATTCCTGCTATTACTTTGACAAAATGCCTTCACATTATATAATTATATAATGCTATACTAATTTCACTTCTGAAAGCTAAATGCCTGTGTTTAAGGACCATGCAAGATCTGTTTTTATAACAGCTTTGATTTTTAATGCAGAAGACAACAAATTTGGGATGATTTCTCAGTTCCTTTTAATTATCTTTCAACTTATATAATTTTGGTGAATTTTTAGGAGGGATTGAGCATTAGCAGTTAAAAAACCTGGATTCTTTTGGCATATGCCACAAAATTCTGTACAATGAAGATGGATAGTTAGACTAACTAACCAAAATTCTGCATCCTGCAGTACTTTCATAAGCAAAGCAAGGCAGTAATACGAGTCTCCATGCTGTTTCTGCTTGCAGCAGACATGCAAAAGGCTACCTATCTGCTTTAAGAGTAATACAGAGTTGTGCAGCCTAGGGTAGCATTAAGTTGCTTCTTTAAGTTGCCTGCTATTAGCCAGAATTCTGTTCTAGAAGAGGTTAATGAGAGATAAGTGATTGCTTAGCTAATTAAATTAGACTAATAGAAAAATAGCAAGCATGAAAGGACTAACACAGTTGCTGCAACTATGAACTACATGAATATTGAGCACCAGAGCAACAAATTTGCAGGAGTTTGTTCAGCAATAGAACATAATATAGTACCAATGTTATGTTATTTTTAAAATATGCGTGTAGTCATGCATTCATTCCAAAGGAACATGAAAACAACTATGCCAACCACAAAAATACCCCAGAACTGAAAGGAGTAGCGTGCCAGATCTTAAAATTCTCACTGAAGAAACACATGTAAACTGTACATGACCTCAGGTACCTAATGGATCTTGGTCCTGAGAGCATCTTTGAAAAAGGAACAAGTATATAGGTTCTGATTCTAAGGAAGCTTTTAAAATGTATCATGTTTGAAGATAAATGTGTTTATTCTTCAAGGTTGCATTTGAAGGTGCATAGAAATGTTTGTGCTTAATAAGGACTCTGATGCAGGGTTGAGCTGCTATTTTACAGTGACAAATTTGCTATTATGACTTCACAATAGAAAAAATAAGAAACATTAAATTCTTTCTTAAGCACTTCAGTTTCTCTGACAAAAAAAGGCAGAAAAATTCTGCAAAAAAGTTCAAGTACACATTGTGCTTTTATGTCAGTGATAAGACTTCAGTGTCTTAGCTGGAAACAGAATTTCACCTAAAAATCCTGATGAAGTCATTAGGATGAGTCTCCATTACAATTAGGGACACTCTTGAAGCTTTTCGATTCAGGAGGGAGAACAAAGGGAGGAAAGCACCCTTAACAGCAACAGTTGGTTGGCTGTGTGTCAACAGGTGGTTTTCTTTTTGCCTTTAAAGTTTCTTTTGTGAACTACAAGCAGTTTCTGTATGTTCACTTTGAAGAAGAAGCTAGAAAACAAGCTGTCCCACTGAGATTAGGACTTCTTTCATGCAATACCCTCTTTGGACTGGGCCCATAATGAAAATGTTTCCCAAGGCCAGAGAATATTTAGCTCTGTTATGTATCTTTAAAAGTTTTTGGAATATCTAAGTCCTTTAAGGAGTCTTTCTAACAGAAGTTAGAAGTAATTTTCTAGGACGTCAAAAATGTCTCACCTCATGTTTCTTCAGGAAAAGATTTGTAAAAGATTTCATTTTGAAAAGCTGTTGCCATTATTGGAAAGCTGAATTTATCAAGATTCCATATTAAAATTTGAACTTGCTCATATCTGACTTAGTTTAGCTTTTGTAAGAGAAGTGTTAGGCTCAGATAACAACTAAAGTGAACACCATAATGGGGATAAGCACTTTTTAAATATGTGCTACTTCCCTGAAAGCATTTCACATGTAACATTGTGGCCTTCCTGTTCACTCTTCTTTGACAGAGGAGACAGGTTAACAGATGTACATCTAGAAAGGGCAGCTTACTTACATTTACAGCATCCTCCACATCAGTATGTCTGAAAACAAAGCAAGACTGATTTGAAAGCTTAACCAAAACCCACAGAAAGTACAGGCACCTAGAACTCTTTTAAAAGTTGGTTGTTTAATTTTATATTAGGGAAAAGAAGAGGTGGTTCAATTAATCAGTATTAATTAAGCATGACAACGTTAAAAATGCTACAAAGAGGAACTTCACAATGTGATATTCACCGAATTAACATTTTGTAAAGCCTTTTGTCTCTTCAGTTTATTTGCCACAGTGTTTTCAACATTACCCATGAACAGTATTCAAGAAGTTCTCGGAGTTCTTCATTAAAATGAGCCTGACTGGGTGCTCTGAATCACATCCATACAGGATAAAGAAAAGGCATTAGAGCCCTGGTGTGCAGCTGCAGGGCCACAGCCTCCTTGGGGTCACAAAGATGTGGAAGGATAGCTCACACAGCTGAATGCCACAGTGGGCAGATGTGGGCAGGATTTAGAAAGGACAGGTCAGGACAGCAGGGAGCAGATTTGGCCTTTTATGTCACACAGCAGCAAGGATATGTGGAGCTCTGCCTGGTCTGTTGAGACCATGAGATGTTGGAGTCCAGGATCTTGAGAGAAGTGAACAAAGCAAATCAAGTAGCAGGATCATGATCCCAGACTTCACTGGATTAGGGATTTGAGGAAAGCAGTATATGTTGTTTATCTTGATTTCAGCAATGCCTTCACTGTTTTCTCCCCTAACATCCTCAGTATACAGGCTGATGCAAAATGGACTAGGTAAATGAGCAGTGAGGTGATTGAAAACAGGCTCATCTTCTGGATTTAAAGGAGTGTTATCAGCAACACAAAGTCCAGATGCCGCCCCATTATTAGTGGATTATTTTGGAGTCTGATAACTGAGACTAGAACTGGCCATTAATGACTTGGATGGTGGGGCAGAGTTCATCCTCAGCAAGCTTCGAGATGATACTCAGTCAGGAGGAGTGGTTAACAAACCAAATACTTGTGGTCCCATGCAAGAGGGGCAGTGGCATGCTGCAAAATGTGTAGATGGTAATCGCATAAAGTCCCACACCACCACCACACCACACCACCAAATAACTCTGTAGAGCACTATATACAGACTGGAGGTTGACCAGTTGGAAAGCAACTTTGCAGAGAGGGGCTTAAGGGTCCTGATGTACATGAAATTGCCCATGAACCAGAAGTGCATCCAGCAGCATGAAAGGCCAGCAGTTTCTTGGGCTATGTTAGGAAGAGTATTGTTCAGCAGCACAAGGGAGCTGTGCCTTCTGCTCTGTTCAGCCCAGGTTAGACCACATCTGAGGTGCTGTGTACAGTTCATGGCTCCCCACAGGAAGAAAGACATTAAGATAGTGGAGAAAATCCAAGGCCATGAAGTTCAAGAGATTTCAGGTGGAATTGTGTAGCCTTGAGAAATGTCTTGGGAGATCTTGTCTGTGCACAAACACTTGGTGAGAGGGTATTAAAAGATGGGTCCATATGATGCTCAATGGTCCCCAGGGCAAGAGGCAAACTGAAACAGGAAATTCCATTTAAAGATAAGGAAAAACTTTTCACTTGTGGGAGTGGCCAAACACTGCCACAGTTTGCTGAGAGAAGTAGAATCCGTGTCCTTGAAGAGAGTCAAAACTCATCTGGACACGGGCCTGAGCAGCCTGCTTAAGGTGGCCATACTTGGAGTTGGCATAGTTGGGCTAGATATTCTCTGGGGCCTTCCACCCTTGGTCACTCTGAGTGAGTGTTTGAGGAATTGTGTAGGTCAAATTGAGTTTTGGCTAACTGTTATTTAAAAATTAAGAGCTGTAGACACCAGGCAGATTGCCTAGATAGAATCCAGTTTTCCTGTTGCCCAGTACCATAAGATATGGCGCCATTTCTAACCTAACTGTATGCATATTTCTCATCTTAATGCAATATCTGATTATTCTTAATAACTTAAATATATTCAAGTCATTCCTCTCTTTTGTATCCTCAGTTGTAAAATAAAAGCCTGAAAATGCTAACTAAGGATGTTTGGAAATGTTCACTCTTCAACATGTGCACAACCCATAAAAAATAGATAACACCTTGAGAGTTTAATTCAGTGAGTCAGATACTCCTTGTATTGCTAACTCATTCTTCTTCAAAAATACTCTGGCTAGTCCTAAGTCTTACTAACTCTTAGAAGCCAGGGTAATATAATTCTTATAACTGCTGCAAAGTTGTCCTTTAAAGTTTTTCTACCAGATGATGTGTTACTCAGCTTGAATAAACCTGAGAGACTGATTCCACAAGTGTTACGAAGTATTGATTCATTTCCTTTGAGTGTCTGGCTAAAGGGTGACTTGAGGAAAATGTAAAGTTTTGTTCTTAAATAAATATTGTTTATAAATGGATCATGTCAGCAACACTCAGATTTCATGATTGCCTGGAGTGGGAACTGGATAATGAGGCTTGTCAGCTCCACTGGATTTGCAGCAGGTATTTGTATAGAGAAGTTTTGAATGTTTCAGAAAAATCTGTGAACATTTGAAAGGCTCATGGACCAATCTCAGTTATGCTCTGGGTCTGGTTAAATGAAATCAGCATAATTGTTCTTCAGAGAATCTTTTATTACGTGTTGCACATTTCACTTTACAAATAAGAAAGGGAACAGATCTTTCTATTAGGACTAGTAGCTACAGAAATGCTTTATGCTTAATTACAATTGAGTTTGGTTCCCGTAATCTCTTTTTTCCTTGAGGAAAAAATAAAAAGTACTTGCTTCCTCAGTTTTAATTTCACTATTTTTTGAGGTCTGATTGACAGCAAAGCATGAAGGGAAAGATATAGAAGCAGTGCACACAGAAGGAAAGGAAAAAAGACTAAATGGGGGAGTGGGGGGGTGGGTAGGATGGCATGGCAAGTTATCCTCAAGAGATAAGAAAATCTTCATTTAAAGCCTCCTAAGCGAATGAGATGGAAATGTGATCTGGTGTGGGAGACTTGAACATGCATCTTTCATAACTAAAATCATAAAACCTGTAATATACAGCACCTGTAAACAGCCATCTGACTCAATCATCAGGTCAAGCCTAGCCAAAATATCTCTAACCGAATGAAAATATAGGAAATGTGAATGCCAGCTGTAAATTGCTAGGCTGCTATGAGGATCCAAAAATAACGAAAAACTGTACAGTGATTTTCTAAAAGATAACACTTTTTTTTCCTTTCTGACCTGTTTTAAGCAGTTTACATCATTAATTGTGTGAACCATAACCTGATGTGTTATACTTTTGAGGAAACGAGCAAAGACATACATACAATACACACAAAAAAGCTTATTAGAAAGCAACTCTGGAGCTCCATTGAAAATAGGACTCCTATTTAAACACAAAAAATTATATTCTAATACTGTGGGTAGAATCCAGTGCTTTTTAAAAATTATTTCCTGTGTATCCTCTTTGTGTTGTCTATATGTCTAGCAAAGTAGGGTAGCTTGATGAAGTGGCAGTTTTAGGGGAATATTATAGCTGTGTACAAATATGCTAGAGATGTAAACTAGAGACAGGCCAAATTGGGGTCTTGTCAAACAATTCACCAGTCAGTTCCCCTAAAGCATGTATGAATGCTGAGGTTTTGTGTGGAAAGCAGGGATATTTTTTCTGTATCCCTGAGGGTATTCTTCTCAAACTCTGAATTCAGTTAACCTCTTTTACTAGGGGAATCAGGCTGCTGGTGGTGTCAGAAACCACAAACGTCTGGGAGCAGCATGTCAGAGATTACTTCTGCTGAATCAGCTCTCAATATAACAAATGTATTAAGTCAGTAACTTAAACACATTTCATAACACAGTATGATAATAACTACACTGCAAAGTATATCTTTGATTTAGACAATTTTTCAGCCCCTGTCCAATGAACACTCTTGTGGTTAAAAAAGTATGAAACTTTTTATGACACTGGCAATAGATTATAATACCAGTAAAACTCCTGGTAGATTTTTTTCATGTATTTATTTATAAATAAAATGGACAGTAAAATAGGAGAAATACCATTATATGATTTCCAAACCACTGAAGGACTTATCAAGCCAGTACCTTGAAAGTTACTTTAATTGAAATGAATTATTAGAAATATATTCTATATAAAAAATTAAGTTCCCATGCATGCCTTTTAATGTATACGTGTAACTTAAAATTGTTGCTAGGTATTTGATAGGTAATATCTCTGCTAATTGGGATTATTCAGAGCAATCTGTTGGCCTGTACATATATGTGTACGTGCATATGGTGTGTTCCTTGCCCAAAACCAGACTGAAACCCTTTCCTAATTTGTAATTAATGCTGTTCAAATGGAAGTAGCAGTAATTAAAACATAATTAAATCACAAAATTGCAAACTTTACCCCATCCCATAATAGCTAAGTCATAATGTCCAAACCTAACAAATGTAGACAGAAAAAAAATACTAAAATGTACAGCAACTAAAATGTTGCTTCTGCTTTCTACACAGGCCACCAGGGACTCCTCACAACATTCAAGATTACTGGCAGTTTACCAGCCTTTTCTCAAATTCATCTGTCTGTTGTGGTTGAACCTGGGGGCTGATTCTCTCCATGTGAGTCTTTGGGTATAATGAACCAACTACCTAGGCTAAATGTAAAAGGAGGTCCATTGACTGACCAAAAATGGATGTGCTATAACTCCAGATCTGCAGTCATAGGTTTAATTGACTGGAAAAAAATAGCAGAATAAAATGTTCCCAAGAACCAGCCACTCATTGCATGTCTTTTATCTTCTTTTTCTTAAAGAATATATTAACCTAGTTTGGTATGTGTAGGTGCGAGGGAATGATTCTGGTTTAAGAAAAATGTCTTGTTACTAGACTTACTTTGATATTTATCATCCAACTACTACAACTACTGGAGCATAAAAATAAACAGAGTAGCAGTTGTCACCATGGATACTGAGGCAAAGTCACCTTCTAAACCAAGTAATTGAGGTTCCATTCCATCTATATGGTATGAAAATTATTTGAATTCAGTTGCATTCATGTTATTCTGAAATGTTTTTTTCAGAATAAAAACTGGTTTTTGCAGAATACTTCAGGCAAAATGTAGGAAGATTAAAACATCTCAATTAGTATGTGGCTGTATTGACATCACTTGTGTGCATATTAAGTTTATGTAACTAGTACAAACTGTCACAATCAAGTAAGTTTTCTACAGAATCTGGGGTGTTCATTTACAGCACAAAATTTGTACAAATATACCAACGAAAAAGGTGCTTAAACTTTTGCTTAATGCAAATTTTTGGAGCACTACCATCCTTTCACAACAAAGACAGAAAATCTGACTCTTTTAGCTGAGTGATGCTCAAATTATTTTTGAAACAGAATGTAATTAGTCAGTACTTAGTTGTAGAGCAAATGATACCCTCGGTTATTATGTTGTCTTGGAATGAAAACAGAATCCAGAAAGAATTTCACCTCGTTCCTAAAAAGCCATGTAATCTTGATTCCTTAAAAAAAAAATAAAAGGCAAGCTACTATTAACTCTTGTGGGGTAATAGGTTGTTTTGACAATTATGTCATTATGCAGATTTATGGATATATCTTTCAGCTTCACTCAAGATCTAATTTGCCTCAATAACTCCCAAGGCTTGAGAATTCAAAGGCTGCTGGAACCCTTCATGAATTGCCTCTGATCCTCAAGGACATTACAGCTATTACAAAATAACTTCCAAACACATTTATTTAAACTGCATATCCCACCTTGGAAAGAATAATCTACAACATTTACACATTTACATATAGACAGAACCTTTAAATATGCAACAGATGTTTCATTTTTTGAAAAGCTCTTGAATTCATTGACAGACCTTTGGCTAAACTGATGAATTAATTTGTTCAGGGCAGATTTCATAAGTCCTCTAATAATTCATACCCTTACACATCTTGACTTGATTTCTGAGGTCTACAGCATGTGTTTTAAATGTTTTAACCTTTACTACTTTAATCATGTAACATTTATTTCAGGGCTGGATGATGATCGGTCATTGAAAGATACAGTTGACTAGGAAATAAAATTCAATTTGTCAGTTAAACAAACCTCTGCATCTGAAATAAGAAATAATCAGTCTTTATTACTGGAACTCTGAAATGCTTAGTGATTTTGATGTCACTCTCTCTTTCAAGAATATATAGTACTAGATTGCTAAATACAGCTTGATGCAGTGCTTGTATTTGGAAACCACAGTTGCCATGCTTATGTATAACCAATTTCTCAGGATGGTTAAATGTAAGCCTTTAGCTTTAAACCGAGATTTATTTCTATAATTTAAAGCTGCTTTTCTTTAATACTTAGAGGCTAGATACCAGTTTAAACAGCAACAAAATCTGGAAAACAAATTTTGCCTAAGCTGTTTGCTTTGCAGACATTTTCAGCTTTGTTGCTGCCTCTGATGTAATGTACAAAATTGTATAAAATAAGAGAGATTTTATTTCTGTATCTGATAAAGTGCAATAAAATGTTTAAGTAAAACTCCATAAAAAAGGCTTTTGTCTTCCATTGCTAGACAACTGACATGACATCCACCCACCCAATAAAACATGTATTTTCTTATTACATTGGGTCATTAAAAGGCCCAGAAGTCTAAAATCACTCAGTTACTATAAGAATATATTATATTTAGAATGTTTTTATTTCAAATGAAAACTATAAATAGTACAAATAGCCATTTTTTGCCATTTATCTTCCATGTTGTTGACTCATAAATTGAGGTTTTGAATATTGAAGTCTGAGTACATCAGTGTTGACTGTGTATTTCTAGTCCCCCTCTGTGGGAATGTGCAGAATTAAGAGTGTTACAACCTTATTTGAGACACTGATATTAACTCTCTAATGTTTGATTCTTTTTTACTCTTGTGCATTTCTAAAAACCTATATTACATCAAGTACATTCTCCGACTTGTGAAAGAATCTCAGGATTAAGCAGTACATAACAGACCTGCCAATTGGATTTCAGCCTTCCATTTTGCCTAAAATGCATCTAAGTGGTTTACATTTATTTGAAACAGGTTTGCAAATAAGATTTCTTAATCTGGGCTAGTTACATATAGCGTTTTAAAGCTCTAATGTAAAATGCTGTTCAGGAAGTGAAACTACATTATGTAGGTGAAAAAAATAGTTTAAAAATAAAAATTCTGCTTACCATCATGTGTATATTAATTTTTCAATACATTCTGGAAACAGGAAGTTAACAAAGTTTATTTTTTATCCTTGGTGTGTTCATGAGTTTCCTTCTTGCCAGTTTCTCTGTGTGCCATAAAAACCTCAGCCATGAGCTGAGTAGCTAACTAGAGAAAATCAAGGAAAATGTGTACTAACTGCCTTCTATGTGCCTTTTCTTTGACAATGACACTTCTATTGACCTCTCTACCCAGAAGACAGGTTTTATTACATTTTAGAAAAGTAATTATAACAAGAGATTTTTTTAGGAAATGGATAATAACTTTTTTCAGTATTTTTAAAACTTGACTGGACAAAATGCCAAGCTTATATAACCTGAAATTAGACTTTGGGGTTGAAATTCTTCAAGCTTCTCTCTTGAAATTCTAATGTGAAATTGGTCCTGTTTTTAGCAAGATCCAAAACTTCTGACAAGACTTGTCAAAGACTCCTTTCAGTTAAAATTGGCTCAAAGATTTGAGAATTACAAGAGGAGACTAGTAGATAATATAATCATACCTACTTTGCCAAATTACTTGCAAGACTGCAATACATATGATCCAATATCCAATTAAAGATCCAAAGTATAGACTGCACATAGCTGAATAATAATTCATCCTGTGAACCACCATGCAGGTCTCATTGGATCTTCCAGAATTCATTGTTATCAGAAGTCTAAAGGATACTTTCTGTAGAAGACGGTCAAAATCTCCTGGCTTACAATTTGTTAAATACATCACATTTGACAATCTGATCTCATTTCATAGATTGTGAGAAATTATTATATCTGAGAAATCAATTACTTTGATCTTGTTCACTAGATGGGAGTTTTCTGCAGGGTAAATGTAGATTACGCTATTCTCAGAGATCAGGACTGATATTAATGTGCTATTCACATTGCAGTCAGAAAGGAAACAGATCTTATGCCTTTGAGATTCTCATTAGAAGCAAACCAAGACACTGGGGAAAATGCTAGAAGCATTTTCAAATTGTTGTCAGACACTGTAGATTGCAAATGCAAAACAAACTACAGTATGCTACAGAAACATCTGTGTCATAAGATACTAGTGGAAAACAAGTGACAGGATAAACCTGTCTCAGGAACAAATATACTGTAAACCGTGTGAAGTTGTTGCTAAGTAATTTTCTTCAAATATTTTACTTAACAGTAACAATACTTCTGTCATGGCATGTCTGCTACCTAATCAGTAACATATTGCAGCATATACAAAGGACAGCAAAGCATTTCACAGCTAAACAATAAAATATGAGGAGGTTGAGTCAAATACTTGCCACAGAGGAAAAAGAATTCATATAGTATTTAGGAAAAAAGTGCCCAATGATTTTTAGTTTCTCATTTCTGCAGTACAGATCTGCACTGCTAAACTCGAATTCTGAGATCAACTTTTACTGTTAATATGTTGTTTTCTACTAAAAAATACAGTAAACTCACCTCCACATTTAGCTGCAAAAATACAAAATATATGAATCTGCAGTAAAACAGCATTGTTCATGCCAAGAAAACAATCTTATATAAACACAGAAGTCATTCTTGTACATCAACTAAATTGGGTGTGGCCATTTTCTCAGGGTAGCCAGAAAATGCTACATGGTTCCATGCCTGACTTCACTCTCTTTGTTTTGGAATTAATGTATCTCAGGGATAAAAAAATGGAGTATTGTTTTACATAGTTTGCATATAATTTTAGATCAAGTATCCAGTCTAGAATTCCCCTGGCACAATTTGAGGCCATTTCCTCTTGTCTTATCACTTGTTACCTGGGAGCAGAGACTGATCCCATCTCACTACATCCTCCTTTAAGGTCACTGTAGAGAGCAACAAAGTCACACTGAGCCTCCTTTTCTCTAGGCTTAACAGTTCCAGCTCCTTAAGCTGTTCATCACAACTTGTGCTCAAGACCCTTCACCAGCTCCAGTAATTTTTCAGGCACACTTCAGCACCTCAATGGCCTTCCTGTCATGAGGGGCCCAGAACTGTACAACACAGAATTCAAGGTGCAGCCTTGCCAGTGCCAAGTGTAGGGGCAAAATCACTGCCCTTGTCCTGCTGGCCATACTATTGCTGATGCCTTCTTGGTCACCTGAGCACACTGCTGGGTCATGTTCAGCATCCCCACACCCTTTTCCACTGGGTAGCTTCCCAGACACTCTGCCCAAGCAAAAAGTCCTGCATGGGGTTGTTGTGACCAAGGACAGGAGGACACAGCAAGTGGCCTTGTTGAGCTTCAATCCATCAATCCAGCCTGTCCAAACCCCTCTGCTGAGTTTTCTGACCCTCCAGCAGATCAATATTCCCACCCAACTTGGTGTCATCTGCAAACTGATTGAAAGATCAGATCCCCTTATCCAGATTATTGATGAAGATATTAAATACATATGGCCCCAACACCGGGCCTTCAGTGAACACCACTTGTGACTGACCACCAGCTGGATATATCCCCATCCACCACCACTATCTGGGCCTGGACATCCAGCAAGTTTTTAACACAGCAACCAGCACCCCCAATCCAAGCTGCGAGCAGCCAGTTTCTCCAGGAAAATTCTGAGGGAGATGCTGTTGAAGGCTTTACTGAAGTCCAAGCAGACAACACCCAAAGCCCTTCTCATCCACTAAGTGGGCCACCTTGTCTTAGAAGGAGATCACGTTGGTCAAGCAGGACCTGCCTTTCATAAACCCGTGCTGGCTAAGCCCGATACCCTGGCTGTCCTGTATGTGCCATGTGATAGTCCTCCAGAAAATCTGCGCCATGACCTTCCCCAGCACCAAGATGAAGCTTACAGGCCTGTTCCCTGAGTGCTTCTCCCAATGCTTCTTGCAGTTGGGCTAACTTCAAAGAAAGTTCAAGTGCTTAAGGTGCAGGAACTAAACTTTGAAAAGTGTTTTCTAATCACATTGCAAACCTGTATCTTACAAAAAGGTTTTTTCTAACGTTTGAGTAATATAAACCATTTCAGTGAACTTAGATGTAGACAGAGTTTATGATCTTACTTTAGAGTCTGTTTGGGTTTTTTTACCTTGCCTTCCTTTTCACCCCTTTTCCTTCTGAAACAAACACAAGAAATCACTTTCTGGTACAAGAAACCACAAGGCTGACAGATATATACCTATGCATATTTACTGACTCACAAAATTATTTATGTCCAGACTTCCTACAGATGGAGCTATAATGCAGTTTGTAAGGACCCGATTACTTTTACAGAAAAGGAAGGGGTGGCATCTTTGCAAATGGGCTTCTTGTTTAGATGCCTTACATTGTGTTTCAAATTTACTTGTCTTCTTTTCAAGAGTATTTTTCAGAAAAGGTTAATTTAAAAGGTACTGATCTGCTAGGTTGAGTTTTATACAAAAAACTCTCCAAGCTTCTGAGATTACTGGGCTTCATTTTCTAACTATTTAGTGCTAATAGATTTAACTTATTCTTCTTTAAATCCCTTCTTCAGCATGGGGGTTAATCCAGAAGGAAAAAACCACGAAGAGGATATTTGAAGAAAAGAATGCTTTCTTGCTGTCTCATTCAACTCTCGTTGCATGTTTTCTGCCATTTTGCCTTTGCTGTCACCTACTGTATTGTAGACTTTTGGGACCAAAGCCACATCCTCCATATGTGGGGTTAAATGGACAACATTCTTCGGCCTTTGTTTTAGAAAAAGGATGAATTGCTGCAATTTGATTTTTCATGGAGTCATCCAGGGAGTTAGAGAGACATCTTAAATGGTCTCTTTCAGACTCTTCAGATGCTTTCTCCCCGAAGTATTCTTGTTTTTGGATCTTCTATTGTGCCATTTATGTAGCAGATAGGGAGTAAGAAAGTGCCTGGTCTGGCACCATGGACAGAGGTCCCCTATGAAATGGCCAGAGTAGTGGACAGTATATTCCTGACAAAAGTTTGTCATGTGTGCAACTAAAATATTTCAAATATTTCAAATATTTCATTAGATTAGCAGATTTAACTGCATTAGCAGATTTTGGATAATTCTGCACTCAATACTAGACAGAGCCTACAATACCTTTTCTCTGAAATATCTGTGGTTTGGAGGAGTTTGGAGGCTGAAAGATTTGACAGTTGTATTCCATTCCACGTGGTCTGAGAGTAATAGCAAAGGCCATGACGAATCAATGGTCTAATCTGATTGCATACACTGACAGGCTGCTCTTTAGTAGTGGTCTTTTGACCTCCAAAGTACATTTTTAAAAATACTTGAATCATTTTCCTTTGTTTATATCTAAGAAATACATAAAGCTCTAGCCCTAGGGGAATACAATCCAGTTAAAAGGACTGTGGCGTGTTGGGACTTCCATTTCTATTTTCATCATGAGAAATAGATTGAAGATGGAAGACGTTTTCTGTCTGCAAAGGGTATTATACTTCAAACATAACTTTTGAAATTTCAGCACTGCATTCTTATTAGCCATCCTGACTAATCAGAAAAACCCAAAAACCAAGAATGACAGAGCTGTGTGATGTATGCGTCCAAAAATTGTTCTTGTCATTTATTTAATGTTCAAGAGGTTGTCACACATATATTGCTTCAGGCTCCTTGCTGATACACTGGGACTTCTTGGTCATGTAGAGTCCTACACCAGCCACACCTGCAAACCTTAGCAAGTGGATTCTCAAGACTAGGTTGAGATGAGGTGTTCCTCAGGCCTGAAACAAACAACTGCAGCCTGACAGAGTGATGCATGCCAAGCACTCTGTCAAGCTTTTTGTCTATGAAGGTAGGCTCTTTTTGCTTAGTGTTGGTTTTTATTAGCAAGTAGCCTGTTTTGGTTTATTTATCATATGCAAAATACAAGCAGAAAAATCCTCTGCCAGAGGCCCTAGGAGTCCATTTTGGGGGACTCATAATTTTGCCTAAACCATAAGGGCTGAGGACAGATATGGGATTGGAAAGGAGATTCTTACTGATTAAGAATATAGGCAAGGGGTCTCCAAGAAACCAGAGAGAATAATATCTGCTGTAATTAATGGTCCATAGTGGTGGTAATGTTAGGCTACAGCCCCTATGTTGTATTTTATGGTAAATGATTGTCTTACTGCAGAAGATGATCTATTTGTGACCCGTATCTATTAATCTGGCACCCTTCAAAGAATGGAAATTCTCCTTGTCTGGTGAGGTAGCCTGCCAAAGTGTCCGCTGTGACTAAAAGTAACAAAAATTATTCTCAGCAAGTCATATATATGAACCAATTGGTGTATTAGCCTATTAGTTTTGTGTTCATGGAGCTAAACTCAGAAATATTATGGAATATGGAAATTATTTTCTTTGCAAAACAAGCTCTTCAAGAAGTGAATCATAAAAGATCTGAATCCCAAGTGGTCATTGATGGAGAGATTCAGCTTGTAGTTATTATTTTGTAGGATGATGGCTTTGGAAAACTTCTAGTACTGAGAAGAAAAGCCTTGTTTTCTATATTCCATTCCATTCATCATGAGTTAAGCCAGTTTTTCTTTAGACCATACACTTGTGTCCAGCACCAATGAGATTTCTCTGACAGATATTATCAATAGTATGAATCACAAACAATTTAATGATAAGAAAATGGAATTTTGCTTCCTGAAAAGCAGATTTTGTCAATAATGCAGCCTTTTATATGTAAATGCTACTAAAGTTTTATCCTCCAATGGTGTCCTACTACTGTGGCACTTGCAAAAATTGATTTCCCAGCTAAACTGAAACCTACCCTGAAAAGAAGGTTTATGACATAACTGAGTTGCTGTCTTTAGAGTTCTATGTATTTTGATTAAGGAATACTCTATTTTTTTTCTGTTACAGAAATTATTGAAAATTATGAATAAAACACACGGTCTGCCTTTGCTTCCCCTGGCTGCCTGAGGCATTGTCATTTATCATTTCAGAGTTGTACCTTTCAAACTCACAGGAAGGCCCCACAGTTCATATCTGAATACCTGCAGGAAATGCATTAATGACTAAGTTCCTACAACAGTGGATGCATGCTGTGCAAAGAGAGGATATTTAAACTGGGTAACACAACAGTTGAAACACGAGGAGCAGGTTGCATGTGGCTTCTGTGTATTCTGTACACTTCTTCTTGCTTTGTCTGGGCTACAAGCCTTCATCAGGATCCAGACAGTACTATGTGAGTAGTCTCTTATGGGCATGTCTTGTAAAGTTTACACTATGTATAAACTGGATTGAAAGGTGAATAGACTGTAAAAGCGCACTGCCACAAAAGTTAGAATACTGAGAAAGATGTGCTAGGCCATATTCAGCTCCAAAGATTAATTAGTTCCCTCCTTGCTGATCCCTCTAAAACTTAGCACATCCTTGGTCCCAAAATCTACTGAATAATTTGTTCACTGTTTAGCTAGACAAAACTAAAATGATTTCTATAATAATTTATCAAATTTACCGCAGTCTAGCTATCACTTTAGTCAATTCTAGCCACTGTAGTTTTTTGTGTCTCAACTTACATTTTGTTCCCTAAAGTATTTTGGTCTAACAACCTCATCGCTATGCATATGGATCCTAGAATAGTAGGCTTGAAGCTGATCTGTGGTATTAAAATACAAAATTAAAAGCAGCCTGAGAAGCTCTGGTAATTGATAACATTTGTTATCCGCATTATTCCACTTCCTTATGGCTTCCTTAGTAACTGAGGATTCTTATAAGAGGGTTATTGGAAGTCCTAAGGCTATGTCCTACTGATCTCAGGCATGTTTCTTTGTCAAGTTCTAGACCTGAAATTTATACACAGTACTGCCTTTGCTGTAGAAGTTTATAGAGGTGTGCATTCAAGAATGACAAATCAAGATTTGTTTTCTGTTTTAAAGTTCAGTCATACGGTTTTGTTAGGGGTTAGGTGTCCTTCTTTTAGTTCCTTTAGTTACCTGTGGAATTTTTACCCATTAGTTGCGGGGAAAATCTAACTGTGGGTACTTGGTAGATACTTGAAGAACACAAAAAGTTTGGCGGGGCCCAGGGGGGGAAGGGGGGCAGTAAAAAGGAGGGTGGGGACAGTTTGGAGGGCTTTCTTCGGCTTCGGAGACACGTTGGGTGCAGAGCTCTTGTGGTGGGGAGGAGGGAATTCACCATCATCACCCAGACAGAGCTGCTGCTGCTTCCACTTCTCCCCTCTTCGTTGGTGGCCTCACACCCCCTGTCCTGCCGGGACGTGTGGCAGTGCCAGGAGCTGCTGATCCACCTCAGCCACCGGCCCAGGATCTCAGCTCATCCCTGCTGTTCCAGCTGGGTGTTCCTCAGAGCCCTGCAGGAGCACCGGGACTGACTCCCCCAGGGGTTTGTGAAGCAAAGCCTCTCCTCCATCCCTTCCCGTCTCTGCCGAGAAGGCTGTCATGGGGTCCCTGCTTCTGTTTTGTTGTTAATGCTGTAGTTATTGTTGTTTGTTTGCCTTGTTATAAATACTAGTAAAGAACTGTTATTCTATTCCTAGATCTCTGCCTGAGAGCCCCTTGATTTCAGAATTATAATAATTCGGAGGGAGGGGGTCTACGTTTTTCATTCCAAGGGAGGCTCCTGCCCTCACTAGCAGACACCTGTCTTCCAAAACCAAGACAAGTTTGTTTCTGAATCAAATAACCCATCTTTCATATCATCTTTCAAGTGCCACAAAACCTCCAGAAGAATCCAACTCAGCAGCCAAATGAAATCACTCTACGCTTGCTTGATATTTAACACCAACATCTGGGAGGGCAGCCTAGGTGTCGAGTGAGAGGAAATGGCAACACCCCGTTTAGCTAGATTTTGCCATCTGATCTTATGTCTCTTTTCTGCTTCTTGTCAAGCAAGTCCTCAGTTTTGGTTTGAAATATGTGCTCTTTTTCCTTAATAAACAACTCTCACTTGTAAGGTGGAGTGCTGAAGCACAAGCCTAGGTTCAAGAAGAAAGCCTTCCTATCCTTGGTGCATTAACATGGAGAGCATCCAAGTACAGGAGACAAGGATAAAAGGCTTGAAAGCAATCTGTCAATGGATCCATACCACATTAGTCTTGTAAAAGATATAAAAGATAAACAAAACATGAAAATGGGCAGAAAGGAAAAGTGGGAGCTAAATAAATCTTTATCTGGAACAGAAGGTACATACAGTGAAAGATGGAGAGTTTGCTCAGACATGAATGTTCCCTCAATCTTACTCTGCTTATAAGTCTATAAAGAAATAAAGGCAAGCTATTTTTATATTAACCATATTTTAAACCATCAACCTGCAAATGCAAGGGGAAAAAAGTTTGATACTTGCATAACTCAAGTTTGGTTTCCCTTTTTTAATTTCTTTAGATAAAACTCCTGCCCCTGGAAAGGCTATAATTTTCATTTCAGCATGTTCTTCTGATATTTTCTATTCCTGTCTGCTTCTTCAGGAGGATCTCATACATTTAAAACATTCACTGATTTCAGACTGTCACCACAAACTTTGACAATTTTTAAAATAATAACTGAACATGCTGAAATATAGTCTCCTTGAAAAAATGTGGTGTTTTTTACTCTGAAAAAAATGACATAAAGCTTTAGTAATGATGGAATAAAATACTGGATTATTTTTAAGCAAACATTTTGTGATAACAATTACCATCTGTAGAAGCAAAATTTACATTGATTTTATATAAAGTATGTACAACATACATACCAACTTACCTACACCTTAATATATACTTATGCATGATACTCTTAAATATAGGATAATATTGTCAAAGACACTGTTGTGGACTCCAAAGATTACAGCTTAAATGCCATTTGTATTTAACTCCAGTTCCAATAATTTAAAAACATCAGTTTTTTATCCATATTTGCCCATTAATTCTGGGGAAGAAAAGAGTTTAATTTATTAGTTACATTATATTAATTTGTGGTATAATCCTATCACATTTATGCTGCAAAGATGGCACTGTTAACCACAGAAAGCTTAGGAGGCTGAAGACAAGATCTGCTTCCAGGAGGGACGTATAAGTGATGAAAAGAAAGGATAAACCTTTTTATCCTTTTTTGGTTATTTTGTCAAACCAGTTTTCAGGACCTCTATTTCAAACACAGAAGATGGAAAATTTTTCTGAGAAATCCATTCAATACAATGAATGAACATCAGATCACAGAAAGCAGATTTCATATGCCTGTCTTTCCTGGATTGTGCTTAGAACATTGTCGCTATAATGAAGGAAGCCCATATTGCATCCAGCTAATTAAATTGAGTAAATTATTCAGAAATTATGAGATAACGAGATCTTCTTGACTGTCACAAAGCCATAGTAGCCATGACAATTCTTGCAAAAATGAAAAGAAAAATGATAGGTCTTTTAATTATTGTAGCTGATCTTAGTGTACTGTGCTGGTCTCATTTGAAAAGTGTCTGCAATGGCACAGTATTTGCAGTATAGACACAGGATGTCAATATGAATTGTAATAGGGAACGGTCCAAGTACTGGTGAGTACTGATGAGAAATGCTTTCTACCCATTCTTTGCCTAAGAATATCCCAAGCACATCAATAATTGTAAAAGTCTGTTTGGATTTTTTTTTTTTTAATATGGATTCACAGGATGCTTAAAAAGAAGCTGTTCTGTAATTAGGTCTGAGCAACTTTGTGCTGTAGTATGATTTACAATTACATCACATACACAAAGCACCCAACCAGAACTAGAGGGTCATTATTTAAACCTCTGTCTGTGTTCTGTATTATTTGAAAGATGTGTGTATTGCGTGGAAGTAGGATAACTTGGCAAAAATGTTAAATAGTAATGTTCCTGACTTCTCAGATCTTCCTCTTACAATTTCAGTACTTCCTGCTACTGTCTCTTGCATTACTGAGCTGTCCACTGATCAGAACCAATATACAAGGCATTCAGCTGAATTTAAGAATCAACCGTGACATAATCATGTGATCTGCAATGGAGATATTGGCACAGCCAATATATTTTAAGTCTTTCATCAAGCAGCAAAATAAACAAACAAACTATCTATACAATGGAGTGGGTTTTTATTTTCTCTTTTTTTCAACATAGATATTATATTGGATGTGGAGTACTGACAACCTGAAACATTGCTTTGCATAATAAACATTG
Organism: Parus major; assembly: GCF_001522545.3. Classification (NCBI taxonomy): domain Eukaryota; kingdom Metazoa; phylum Chordata; class Aves; order Passeriformes; family Paridae; genus Parus; species Parus major. The sequence goes on along the minus strand of NC_031799.1, from coordinate 38,055,191 downwards.
ATAGTAAAACTTGAGCTTTTAGGGCAAATCAGCACAGTGGTGTTGACAAATGTCGACAAATGTATCTTACTGTAAAGTGGAACTGAAGTATGAAAATTTATTCTGTCAGAGTCTGGCATATAGATACAGTTTCCTAGATCACTTTTTTTGGTTTAGTTCTGATTTATGGTAGGATTGGAACAGCAGTCACAATATCAGGAAAATCTTACCAGACTGCTGCCTTGGAACCCATCCCTCTTACCTGTTAGAGCATTCCTGTCTGTATCCCAGCTAACACCAGGATGACAGCTGTTTGATCTAATTACTGCCACAAATAATCTTTGTCATTTCCTTGGTAAAATGGTATTTGGAATGCCATGTATATACTACATATATACTGTACTTTCTCACACGTTCCTCCAATATATTTATATATATGACAGATGCAATCTAGATGCTTAAAGGTGTGTTTAGAAATTATTTGTATGTATAATTACATGGTCTTCATTTTCATCTCTGGTAGAAACATCCTTCTCTTGTAGAAAAAAAGGTATCTGATTTTTATTTTTCTTGAGTTAGGCATTCCAAGTTTCAGACAACTCTAGCAGGATTTTTTCAGAATTATGTAAGAGACATATGGTGTATACCCCAAAAAGTCATAATTGACATTGGAGCAGCTTAAACCAACGCTGAGCTTCTTTGGAAATTCAGAGGGAGAAGGCTAGCACTGGGATTTGGTTTTGCTTGGTTTCAGTTTTTTTGCTTTGAGAATGGGAGGAAAAAATGGGAGTTTTAATCTGTTACTGTGGTGGTAAAAGCATTGGCTGAGCGCCAAAGCTCAAGTGCCAAAGCAAGATTGCTTCCAGTGGAAAGGTTGATAGGGGATGATTACTGGTTTAGCTGCCAAAAAAACAACTTAAGCTTGCCCAAACCTGGACAGGATAAAGGCATTTGTAGTCTATCAGCACTGAAGAGTCTAATGCAAGTCTGTGTCTAAAACTGGTGGAAGAGTGTGGGAGTTTATGCCTATTTTGGACTCAGAGTATCCAAGAAGGGACAGACCTTTATGATCCTGTAATAGATACAGAGATCTGATGTATAAGCTGACAGGTCAAGAAGAGAAAGGTTTTCACAGTGACCTGCCAAGAGCTGAGAGTACAGAAAAAACATTTGCAATCTTCATGGACATTTTAGAGTGCTGTGTATACCTATCCCAGCTGTGGGTGAGTGACATTTAATGAGAAGAATCATCAGGATGATGATTTCATTTTTCTTTTCACTATATAGGTGTAATAAACACAGAAGACATCTAAACCCTTGGGTAAAGAAATATGCCAGGAAAAATTTGTCCTGAATATGCTACATATACATCCATATACTCAAATACACATTCCCAAACTCATTATCCTTTAAAAGTTATATATTTTTTACTTATTTGATAATCCAACAAGATGAGCAAAATACACTTCTGTGACTATTAGCACTAAAATCTTTCCCATCTATTAAAAACAATTGAAAGTTCAAAGATAGTTTCTGAAAACTCCCAGAAGTAAATATACAATGGAAATATTTACCCTTTATATTGAAGAAGAATGATGACCTGTCCTGAGCTTTCAGTGTAATTTTTAACTCTTTAATAATTAGGGGCAGTGTTTCAGTAATATTCCTAGTGGATATATATAATATATAGATTGCCATATAATAGATTGCCAGTGCAATCCTTATCGTTGTGGCAGATCTCCTGAATGTGAATTGTTTTTCACCTACATGGGTGAGTAATGTTACTGGATTGAATTTTCTACCATTGTACTTGTTCTGCCTTTCTCCAAGGCAGTGGTGCCTGTTACCTGGGGTGGGGGAGTGGACAGCAGTCCCTAAGTGCTCGATGCTTCGAGAAGGTTATATTGGCTAGAAACCTCCTACATCTCCACAGTAGAGCTAAGGTTTTGAGAGCAAGCACCATTTGAAACTAAGCTGCAATTTCAAAAATGTTGAGGTGAGGCACTGGAAAATGTTGTGAATGCTCCATACTTGGAAGTATTTAAGGCCAGGTTGAATGGAGCTCTGAACAACCTGGTCTAGTGGAAAGTGTTCCTGTCTGTGATAGGGGGGTTGGGACTACATGATCTTCTCTTTAAGGTACCTTCCAGCTCAAAGCATTGTATGATTCTATGCTCTGACACAGCCAAGGACGACAATTTGGTTCACTCTGCATACAAAAGTGTCAGGGAAGTCAGTCTGAGTCATGTAGTTAACATTGGAAGTAAAGCCAAGAGCATATCTAAAAAATGTAAATGCTTGGGTAATGACATCTAAAAATAAGATACATGTTGGGTGGTAGACTCCCAGTGTGATGTCTTATGATTATTTTTAGTGTTTATACAAAAATCATTTGGCCATCTTGAACAAGTTTTAATAATGTCAGAAACATAAACCATGGCTAATGAAAAATGAAGAAGATATGTGCTATAAAAATATTAAGATGTGGTAAGAAATAAAGCTTATTATGTACTGTATATAAAGTCTAGCATGCTTTTTAAACAGTAATGAAAATACAAGTCATAGTTTTAAACTAAAGTTGCTATTCTTTTTCTGTGGCTAGTATTTACTTTGTTTATAGGGTGGATATGAAAGACAGAAGAAAGGAATGTTATAATGACCATGCATACATGAAGTATGTGCATTTAAAAAGTTGAATCTTTAATTTTAAGAAGTATGATGTAGATTTCTAATAAGGAGAAGGAAAAATGTTTTATATTTTGTTTTTGCTGCTAAGTAGTGATAAGACTGTAGTGAAATGAATGTTCATGTAAGTCCATTGGAGACAACATGAACTATTTAGTACTACCAGGAATTTTGTAAATAACAATCTCCTCAATTCTGGCTACAAATTCCCAAGGAGGCAACAGGAATAATGTGAATGGAGACTAAATTATTGTCTGAGATTCAAGTAATTCTATCAGATACTGATCTAAATATCTGTTAACACTAAATGAGGCACTCAAGCCCTCCTTTTCATATCAACAAAAGGTTCTTAGTTCCAAATTATATGCCTAAAAAAAACTTAGATGAGAATGTCTCTCAGAAAATGTAATCTTTACCTCATTCAGTTTATCTGCCTCCAAAGGGAGGCAATTATACTGATCTGTATTATCACTGAGACTAAATTATTACAAGCTGAATTTTTTTTTGTACTCCCAAAGTGGGCTGAAGTCTTTTGACACAAGATATTATTATTCTATCAAAATCATGTTTAGTCATCTTCAGTTTATACAACCAAAATTTTTAACCCAGAAATCAATACCCAACTTGCTTTCATTAGCATGAAAAGTTTTTTTACACTGTTCCAAACTACTGGACATGTATTCCCCTATTGCTGATGAGGGAGAGCTTATCACTGATGACAGTTCAAATTGCAAGGATTTAAATTAAATCTGACATTGGTTTCTGCTATGATGAGAGTTTTTTTTATCACAGACAATGTAAAGGTCACATTAGGCTTTCTTTATTAGCAAAATAGCTCCTTTTGTGTTAAGCATTGTCCAAAAGAAATGAAAGTCAAGGTTAACCTTAATTTCATACAAAAGAAACTTAGACATGTTTGAAAATCTCTAAGACTGAACGTCCAATTCAATTTTGAAGAGATTTTCCACATTACAAGTTAAATGGGGCTACACCTATTCTATCAAATATTCAACACATTATTAAAATATTGGAATGTTACTTGAGAAATACAAAACTTTGGTTAATTGAGGCCTGAATAAATACTACAGGTTGTGATCTTATCTATAGTAGATAGATTTTTTTTAATCACGTCATCTGTGCATGATAAAGGATGGAAGGAGAAAGAAGGAATCTGTGATAAACACCATGAAAACACAAAAGAAGGTGATTCAAGAAATACATTTGAGATCATTCCAATTCCAGGTTTAATTTCAGTCTTGAAAGACCTCTTCTTTCTTGTCCTCTTCTATGCCGACATGAATAAAAGGATTAATTCACTTGATTTTATATTTGTGACATGAAGTCACATTTCTAATGCTGAGGAATTTTATCCTCCCCCCTTTCTGATGTGTGGAAAACTGCTGGTTCAATACAAATAATATCAGTATTGGAGTCCGAGTTACCGCAGGCTGCTGAAGGAGCAGCAGAATGGGTGGGTAGGGCTGTCCAGAAAAGGGGTGTGACTAGGATGTCTAACAGAGGTGTTGATTTGGAGTCTGCTGCCAGCAGACCTCTCACAAACACAGTCACTACCCCTCCACAGTGATGAATTGCACCCTCTGGCACAGGAGGAGTGGCTGATATTTGGAAGTGCAAATTACATCTCCCTGTGGTAGCTTGTCTAAATCTGAACCTTTAGTTGCAACTAAATGATGAATACATTCCCTTTACTTTTGTTTTGTTTTGCTGAGTTCAGCTCTGATAAAAGTGGCAGGTTAATTTCACTGGGGAAATAAGTCACTGAAGATGAAAAAAATCATCGAACGGTTTGGGTTGGAAGGGACCTTAATAATCACCTGGTTCCAATCCCCCCTGCCGCAGGCAGCGATTCCTTCCACTGAACCAGACTGCTCCGAGTGCCATCCAACCTGGCCTTGAACAACTTTTTTATCAATGTTTTATCTAAAAAGTGTTTCAGCTAGCTCTAGAGGGCACAGTTTAATAACAGCAGAGGAGTCTTTCCCTTCTACCTTTATTCAGCTATCTGTGCCACATCTTGAAGGGCTGGCTATTTGTGTGGTTCAGCTGGACAGAAGCCACATGGTTTTTGTCTGTTCTCCGTAGGACAAGCATTTCCGAACAGTCAGTAGATGTTCACATGAAAATCTCTGGAAGATTCACAGGATTTTCCTGGTCTTAAAAAGAGAGATAAAAATCTCAGATTGCTTACAAAAGCGAATTGAAATGACTAATGAGTATTGTTCAGGTAACCGGGCTTGCAAGCCACTGAAGATGCAGATGTAAATGCAGTTTGACCTCTGGGTAGAAGCCCAGACAAGAGTCCGGGGCGAGCTGCCAGCATCTGGGATAACAAAGGGGACGAAGACGAGTGACAGCAGCCAGGTGAATGGACACTGAAACACACAGCAGGAGCCTGGCATTGCCGACCTTCGGCATAACAAAGGAGATGAAGCCCGGTGACGCCAGCCAGCGAGGTGAATAGAGGGAGGGACAGGAGCCGATACCGCGGAAGAGCTGAGACTTTCCATGCTTGGACTGTGAGAATATAAAGGCCCAGGGGCTCCTCTTCTGTGGGCTGTCCTTGGAGGCACCAGTGTGAGCTGTTTCTGTGTTACTGCACTGTGTTACTGCTTTATGGGATGAGACATCTGAGACTTTGCCATGGGAAACCTGGGCTCAAACACGTCAGGAAGCCTGGTCTGATTGCGGGACAGTGGGGTGTGCAGGGAGTCATGTGGGGCTCCCGTTGTGTCACTGGAGCTGCCTGCTCTGGAGGGGCTGCAGTCTCAGCAGTGACAGTCTGTGGTGGTGGGACTGTGACTGCCAGAGTGCCTCCTGCACGGTCAGGAAATTTCCTTAATATATGCCCTTGTTGGTAGGGCTTTACTTGAACCAGTCGTTGTGAGTGGTGTGGCAGAAAAACCCTTTCTACAGCCACTAGTATATTAAGTTTCATTCCCCTAAAAGCCTGAGAAAAGTCTAACAAAAAGCTGGTGGCCTCCTCCAGGGCCCTCTCTGGAACAAGAATATGGCATGCTGCTTCCATTTGCTCGTTAAGGATCATTAAAGGAAACTGCCATATTTTAATTGCTAGTCTCATTATATCTTTTGAGGGCTTCTCTGCCGCATAAACTAGGTAGAGCAGGAGACTAAGGACATGCAAGTGGATAAATCATTATTTAGAAATTGTTGCAGAGCATCCTCTGGTTTGCTAGTATTATATCTACAGGGGCTGTCTTTAACACAGAGAACACTTTTACATAATAGGATAAACAAGAGAACATCTAGCAAATTATACCAGAGCTGATAAATAAAATGATAGTTGCTTATATATATGTCCATTTTATTCCACATGTGCAATGTGAAGAGGCAGCTTTCTGCGATGAAGTGGGGATCTTTGTCACAAAAAGTAATGGTTGCTACCAAGTTAATGTTTTGTATAATACAGTTCACCACCCAAAGTTTAGGCAAGTGACAAAGGATCCAATCTTTTACAACCAGGCATTTCTGCTGATGTGTATTTTCCATCTTATCTACTCAATTTTTTTAAGCAAGTTGTTTTTATTGGACTAGGAGTAGCAAATTCCTACAATTTTATAGCCATGTGACATTGTTGTCATTGCTTTTAGCACAGGAAATGGTACATCTGTTAGTATAGAGACCAAAAGTACTCTCCCATGAGTCACTAAAAATCATCTGCCAAAACTAATTAAACTGATGCCAAATATGACAAGTCAGTTTAAGACCGGTAACAATTTATAACACTGACTTTGTGGGGAAAGGTAGAATGTGAGGATGAATGTAGTGGGAGGTTTGGGTAAGGATCTGAATTACGATATCAGAGAAGAGGTAAAGGTCTCTTACCTGATTTTTTTTTCCAATAATTCACTCACTGATGTTGAACTACTCCAAAACCCATTTTCAGATCTTTGTTTTGTAGTTTTATTCATTTATGATTAAACTGCAGTTAACAAGAGAACTGTTCAGACTATTTGAACTCACATTTTAAATTTCTCAATTAAATTTTAAGTAGTATTCTAAGATGTGAACTGGATTAAAACAAAATTTATTACATCCGTGTGTGGAAATCTTGCTAGAATTTCATGGGACTCTCATGAGAACCACTAGAGAGATATTTTGATCTTGATATTCTGAAGAAATTCAGAATGAAATATAAGACATTTTAAGTGTTAACCTAAAGAATCAACTAGGAAGAGCAATATAAGTTTTTTGATAATAAAAACTGTAGAAATGGTCTTTATGCATTAGGCCTGTTAACCCACAACATTACATGTCTAGCTAAGGCCTGTGGTCTGAATTTAACTTTAGAAGTGCATATATACAATGCATCAAAAAAGTGGATATATCAATAATGATCAACCTGATTTCCTCAAGAAGTCATATATAATACTTAGAAAAATTACTTCTTTTGAACTAGTTGTTTGTTTATTGCATACATAGAGTTTCTGAAATTATTTTTTTTCATTTCTATAGGAAATATAATTACTAAAGTGCAACTGTAAGAATACAGTAAAATTATTTCATCTAGGTGAGCCATTAAATTTGCTTTTATTCTTAAATGTATTACTGTATGGTTGCAGGGTTCAGATTACAATGCATTATGCAGACATGGGACACAAGGAATAGAGATGAGTCATCCAGAGAAAAGACCAAGACCCTATCACCCTTGACGTTTCATCTGCTATCCTGCCTTGTATCAAGAGTGTGGAGAATTGAGCCCCTGCTTTTATCTTATAATGTATTTGTCTCCAGTGCTTGTCTTACCTGCCAAAATTTCTGTTGCCAGTGCTACAAATGCTTTCCTTTCTCACTCTCCTGTGACAAACATTAATTTTAGTAATATTTTTATCCCCATTCAGCCCATGGTCTACCACAAACAATCAGAAATTGCTTTACTACTAAGCGCCTTGCTTCATTCTTGTGACACCTCAGTGATTCTTGATCTTTGTTTAAGAATAACTGTGTGTCCTCAGCCTTCCTGTTCACACTAATCTGTCTGGTAAGTTAACTTGAGTGGGTCCAGTTACTGTGAACCAGTTTCTTCTGTCTTTCCAGATTAAAACAAGCATAGCAGGTCTTCCTGTGACCCTGTACTTCTCCCTCAAATGAGGATTTTGTGAGGATATCCAAAAAGCTATTTTTAGAAAAAAATATTTCCAAGCTCTCATCACCATTGCTGTGAGCTGTTGATCCATCTTCAACATTACTCATGGTAAATTTCTGACAGAAGTGGTTGGCAATTGCATGTATGTCTCTAGCAATTTGTTTAATACTGAGTTTTCTGTAACTTTTCACCCTGTTGCAGATCTGTCCTGCACAGAGATTTCCTGTTTATAAAGTGAACATCTTCTGATAATTTAGCGTATTTAGTGTTCGTAAATTAATATCTAATCCCATGATGTGGGAGGAAGTATGTCATAATACTTTCATTAGCTAAATTGAAACATCTGTGGCCAAAAGATCCCTGGCATGGACTTAATGATCAAAATCTCCATAATCCTTTTGGTGGTTCATTATTTTTCTCTGATAGAAGCCCCTGGTCCTAACATCTCCTGTATGGATGTATACAGTTTTTTTAATTAGGAATAAATTATGCCATTCATTTAAAGATACAGTGACCTCAAAATATAGAACTTTTTCCTTGACATGCAAGATACTTAGAAGCCGACAGGAATAATGCTGTAGACATAAGTGTTCATATTCACATTAAGTTTACAGTATGAAGATTAGAAATTCTACCACTGGTTTCTAGCATTAGTTTCTGAAAATATCTTCGTTCCTTTTTGTAATGTCGTAACTTGATGATGCATTATACCTTGTTCCCAAAGGTATTCTAAGCACACTGATTTTTAGGACCATGGTATACAGACCATTCATTCCCTGAATTTCTCCTGAAAGGTGTGATAAATAAGTTTGGCTTTTATAGCAGCGGGAGTCTGTCTCACAAGGAGAATGTAATCTTGCCTACTGCATTTAACCTTTAAATAAAAAAGCCTAAGGGAAAGAGATTAGGGAAAATAACTACAGATGGTGAAGCTCTGATACCAACTGTTGCAAAAATACTGTTTTTTGTTCAAAGATAAAAATCTACTTAGTAAGACACAAAGTTATTTAAATAAGGAAATGCAATATTTTAAGTATAAATAAAAGTGTTTATACTAAATGGAAATGGAGAATAAATATTATTCTAGTCTGACACTGACAACTCTGGATTTATGTTTTTCTGATAAACAGAAGAGAACCACAATATTTCCTTATAATTCTGGGTAAAATGTAGGTAGCAGAGTAACTGTAGAAGACTGTCTTATCAACCACACCTTACTTATAGCCTGTAAAAAGTCAAAAGTAATGGCAGTCAAGCAAAGTCCCCAATGACTGGAAAACTTCTTTTAAAAACTTTGGGAAAAACACCTTATTTATTTTAAAAAAGGGAATAAACATCCTCCCTGGGAGCTATTGGCCAGTCATCCTTGCCTCAGTACCCAGTGGTACAGAAAATGAAGCAGATCATCCTGGAAGTTTTGTCAAGGCATATGGATGACAAGTGAAGGGATGAAAGAGGGAAGCAACATGGGTTCACATAGGGAAAATCATGCCTGACTGATCCAGTGGCCTTTTAGGATGGAATATGTACACTGGTGGATAAGAGAAAAGTCACGGGTTTTATTTTGACTTCTCTGTAAAAACTACACAACACTGTCACTTAGTTGGAGAGATCTGAGTTTGATGAAGGGACTGCTTGATGGCTAAGGAACTGTCTGGTCATATCTGAAGAGTTGCCATCAGTGGCATAACGTCCAAATAGACATCAGTAACACATGGTATCCCTCAGAGGTGATTATTTGGCTCCTCAATATCTTATTTATGACATAGGCAGTGGAATTAAGTGCACTCTCAGCAAGTTTACAAATGACAGCAAGCTGTGTGGTGCAGTGCTGCACGTGAGTGAAGGGATGCTGTGCAGAGGGGCATTGACAGCCTTGAAGGTTGTGTTAAAATAAACCTCATGAAGTTCCACAAGGCAAAGTGCAAGGTCCTGCACCTGAGCCAAGGCAAGCCCTGCTATTGATAAAGACTGAGGGATGACCGGATTGACAGTAGCCCTGTGAGGAAGAATTTAGGAGGAGATTGGTTGATGAAAAATCACGTATGACCCAGCAATGGGCGACTGAAGTCCAAAAAGCCCATTGTATCCTGGGCTGCATCCAAAGCAGCATGGGCAGCAGGGCCAGGGAGGGGATTCTGCTGCTCTGCTCTGCTCAGACCCCACCTGGAACAGCTGCAGTCAGTATTCAGGTACCCAAACATGGAGTCTCCAGGTTGGAGTGGGTCCAGAGGAAAATTATCAGAGGGATGGAGCATGCCTGCTACGCAAGCAGGCTGAGAGTGTTGGGGGTTGCTCAACCTGGAGAAAAGAAGGCTCCAGGGAGACCTTACTGTAGCTTTTAAATACATAAAGGGCATTTATAAGAAAGATGAAGGACTTGTAGTGATAGAACAAGGGACAATGGCTTTACACTGGAAGAGGATATATTTAGATTGGACATAAGAAAGGAACTCTTTACAGTAAGGGTGGGGAGACAAGTTGGTCAGAGAACCTGTGGGTGCCCCACCCCTGTCAATGTTCAGCATCAGTTTGGATGGGACTCTGAGCAGCCTGGCCTAGTGGAACGTGTCCCTGCTCACGGGAGGGGTGTTGGAACTACATGTTCATTGAAGGTCCCTTCCAACTCAACCACTCTGGGGCTCTATGTTTCTAAATAGAAGTATAGCATAACATAGAAAACAATTTTATGTGTTATGTCCTCAGTTAAGAAATTAATGCTTTGCTGCTGATTTTACACAATATTAGGCCGAAATCAATTAGTAATCAAAAAACTGGAGTAGTATTAGATATATGATAGTTTTTAGAAGTGAGATTTTTATTAAGGAAAGCAGTACCTTATTGAATGATAGACAGCCTAGATGAATTTGAAAATATATGAAAGGCCTTTTAAATACTTTTGTCAAAATAAAATGTTACTTGTCATAACCCTTTCAACACAAGAATTACAAAATAAAGACTCAAATATAAATCAGGACAAGTGTCAGAGGAAAAACAAATAGTTTCTTTGAAGAGTATTTCTATTTGTAATTCTTCACTAGCCATAAGTTAATATTTACTCATTATACCCAGATAAAGCTTTATAGGACTTATACACATTAATACTTCAAAAGTTTACTCCTTGTAAACATAACATACATGGGTATAGCTTAGTTTGTTATACCTGCAAAACCAGAGAAAGTTCACTGACTTCACTGAAGTTTTTTGGTACTGTATCTTACATATGTAAATATAGGCTTTGGCTCAATGTATTTTTCAAATTAAAAATTAATTCTATCTGCGTTAGAAGCTATGGAGGCTTGCGTATAATCCTTTTAACTTTCTTTAAAACCAAAGTCTGCTAAATAAAATACTATAAAAATACTTAGAATTAAAAGAAAAATATAAATTATTTTAAAAAGCATAAGCTGTTCTCTCACTATCCACTTTCAAAAAAAAATCCCCAGAGAGTATTATGAAGTGAATTAAATCTCTAGTGAATGCTCTGCTTTGTTATAATAAGAAAACAAAAAAATTACAAAACACTAACTTTCAAAATAAGGTTATAATTTAGCAGAACAAAACCAAAGCTTTTGGTATTGTATTTCTTTATTTGTTTTGGCACTGGCATAATTTTTCGATTGTGCTTCAAATACTCCGTTTTGCCTGATCTATATTTCTTGCTTGTTTGGTTGTGTTTGTAAAATAAGAAATATCTTGAAAAGAGGCTTTGGATGAAGTTTACTAATAAATACTGTCTGTGAAAACCAGCTATCAGACAGACATTAATCTGATCTATTTGTAGTTTCATGTCATGCTTGAAATAAACACAAAAACACGGAAGTTCAGGGCTTTTTTGCTCCAGTTGCTCTGTTTCCTCTATCCCAGCAGTGTTTAAAGATTCTGAAGTCCCCTATTATGAAAAAAACAACACTCAAAAGGAATAGAAAAAGTGTAGGGGTTTCCACAACTGTGGTGTTACTGTGTCCTGAAGAGAGGTCTAATTCTACATCTTGTTCTATAAAGACATATTTAATTCACCAAAGGAAAAGACTGAAGTTCCTGAGACCCTTCTAAATAGACCTTTTGACTGACATTTTCCTTGAACTTTTTTTCAGTTATGCTTAATGTTAAAACTCTTGTGCTTTCCTTGGCAGGGATAATGAAGGGGTGTAGATTCATAAATGGAAAAGAGAGGCTTAATGGAGTTTTCTTTGCAGAACTGTGAGATCAGAGAAATCAGCCATACATCTAACATGCTTGTTAAATTCTTCAGTGCATCATGAGGAACTGCCCCTACAAATCTCTGAAATCCTTAAATGTTACCTTGTCTTTGATGCTGTGATTATGGGGAGAGAATCTTTTATACTGCAGGAGACATTCAGACTCCCCATTCCCCCCTCCAGGAAAAGCATTTTCAAAGTACAATCATGTAGGCTGTGTCACCAGCTAGAGAGGAGTAAAAGCCACACACACGTTCTTTTAAAAGCTGTTTTCTCCTCACAGAATCTTTTTGTTTTTAACAATAGTCAAAGAAAATAAAATCTCAATTGAAAACAGAAGTCAGAAGCCTCCCTGCTTTGACCAGCCAGAGGAGGGAAGGGAGAAAAAGACATTCATTCTCCAAAGCTCCCTACCTCCATTTTCTAATAAAATCCCAGCCACAGAAGAGCCCGACTGCAGCCTTTTCCATGGCACGTTTGTTTCTCTGATGTGATGCCAGTTGATAAAACATTACATAATTAGAAAAAGCTCTGCCGGGCTAGAAACCATCAATTCAGAAAAAACAGAGATGAGGAACACCTAGATTTGATTGATTTGTGAGGAGTGAGCAGGGCTGAAGATTAGCCAGTTATTTACTCAAGGAATATTTCACATTCTGCCTCATTTGGTGACACATTTCTGAGGTAGTCTCTTATGAGAGGCTTGAAACCGTACCATTGTGCCTGGGCCTAAGCTGTAGTACAAATGCAGGTCTGTAAGAAGAAAAATCTAGTTCTAAAGAGACTGCAGTCATCAGACAGCAGGAGCTTCCCACAAGACACAGAAAGGGGTTTGGATAATCAAAGCCATGGGAAGATGCAGACGTGTTCTGGAAGTCAAAGAAGAGAATAAATGAAAGCATGCAAAACACTCAGAACAGAGGGAGCTTGAGGGTTATACTGAAAGTTACTGGTGTTTCTATAATGAAATATTTTGTACAGTAACCTGGCTGTCCATATATTGCTATAAAGTACCTTGTTAATGTGCTGGTATGTTAGTGTTAGAATTTGCCAAGAAAATCTGTCTGTATGTTTCATTACTTAGGAACCCAATAGGGTGTATTTTCCAAGTCCATTATTTCAGCGATGTCGTTGTAAATATCTATTTGATACGAGGATTGTGACACCTGAAAATATTTTTTTCTTCTACTGCAAGTTTAGACAACATCATATAAAACATTCTACTGAATGCACTTCCAGGAGAAAAAAAACTCTGACACTGCTTGAGTGTGTAGAATACTTACTGCAACATTTAATCACTTGTTTCTGTGCATCTACCTGTACACTTGCTGAACAAGGTATATACAGAGTCAAGAACACAAAAGAGCAGAAGCAGAACTGAGATGTACCAGAGAGCTGGTCTTATTCAAGAAAAAGAGGTTTTCTAATGTAAGACTTTTTGAAGCCCCGTTGTGATGAAGAATTGTTGAAATAAAGATAAATACTTTTAAAATAGCCCTCCATTTTGCTTTGCCTGTAAATTGCAGTGAGATAGATGTAACCATATTCAGCTGAAAACAAAACTGTTTATTCTGTTTATTACAGTTTATCCACAGCATTAATTGGATGATTCATGGGAAGTCTCCTATAATCTTCAGAAAAAAAAAATCTGTATTCTGTGGTGTTTATTAAAGCAAATATAATTTTGGAATACTAAAACACTCTGTATGTACCTCACATTTAACTGTACTGTTTGAAAATGGTACATTAGCACACCTAAGATGGGCATGTAGCAGTTCAAATCCTAAATTCCAACCCAAAAACTAGAAGAAATTCAGTGTTTTGAGAAAGTTTCAAAATCACGGTATCAAGTTTATATAGAAACTATAAGTGAAAACACACTATGTTATGAGTCTGCAGAACTGAAAGTTGACCTGGCATTCTGCAAAAGGACTGAAATTATGTAGAGCAACTTGAAAAATCGCCTTCCTTTACATGCAGAAACCAACCAGCATGTCTTTTGCTGGCTTTTTGTTTTGCACCCTAGCTTCTACATACCTGCAAGCAAAGTAAGCAAATATTTGATAAACAAAACAGTATAACTTGAAGGACAATCAGAATAGGATTCATTCATATAATACTGAGTGTGCAGAAATGTGACAAAGCTCAAAGAAGAGATCACCAATTAAGATTAACAAGGGCAATGACAGGCATTTGACATCACAGCCAGTATCAAATGTATCAGGAAGCCTGCTTCCCATGAAACAGTGATGCTGAGACAACTGATGACAAAAATAATTTTTCTCCTCAAATGATGATGTTGGAAAGTGTTGGCCTGAATTGGGGCACTCTTCTTTGTTCTGCACTGGGACGGAAACATTGAAGATGCATTTAAAACTGAACTATGACTCATTATACGGTGACCTCATACAGAGACCTTTTGTTTACCATCAAAGTGAGCATGCCAGCCAGGGAGTGTAACTGCCTGCGTCTGTCTGTGTATGAAAGACTATTGAGCCTCCTCTGGCTACAGCTGAGATACAGTCACACGTGAAATCGTGTGGAATACCACCAGTGTGAGTGAATATGCCACACAAGAGTCTGCTAGGCTCAGGCATGCTATGCTCATTTTCTTCCTGAAGTCACACTGATACAAAAATGCTCATGAAATGTTTATTTCAAAACACTCCTTCCACCTTGTTCTCTCCCCTCTGTTCCATTCTCTTATCCCAATTTTTTGTCATTGGCTCATGGGAACTGCAATGACTGTGATACCTGATTTCTATTAATAAACTCAGGAACATCTCATTAAAAAGTCAGTACTTTTCAAACCTTACTGGGGAACAGATACTAGATCTTCTGTTCTTCCAGAAGATGACCTCTTGGGAGAGAGGAAATTCTTATTAACAGATGTTAAATGCATGATTTTACATTTTTGAGTTCATGCCATGGCTCCCAACCTCAAACTTGTCTAATTCCTGTGTCATGTGTGGGTTCTCCTCTGAGAGTGTCAGCTTCCTCCACTCTCTAGGGCAACAGCAAATGCTTTTACCTGTACACATATTAATGACCTTTTTATCAACTAAAACAAATAATGAATTTTATGCTCAGAATTGATTTCCTGGAAGAATTACTTTCCACTGAATGGCTTTATTTTACTCAAGGACCTTCCCTTTAAGCATAGCTCACTGTTTTCCCATTTAGTTAGTGTTTTCCACATCTTACAGTTCTTCTGTTAATCATACATAACTTAATTCCTGATATACCAGGAAAATAAAAAATGTCCTCTTCCATGAATCCATTCAACTGGGTTATTTACATCTACCAGCTTTTGTGCTTTGGAAAGAATGCTTTTCTTATTAAGAAATAAATACTGAGTTAATGTGGCTTGGACTAAGTACAAGCTAATGCTAGTTAAGCTGGATGGTTCTAAATGCAAACAACTATGTCTGCTTGCTAGTTTGCAAAAGCTTCTCTCACTGGCTCCCCTAAAAGCTGAACCAGAATTCTCACTTCAATTAGATTTCTTACTTGTTTACTGAATTTATCTCACCTGTGCTAATTTTTACATTCTTTATAGGTTCTGCTTCTGTTAATTTTCATAACTGAATTTGCTGTCTCTAAAATTGAAAAAAAATTGTGTGCTTTGTTACTGAAAATCAGGCATATCTGGCATAGATATATTACCAACCTTTTCCTAAGAAACATGTTCCACATTAGTAATATCAAGAATTAATCGAGTTTTAGAACATTTTAATAGATTTCTTTGCAACAGAAGTATAACATGTATATAGACCTAGTGCTAACTGTTGATTTTTTTCTTAGGGGTACTATTGTCCTGACTTCTAAGGGATGCTAGTCCTTTTAGTCATTAGAACCTTGGCATTTACTTCCACTGTGCAGAAATGTCACAAATCACCTAAAGGCGTAAGATGCACCTCCAGAAAGGGTCTTCAGAAAAGCTGGAAGGTGAAACATTTTTCAGTTCACTGTTTCTCTGCCTACATGGTTAGCCAGCAGTTACAATAAGCCTTCCAAGTACCCTGCTGGATGAGGGAACTTTTCCCACAGCTGACTTTTCTTGTCTTTTAGCAATATCTGACATCCATTTAAATAAAATAAGTCAATTTCCTAAATCACTTAAGTAGAAATTGCAGTAAGAAATACAACCTTTTGCTGAATTTCTTTGAAATGAAATGTTGTATGATGTTAATAAATGAGACAATTACTTTACCTTCTTTGATGCTGGTGCTGTTCCAGGTATAGTCCATGACAATTCCTCTTGGGCTCTAACAAATATGTTATATGGGCATAAGATTTATGAAGAAAGGAGAGCAGATTCCTGTGCCATGAGTATCTGTCTGTTCTCAGAGAAAGGAAAGAAGGGTACAAAGAAACACAAGCTTTTCTTTCTGAAGATACTGCTCTTGGTAGTGGCAATTCCTTTTTGCTCTGGGAAATCAAAATATTAAGATTTTTATAAGCAAACAGAGGAATTAAGTTCTCTTTTCAGATCTGTCTCTCTCTGCATCTCTCTCTTTACAGACTCTCAGTTGGAGAACTAGAGACAACAGAATTCTAAACTTGTTTTTTCCCAGGTTTTGAAACTCGCCTTAATAATTCAGCTACAAGTATTAGTTGGCTTCTTCTAAATTACCACACTACCAAATAGTTTATTGTGTTAGACCTTATGCGAAAAATGGCTTGCTATTTTTGAAGTTAGAATATGTCTTTAAAATATTTTGCTAAATGCTAGTTTTATAGTATTAAAATCTGTCACCACTTTTGTTTTCAAATAAAGTTAAGCCAGGCAAAAATTTATAAAATATTAATAGTATGGAAGAAGAGATTAATTCTTCTTGAGAATTATTAATAATTATTTTGAAGTTTTGGTGAGTACTTTAATTACCTAGAAAAACTACAGATCTTCTGCCATTTTCTGATATCTAAAGTTTGGTTGCTTTGAAGAACACACAACAGATGAGCTGTGTTTGTGCTCATGCCTGTGGGAAAGTGCATATGGAGAAGAAAAAAACCCAGTTCTGACTATGTTTCTGAGCTCTTCAGTTGAAAATAGAGAAGAAGCTAGAGAAGTCTGAAATATTAGAAGCAATAGCAGTGAACTGTAAGAGTCCAGGTGTGATGGTTCTTTCCTCAACAAATCAGATGTGCTAGTAACACCTGGCGTAAAGATCCCTTGGAATAGTAATCATTCTCTGAAAAGTTTAGAGGAGAACACAAATTACATGTGTAATGTGCTGATTCAAGACAAATTATCATGACATGAACTCTGGTTATTTAGTGTTCTCTGAAGTATGTTGCTGCTATCTACTAGAACAAACATTTTTTTCTGTGATGTAGGTGCAGCAGTGCTTTTATCAATGACCAATTCCAGATACACCAAAACCAGCACTTCCTATAAAATGCCTCTTCTAGCTGCAAGATTTAAATTTTTCATTTAAAAAAATGCATTCTGTCGTCATTTGAACCCAGACAGCAGCTAAGGTAAACTGAACGAGATCAAATAAGATGAACTAACCTAAGGTTTAGTTAGTTTTGGTCAGCTCTCCAGATTCTGCCCACTCCCTGACCACCCCTGACCAACTGCTGGGAGGAAGGACAGAGAGGGAAAGAGTGTTCCAACGCTGCTCACAACAACCAAAATGCTGGTGACTTATCAGACATTTTAGCCACAAATCCCAGAAATGGCACCTATGAAGTTAACTTCACCCTGGCCAGAACTGATATATGTTCCTAACCACAGAAGTTTACCTATTCTGAGTAAGTGCAGTAGAAATAACGGTAGGTAGAGAAGGTGATAGCATTAGAAGAAACTTGTATTTAATTTTCCTATGTGCTTTTTTGAACTCCTGACCCTCTTTCCCTTAGTTCCCCTAGGAAACTCAGTCCTTTCACCAAGTGGCTAAATTTGGGTGTTGCTAAACTTCTCATACAGTCCCTTTTCAAAAATTCAGTTGAAGTTCCTTGGCCGCATTTTAAAAACAAAATATTCTATGCTCCCTGCAATTGGAAACAGTGTATAATTCAACGTGAATTCCTGAGCTACTTCAGAGTTGCTGACAGTCCCATCACACATATTTGGAAGTCAATGACTTTCTCACTACTTCTTGAAGCAAAAGCTTATGCAGTTATAACATCCAGGCAGCAGAATCCTGCCTGTCAGAAAAAAATAGTGGATGACAATTATGCTCCTGTTTTTTTGGTAACCTGTAATTTTCAATTGAGAAATCATGCTGATTTCTTCTTCCTTGCTTGTGCCATCTAACTACCATTAGAAAAATAATCAATTAAGACTTCTAGCACAGGAATCTCCTTCTATCTGTACTGAAAATAAACTAGATCAAGGATGGATTCATAGTTCATATGTAGTTCATATGTAGCTACTCTCTACTTTTGCTTGCCTGTATGGGCTTTTTACATCTACGAGGGAAAAAGAAAAAAAAAGGTAAATAATTTGAGAATTTATTTCAATTAGTTTTAATAAGAATAAGCCAAAGAACAGTCAGAGGCCTATGACTCATTCCTAGCTATGGAATTCAGAGCTACTGGTGTGCCTGCTAGGTACCAAGCTCCTCGTGCCATAGTGCTGGCTCAGAGAGTGACACTTTCCTCTTAGCTGAAATCATATGAATACACAGACATACTAAAGGAGCATGACAAGGCAACAGAAGTAGAAAAGCTTAAATACAAGAATGTTGATAGATATGATTCAGTGGCAGTCCTTACCTACATGATGCAGCCCTTCTGTACACTTGATGCTGTAAAAAAAATCCAAGGAGTACAGCAAGGAGGGGAAATGACAGGTTGGATCACTGGTTGGATCAATATCACCAGAGGGTGGATCACCAACAGTGAAATCAGGTGTCCATAGGGTGGAGTGAAGGTGCTGTTTAACTACATTAAATCTTCCATAGCCTTGTGCTAAGGGTGGGAGGAATGCAGTAACAATTTGAAAGCAGAGAAAACAGACTATAATTACTCATTGAAAGCAGTAAAATTGGTCTAGTGTCCCACCTCTTGCACAAAGCAGAATGTATCCTTAACTAAAGCACTCTATTATTTGTTTTTGTCTTTTGAGCAAAGAGCTGAGTAGTATAACCTTGAGGTAATAGCTCAGTACTTATTCAGTGGTTACAAATCAAGGATCAGTGCATTCCCTTCCATTTCAGTTTGTTTGGTGATAATACAATACAGAGTGTGCTGTAGGGGGAAATCTGCTGTCCACACTACACTGGCAGTTGTAGCATGTTGGTTGGCTTAAATAGCAAAGGTTAGCTTTCATTATGATTATAAACCTGTAGTACAAATACAGATGAGTTTTATCTGCTCAATCATCAGCACCACTTTTACCCATTATAAAGACTATAGGTTAATCTGAGAGATTATTCTATACTTCCATTTTCTTTGCACAAGGTTACATTTTTCTGCTCAAATACACAAATGTGGTTCTGAGAGATGTGTTTACCTTGTATTTTAAAAATTCTGAGTTAGTTTTTTTGTTAGCTTTTCACACAAAAAAAAAAGACGTAGAACTGAAGCTAAGTGCAATAAAATTTCAGATGACAGCAACACTACATCAGCTAGATTTTCATTATTACATTGTTTACATCAATGACTGGGAAGTAATTGCCTGGGTGCATTTCAATCACAATTTCCCAAACAGTAAACAGTATTGGACTTGCCAAAGGCAAGGTAAAAATACTTTCAGTCCCAGCCTGCTTCTTCATATGCTTGTAAGAAGCATTCCTCTCACAGGCATGCTTCACTGATTCTTTGTGATAAAATTTTCTTGATCTTTGTAAGTGGAAAACAATTGTTGGAAATAAAGGTGCTAAGTGTCATGAGTCTGAAAGTACAGCAGGCACAGACCAATGTAAATGCAGATGATAAGGTTAAAAAACAAAGAGAAAAGGGAAATTTGGGATCCATTGAGGCGTACGGTGGAAGGACCTAGGTTTCCACCTAAAGCGCTAATGCAATTTCATCATCATTTACTGTGATCTCCATACTGTATCTGCAGGTGGAAGTACTGCTATCAGTTTCCTGGACAGTTGTGCATCCACACCCTTTCAAACCCTTTTTTCCTCACCCACAGATGTTAAGTGCTGTGTGCAGAGCTTGACATAGTCATATAACGTGACGAGAACCCAGCTGTGGAAGGAGGAAGAACTTGTGGTTCCTGGCCATGTGCTTAATCATTTCAAAGCAGCTTTGAGGTGGGGAACATAAAAGAATCTGAGCAATCTGCCTTACTAAAATGGAAACAATGTAGACTAGTGGAAAGCCATGAGACAGGCAGGATTCTCAAATCCTTGAGAAAGTCATTTATCTTCCCTCTACCACAGTTTCTTGAACAGAAAAATGGGGATAAAGCACTCAGAAGTTTTTTTTAAAAATAATGAAATTAAAAGAAAGTATTTGACTATGAAGTGCTGTGCTATGCTGCAAACAGGACTTGGATTTTTTCACTACTCACAATAAAGTGAATAGCAATTATCTCAGATTTCAAGACAGAAAAATCTAATTTTCAGTACATTAGCAGTGAAGTGGAATCATTACTTTGCCAATGAACTTAGTTTGCAAGCAACATTCTTATTAAATTGGAAAAAATTAGAGTATTTACCCAAGGCTTTAGAATGAGGTATAAAACTGCTTGCACTGATAGTTAAATGAACTCAGTAGATTCCTAGGAACAAGCATGCATGAGAAAGAAAGTAACTAAACAAATCACTTCCAAAGTATTACAGCAATCATGTCAAGAGAGCGGCTGCTGGTTTGGTATGGTTTTATTCCATGTCTTTCTCAGTCGTTTATCCTGTGAAACTCAACAGTTTCATAGGATAGAAAAATACAGTGTTTTCATGACCCTTGAGGCAGAGCTCTTATGTCATTCTCCAAGAAGTTCAAGCATGAAGCCTCTGAGGAGTGAGAGGCTTAAATCCATTACAGTGCTGGAAAAGCATAGCACAAGTGAGGGAGATGATGTAGATGGAATAGCAACAAGAGTGCAGGAAGGAGGAACACGCATGGAAAAGCAGCTTTCTGTGAGTTTTGGTGCAGCAGGGAGGGGGTTTAAAGCAGTTGCTCTACAAGACAAGGAGCAGTAATGAATGTGCTTCCAGTGCCTTGCTCCTCCCTTCGCAGCTCTGCCTTATCTGCATGATAACATGAGGGGATATGATAACATGAGCTGTTACTCAGAACATGCAGGAAAACTGCAAAAGGGGTTCATGGGAAGAGGGAGACAGACTGGGTGTACATAAAAGAAAAAATGGGCAAAAAATATTTTAATTCTACTTAGTTGCAGCAGGGAGATGTTTTCTACACAGGCAGAGGGTGGTTTAGGGAGCCTTAAGGGTAAATGGCACTTGGTATTCACACAGGCCACACACATGGATCATGCACGCATATGCACACAAACACTTGCAAAAACAAATCCTTTGCACAGGCTTTCTTGGCAAACATCCTAAAAATCTGCACTTCACCCACAGAGCCAGAAAAACCTTTAGGATTAGGACCTTTATGATTGTTGTTCAGTAAGCTCTGCAGACATCAGAAAACATGTCATGGAAAACTAAAAAAGAGATGGAACAAAACAGAAAGCACAAGCTTTACATCAGAAATAAACATACAATATATTTGCTGAATATGCAGAATGTTCCAAGGACATGTGGATTTTGAGGCTCAAGACAAGGAGGATATATCTCTGCCTTTTTCAGTTTTACCACGAAAATTTAATAATGATGCATGTCATCATTAACTCTGCCTTGTAGGCCTTAGGCTCAGCATGCCTTTGTCTGTGTGTATGTGTGTGTGTGTGTCCTGTAACTAGATAAATGAAGTAAAGAGAACAGCCTACAGTTGTGTCAGTAGTGTATGAGGCAAGTAAAATCAACTGGGAAAGTCACACAGCATTTCAAGGGCTTGTGTGAGAGCCCAATCACTTTTATTCATAAAATTGTATTTTTCTTTTGGCTCTTGTGATCAAATGCTTTACCTGAAATGAGAGGCACAAGAAAGCAGTAGCCTGTAATCCTCTTCTCATTCAACCTTAAATCATGTACCAGTGGACAGACGAGAACAGGTTCATTGTGTGTCACCCTGAAAACTCAGCTTCTGAGCTTGCTGACATGGTTTTCTAAGGACTTTCCCAGGACAGTAACTGTAAACATAGATATGTGTACATTCTTTCTGTTACACGTCTTCTGATGGGCATCTCTCATGGCCAGTGCAGTGAGAAAGTGTTATCCTGACCATCCAATCCCTGGCCATGGTAAGAAGCCTATAAATCCTGGGAGGAAAAATAAACTCGGCTCTTTCTGCACCACACCTCAACCTGTGTCCGCGTGATCTATTGATCTTCAGCGGTAACAATTGTGCTTTCTGCATGTACCTCTCTGTCTACCACCTCTTTGCTCTCTCACAGTTTTGAGCCTTTGACTGCATGCTCCAAAGTCAGCACTAAGAGAAAAACAGTAAGGAATTTCTCAAAAAGTTAATAATTTTTATTTTCCAGGGTGCTCTTCTGAAGAGACCACATACAACTCCAGCATGTGAGGGATTCCATGCCTGAAGCAGAGAGCCCTTTCTGAGCTCATCAGCCCACAGCCTCATTGGATGCCACGTGTCAGAACTCTTGGCCCAGTGACATCAGCCTGAGTATCCTACCTCCCACAGGTGGAAAAGCACTATTGCTTATTCAAGATGGGTTTGTTGCAACTAATAAGCAGGGGTTATTTGTAACATAAGGGTTTTAATCTTGTTCCCATATCTCAGTTCAGGGCCACAACTTCTTGAGGATGAGGTCTTGCACTATTTTACCCCTTATCATTATTTAATTTAGACCAAATCCGTATCACACTTTAGAAAAAATTTTACTGTTTTTTCAGAGGTGAGCAATTTCAGAATGCTACCATTTCATTTCAGTGATATTTTGCTGGTGATGCTGCAGAATTACTTAAAAACCTTATGGCAAGGTGCTCTCCAAGTTAGGGTTCATGCCCAGCTTCCAGGCTCTTGAAGAGCTGGGGATTAATGTTATTTCCTGCCTTAAGAGGTGCCTTCTGATGACTGGAAAGTGATCAGAAGTTTAAAACAGAGCCTAGGAGAGCAAAGGGCAAGTACCTACTTGGGGAAACGGTTGAATTCAGAGTTAATCTCCAAGTCTGAGTCTCTCCTGACTGAAGAAAAAAACACCACAAACAATGGGGAAGTTTAGTAGTTCTGGTGAATTGGTTGCAGTAAGTGGATAGGATACTACTTCTGTTCAAGATGAAGAAAAAATAAGTTGAACAATGTGGATGTCAAAAACTGTTCACAGCTATATTCTGGCTATCAAAGGCAAGATGTATTTTCTCTATCTCTTCCCTCTGCTGCAGGTAAAGGAATAACCAGTCTTACAAAAAAGTATTCATCATGTAACTTCAGTGTAAGTAGGTGTGCCATTGCTGGAATAACACACATTTAGTGACACAGTGCTGGATTTCACCCAGCCAGCTCCCGGCACTGCGCCAAGGTGTGGGCTGCCCCCAGAAAGGTGTACAGTCTGGGGTGCAGCTGTAGGGCTCTTGTTCTATGGCACAAGTTCTGTTGTACACCAAGGGTAGTGGCAAGAATCGGGGAAGGGTCTCCTGTGTGGTTTCCAAAGTAAAGCTTATATTTGGAAGATCCGGAGACAAAAGACAACCAAACATTGTGTACAGCAATTTATACACAGGGGAGGATCAAGGGGCTGGTACAAATCATAAACCAATAGGGAAGACTTGGGGGAGGAGTTCAAGGTGGGGTTCACAGTGCAAGGACCAATGGAGAAGCCTGGGGGGAGGGAACCGTTTACATTATCCAATGGGGCATAAAATATCAGATGATTGACAGGGAAGATTCCAGAATAAAAGGTTGGTACCAGATTAAAACTGACAGAGAAGGATCTGGATAAAGGCGTAGGGTTACGATGATGGCACTGGAATAAAGGGCAGGAATACATTGATGGGCAGCTTTGGAGAGGATGCAACTTCAGGAGCAATGAACAACATAGAGGGGAACAGAACAAACCATGTATATAAAAAACTTCAAACTTACTGAAATAAAAACACACCACAACAATTTAGAAAAGGAAAAGAAAAATCACTCAAATTGAAATTCCTGACTTTGGTAATAGAAAGGTATGTACTCAGTGTGCATGTGATGTGTGTATGGAACTTTTTTTGCCTCATGGTAGAGAGAGACAAGCCTTTTAAAATTATTACCAACATAGAATTAACATTAGAGACAAGATTAGACCATGCAAGAAGATGGCAGTATGTAGCAAATGTCATTATTCCTCCTGTGGAGCCAGTCACATACTTTTGCAGCAGTGGTTTGCAATGCCCTTTCTGAAAGGCCCAGAGAGAGCCATGCTGAGTAATGAATTAGCAGTAATATCTAGGGTTCTGCCTGGTTAAAGGACCAGAGAACTTCAGTCTTGACAATGATGGACTGTAGGTGGTTCCCAGCCACCTAATGAAAAACATAAAAATAATTAGTTTTATTTGAAGCTCCTGGTGTCTGTATTCTTTCCAAACAGAATTAGTACCTGGGAATACACAAGGCGCTGCTCAATTAATTGGTATCCTTTATGACTGAGCCCAGAGGAGTGCCCCCTTGAATGGAATCTGCATGGAAGTAGTGGGATATGAGTAGGGATTGGTTACACTGCCAGTAGATCTCCAAATTATATCTTTCTTTAAATTAGTAGGGTTTGATGTTTCCTTTTTTTTAATAAGTGATACACTGCAGGTGATGGCAAAGCTAGTCTTTCCACCCAGCTTTCACTTTGCTGAGCTGCATCCTAGGAAGGACTGAAAGAGGAATTGTGTCATAGTATTCATCCTCCACAATAATGTCCATGTAGTTTTGCTTAATGCAAAATGTACTTTCTGTACTCATTAACCCTCTTTAACTAAATGCACCGTTGTTCCCGTGACATAATGAGCTTCAGTGGTGTCTAACCTGGCCTGGATTTCAGCTGATGATAGCCATCTCTTTCCAATTTGTATCAATAAAGGTTCAGTTTGTTGTCCATTCTTACTGCAGCTCCATGCTCAAGAACACAGATTTGCATCCAGGTTTGTGTATAAAAATATCTGGGCATCCAAGATACATTTGTCCTGGTTTGGACTTGGGTTTGGTTTTTTCCCTTTAGCTGTTACTGCATATTCTAATGAGAAACAAAGTTGTTTGAGAAATAAGACTCTGCCTGACTGTTTAACAAAAAAGTGCAAAACTTAGCTTACACTTCAGAAACTTCATTCTGTTTCCAAGATCCCTTCTCTGTGATTCTTGTCAGGTTATACTGAAATCTGTGTGGGTTCAGCTCTTGCTGCTTGAGTGCTCTTGGAGCAGAACTCTCAAGCTTCACAAAAGCCTCAGAGGATAAATTCACTTTAAATGTTTGATAGTGAATATCCAAAGTTATTGCAATAAATCAGGGGAAACAGGAAGCAGGAGAAACTCCCTTCATAGTATTTGACAGGGAAGCAGATGAACTAGGGTAGTATGATGGAAAAAACCTCTTGTTTAATAAAAGATATAATAAATACCAAATCTGTTGATTCTTAGAAACAACATAATGATGCATTGCATTCTGGAAATCATAGAATTCATGATGAAATTACATAAACAGTTCAGACCACAGTCATCCATTAGAGAAACTATAAAATGCCCTTCTAAGTAAGTTCCCTAGTTTCAGCCAGGGCAGAGTTATTTTTTTACCGTAGCTCAGAGGATGCATGGGTAGACCCTACTGTTAGGATACCAGCTCCTGTGGGAATAAGGAGATCTCAGTGGGAGTAAGGGATTTATGGTATTGTTTCACTTTGCATGTAAATAATTTTTTTGTCTTGTACATTTTGTTATTGTTACTAACATTGTTGCTGCTACTGTTGCTGTTTCTTATCTATTGCTGCTTCCAGTAAATTGTTCTTATCTCAGCCTGTAATTTTCACCTTTGTGCCTCCAAAGGAAGGGGAACAGGAAGAGATCTAGGGATTGAGCAAGGGTGTCTCATTTGGTAGAAGGAGACTAGGGACACTGTATTGGTAGGTACTATTCCTAAACCATGACAGTAAGGGTCATGGGTCATGAGATTGAGGTCATGGGAAGAAGCAGAAAGAGGGGAGAGACAGTAGATTCAAAAAGACAGAATAACACTTCAGGTTCAGGTAGGAGCCACCTTAGAGTAAAAACAAAAACTTGACAAACCATTAGTTTTGAAGTTCTCCCTTTAAGGTTCTGAAATTTTCAGGTTGTTTCCTCAAAATGCATTGTCTGGTGCAACTGAATGTGTTCTGTTAGAAACAGGAAATATTTGCAATAAAAGTAACAGTTTTCAGCAATTTTCACACTTCATTTCAAGCTTGTAAATGAGCCTATCTTGCCAAAAACATTGTTTTATTTTGTCAGTGTTTTAAAAAGGGGTTTTGCTAATGGAAAAATACATCCTTTCCAGGAAAACTGTAGTTCATCTGAACAGAAAGTACTGCTGAAATTAGAAAGGTTAGCATAGCACAAGAGCTTTAGCTGGGAGAATTAGTTAGAGCCTCCTGTAATCTCTGCAGGCACAAAGTCTCAAACTTTCATTCCTGAGCTAATTAGCACAAAAAAACTTTCCATACTGAAAAGCAGTTACCACCCTTGCAAAACAATCTAACGTACAGAATTGCTGCAATGGATTTGATCCAAGTCTACCTAGCCTCACAGACAGTCTAGAAAAGCATCTGGTATATTTATGGTGAGAATAGCATGACCTCCTACCATGCATTGCCCAGCCTCCAGTACCCAGTGTTCTAGACATTTATAGCTCAAGCCTCTAATTTCCAGAACTTGGAGATGTAGAGGAAGTCAGTACTTCTTCTTACTTGTCTGTGTATGATAATTTTGCTGCATGTCCCCTTTACTGGTATCATTAAATCCTTCTTCACATCTCTTCACTATGGTAACAACGTCATCAACATCTGTGATTCTTTTCCCCTACCTTCATCCTGCCCCATTCCTCACTTTGCCAACTGAAGAATCCTCTTTACTCATCTCTTCCAGTATGACCTTTATTACCTGATTCTTTTATAGTGGTCTTCCTTTGCTACCCTTCTCCACTTTTTTTTTCCCCCCCTCTTTCTGCAACAATTGTTTTAAAGAGAATAGTACAAAAACTGCCCAAAATTGTCAAATCTGGATACAGAATATTCCGTAGCACATTTCTTATATCATGAGGATAATGATCTGAGAGTAAAACTTGGTAATTTAATTTTTGATTGCATTTCCAAGCAATCATCCTAAATAAGTACACTGTTCAAAGACTGCGGTGTTCTAGCAGTGAGTGACTCTTTGGTAAAAATTAATACCAATACTCATGCTCTACTTAGTGAATGAAAAATAAATTATCATAACTGATAATCCAGAACAGTAAGGAATACTTTCTGTGCTAACTTAAGCTGACTCTGAATGTCTGCAGAGCTGTGGATCTACAAATTAATTATTTTACAAGATTTCAGTGTAAGAATAGTTTTATCACATATAGGAATATGACTTTGGAGGGGCTAAAATTCCAAAATCAATGCAGCAGGTAGGTAATTTATGAAAAATTTTTCAACGTTCTTTTTACCAGTTGTGAATTTAAGGCTTTGGAGATACACACACACACACACACACACACACACACGCATATATATAACATACTAGACTTCCTCTATTTTTTAAAATATGTACTTAATAACAGTAATAAAAGTCCATTACAGACAAGGATTCATAGTCCTGATAATTTGTATCCAAACCTATAAGTAGCCAGCACATATGAATACAATATCAAGAATAAGGTCACTGAGAACAAACTAAAATTCTGTCGAATTTTTCTTGAATGAGACATACAAAACTAACTGGGTCAACTTAAAACTGGATATGAAAATATTTCATTTCTCTTCTCTCTTGGAAATCAGTCAGTTCTGGCCTTTGGGCTTAAACAATGAATAGGAATGGATTTAAGTCACGGGAAATAAGGCTGAAATTCACAACATATTCAACATTTTCCTAATGAATGCTTCATTTACATCATATACCAAGTATCTAGTTATAGAAGGCAATTTTCATACAAGTCAGCAGTGTCAGAGGACCTGCTAATAAAATAATTTCTAAAGCAAATGTCTTTGAAGAACACTGTAGGAAATAGCTGTACTTAGATCTGGATATAGTTTCCTTTTTATAATCACTTAGGTCATATATAAAATATGCTTTCCACTCAGATTTAGTCTATTTAAACTAAGAGTGTGGCTAAGGTTACCTTTGTTTTTTTGGTTTTTTTTTTAAGATTAATTTTGTTGACTCCCATAGGGATTGAGATATCAGCATTTCCACACTAACTCAACGCCTCTGAAGTCTGTGAAATGACTGAACACGGTGGGCACTCTTCTGTTGTTTTTCTAAATGAAACCAAGCTTTCACACTTGGAGCAGCAGACAGGGGTAAAGATGCAGCAGGAAGGCAAGGGAAAAATAACCTTATCTTTGACATGCTCTGTTAAACAAGAAATACCACCTCTTTGATCGTCCCAACACACGTATCTCCCACCCCAAAACAGCAACTGCGACATCCTGTAACTTGAAACCGATACTTTAAAGCAGTTTAGTGCCATTTAAATTATTGTCTGCTACACAAATAACTTGCAGTGAAATGTTTATCAGCTCTCTGACGTAGCTGCTTCCATTTATAGCTTATAAACTGTTTTTTACTGGTTTCTTCACATCTGATAACATGGTTTGAGAACAGGTGGTGAAAATGTTCGACAATTATGAGAGCCTCTGTTTGTGTGTGTGTGTGTGGTCTCTTGCAAGCCACTGACCACATATGAAGGCATTGTAAAAGTCCCAAAGTTACATTATCAGCCTCTGTAGTAGAGTACTGCCCTAGACAGACTCTTTTTGCAGCTGGGGTCTTCCTGGGCTGTAAATAGCTTTGCTGAAGGGTTAAAAGTTCAGAATTATCAAAATCTACCCTCAAGAACAAATTTCACTCAAAGCATCTCACAAAATAGTTTTAAACTTCAGATGTGTAACCAATGCAGTGAGTGACTGTCCAGTGATACAGTGTAAAGCTGTTTTCTTATCAAGGCTCAGAAAGTGATAAGTTGGCCTAGGCAGGAATTGCATGTTGTCATTGTACCTTTAGAGGTTTTGCAGCAAATCTTGCTGGAATAAGTTGGCTTTTCACAGATTTATTAGCATGAGTTGTTTAATTTTTTTTGCAAGGAGGGATAAAAACTTTGTGTGGTTTAATTGCAGAAATATTCTCCAGAAGATTCTTTGCAAGTTCCTATTACTCAGTTAAAAATATCCGCCTTTAGAGGCATAGTACTCTCTGACTCTGGATTCAGATTTTTATTTTAGAAAAACAAGATTAAAGTGTGGATTAAAGAATTAAGAAAGAATTAAACTAATGGTAAAACCTTGCAAATTATTTCAGACATGTATAAAGCTTTTTAGTCAAAGTAAAGGGGTTTTCTAATTTGAAATAATTTCAGAGTTCAATGTGGTTGCTGATAAGGACTTGTCTGCTTTGAACAGTGTAAGTGCTGTGAGACTGTTTCTCTCTAGTGAATATAGCCCAGGTCAGAGTGCTCTCCACTATTTCCCTGCATTTGGATGTGACAGGTGCCATTCGCTGTTATGCAGAAACAAAAATAACTTCAAATATTTGCCCTAGAGCTACAATAGGAATGCACATCTTGGATTTCAGCAGCCATTAAAATAACCTTTGTAGAATTTAAAGGAGCAAAGTAATAGAGAGGATACTCTACAGATGGTGCAGTCTTGTATTACCCCTTCCATCACTACACTCCCTCTCAACACAGCTGTATTTATCCAGGTCCCCTTCTCATTTACTGCTCAGCCATAACCTCCAGAAAAAGAGTGGGCACTGTAGTACAAGGTTTTAAGTACCATGTGCTGTCTTCCATCTACAATGTATGTAGTTCCAAGAGGGATTCAACAACAGATCTATGCAATTTCTTTTATCAAAGTATTTTCAGTATTATTGACTGAGCTGGGCAAAGAACAGTCAGTCTGTACAGAAAAGGTGCATGAACCATGATAATTTTAAAAGAGGCATGTATCAGAAAGCTATACAGCCTTCACAGAATTCCTTTGTGCTTGAGTAAAATACAACATACCTTGAGGTCATTGTACTCAAATTCCTAAGGACCAGTTTTCCTTTTGGCATTTCTCTTTCTTGCAATTTTTTGTTTCAAATAGTCCTGAAAGTTAGTCAGTAGGACAATAAATACAGTTTTGTGCTCCTGGTAATAATTTCTAAAATTCCAGGCAAGAAATGATGGCTGCTGCTCACACTTAAATATTATAGAATTACTGACAATATCAGTTTCTTGCTGTTTGGCCATGAAATCATTTTTGACAATCTAACTCTTTCTGTAAAATAATTTTTTGCTATGTCTGTATGGCAGCATTAACTTACCATGTTCTTCTATTTTTCTGGGTTTACGAAAACATGTGTCCAAATAAAGAGACAAGTTTTAAATGAACTAGGATTGTGTAGTGCACAAAAAATTTTACAATTTATACTGTTCTGACACTTTCAATATGAGCTTAAATTAGAGTTCTAGCTTGCCCTTTCAAAATAAATTGAAAAGAGAGAATTCTTTCCTTCTTTTAGTGTTACTAACATAAAAATGTTTTGGTTTTTTTTTTAATATGCCACAAAGAAAACTATCAGAAATATTTTGAAACTGTAAAATCACATGTCTAGAAATTGGTAAGCAGTGGAATTAAAGTCATCTGTCAAGTTTATTCACTCTGAGACTCTTATGAAAAGTTTTTAAGAAAACATTCATTTATTTTTCCACTAGATCCTCAACCCTGGCAGTGTGCACAAGAGCAATTATTCAGGGAATGCAACACCTAGTGGTTTCAGACGTGTACTTTTCGTTTCTATTTTCCCCTATTTGCATGCTGGAAAAGTGTTGTTGTTTTGGGTTTTTTTTAATTGAAGATTTTGTTAAGAAATTGCGGTCTGCAGTGAACACCAGAATGAGAAAACTCAGTTCATGTGATTAGTTTATCAGTATCAGGAAATGACTGAATATAGAGAATTATAACAGAAGTTAGGCTACTTCTACTGATTGTGCTGTTATCACAGCAGAAATAGTGTGTTTTTAAAGGATCAAATTCATTAATACAATTTAAGGTAACTGACAAAATGGACTATGGTGACTTTGCACTGCAGGTTTTTACTTGTGGATTATCCCCATGACAATTGACACTGAGAACTTGTACCTGTTCAGGAAAGTAGAGGAAAAAGGTAGAGACAAATGTGGTCTAACTCAAGTCCCTTTTCCTCCCTGCTGCCAGGGATTATGTGTGCTGCAGGCTCCAGATACTTGCAGAAAACAAGGAAGGGAAAACAGATCTTCTAAGGTTTGAATGTTAAATGAGTGTGCCCACCCAAGGGATCCCAGCAGTAGGACTGAAACACTACCACTGCTCCTCCCAGTAACATTCCTCATGACTTTCCTGTTTGCTTTGATACCCACTTCAGGAGAAGTTGAAATATAAACCAACAGTGTTTATATTGACATATACTCTTACACACTATGATTTCATTTTTGAAATTTTCATTACTGTTGTTCCAAAGAACTTGTGAAACCAATGGTATAAATTAATTATTAACCTCTGATTAAACATAAAATTTATGCTGACATCTTAGCTAATACTGATGCCTACCCAAGTAAGATGGTCTCTAAATACAAATTTAAAAAGACAAGAGACAGTACTTTTAGCAAAGTTGCAGCATTGACATGGGAAGAAACTTTTATTGAGATATTTTGGTTTTTACTTTTTTTTGGTTTTTGATATTTTGCTTTTTACTTTTCAGGCATCGGTCTTCATTTAGGCTAAGGATTTTTTTGAAATTATGGGCAGTATAATTTATAAATGAAGCAGAGGATCATTACATAATTGTAAGGGATTTGTGACAAAAAGAAAGCCATCCTTGCAGTGTCGTGCAAATGTCCTTTAAACTCAGCTGTTACTTCTCACATTGTAGCTGTGTGGTTGTAAAAATTGCTTCAAAATCTCCATGAGTGTTCATGTGTTTAGGAACTAACAACTATACATATGGAAAACAATTTGAGATATGTTTGATATAGAACAGCGTTCTGTATATAGAATATCTATCTATATCTGTATCTGTATCTGTATCTATATCTATATCTTATTAGGGTGACTAGTAAGGGCATTATAGTTTTAATTTTCATAAAAAGGGGCTTCTTTTGTGAGAGAAACAAGATTAAACCAATGAAGTGAAAAACCACAACCCCTTCCTGCAGTAAAGAAACTGAACTCTGGTTTCCTTTACCACCTAAAGGGCCTCAGCCATGGGATGAGTAGTAGGGTGTTTGATGTATCATAGTGAATAATTGGTCAGATTTGTCCTAAAATCTGTATTGGGTGTAGGAAATGGTAGTGTGGAACTGGTTCCTATGGAGATTCCTGCTTGCACCAGAGGATTAGTATAAAAATTATGTATGGCACTCAGAAAAGGACAGTGATCTGTAAGAGGAAGGAGGAGGTTGTTGGGTGTGTGAGAGGGTTTTTATCATCTTTTTTTTTTTTTTTTTCTTTTTGAGTTAATTCTGATGTCTGCTTCAGAACTTGCTTGGGAAACAAAGTCTAGCCATAGTTTACATAGCTCTATAAATAATGCCAGCTGTAGAATTGTTCACACAACATTGACAGCAATGGATAAAAATACATAAAAACTCAATTTCTCAAACATTGCCTTTTAAGTACAGTAAATCAATGAGCATAAGTTCTCTGAAACACCAACTGAGTTGAAATATAAATGTTTATAAAATATGAGGCTCCCAAGCAGATGGTCTAAGGGCTGCTTGGTAGTTTGCATGTAAAAGCAAAAATTTCTTAAGTGGCCACTGTTTGAAATCCTTTCACATTTAAGCTGTAAACTGGCAATAGAATAAATTTGGTTTGTAGAACCGCTCACCCAACACTACTTCACATGAGCTTAGTGGGAACTGCAAAGCTTTACCAGTTATGAAAACTAAAATCAAATGCCATGCACTAAATTACCCAGAAATATTTAAGTGTTTAACTTCTTTTGCCTTATCACTGATAATCAAGTTTGTTAAACTTCATTTTCTATTCTATTAACATCACAGGAAAAAAGACAGCAGTCCTTCTGAAATTTGAACTGCTTGTACACTGACAGCAAGCAATGACTGGAGAATGGTTGCATTCTTGATTATTCATTTGTAGTTTAAAATCATATACTATTACAAAAAATTACACATATAAAGTGCTTTTTCATTGTTTCATGGGGTTTTTCTCCAGCACAGTCCACTGTTTTCTAAGAACTGTAAGGTGTAATGTATGCTACTTTATAAAATTAGAGAAAAATCAATGTGTTTAGCTAGTTGGCAGTCTTGTCTGTTCTGCTACTTCTTTACAGTGGAACAGAATTTTCCAGTATGGCCATGGTATTTCTATTTCTGTCCACTAAAATGATTTAGTGTCAATCATCTAAGAAAAAAATAGAAATCAGTCAACAAAATGCAAGGGAATTTACACCTAATCAGCCTCAAAATACGGAATTTGCTTTTGTATAGCAGCTTGGGATTCTGTCAGATCTTACAAGAGGACAGGCATACGCTAAGGGATCAAGGCTGCAATACCTCCTTATCCCCCACGTCATTAAAGAACAAAAATCAGCAACGGAATTCAGTTTGTGAGTATATTTCCACCAAAATTAATATTTTATGACCAGTTTTGCAATGGATTCCTTCAGCCTTACTAGGGTCTTCTATTCATAACATACTATGCACACAGTTGGATAAATTTAAATGGAATTCTTACAGATTTTTAAGCATTTATTTAATATTTTTTTTTCAAAAATCAGAGACAATGGTAAATGATTTGCAACACATATGGTTCTACTCTTCAGCTAAATATCTCTCACTGCACAGGTGATACTGGTTAAATTCTTACCTTCTAATTTGGCATCTTTTTTGCATAAGGCTGCTTTTCTCGAATTATTATCCTTTGCTGATATAATTGATTACTACAAATGGAATGCCACCATGGAAGGTATTGCAGTTCAAGGAGAGTTTAAGTTATAATAATATGATAATTTCTGCGGTCTTATGAAATAATACCTGTATGCTCATCCACATTCTCTGCCTTATTTCAGTCCTGACTTCCTGGCTGCCTTAATACTCACCAGAAATGCAAGTGAAGCAGTTTTTGTTACCAATGAAAGACATTTTTATTTGCATGAATTAACAGAAGTTTTATGTTTAGCCTGCTAATGGATAGGGTTATGAAGTTCTTTTTTAATTCTTATAATATACAGACAGTTACATATACAGACAGTTTTTTCTGGTTTTTTTACCAATCCAATGTGCTTCACACCTGTATAAGGTCCATTTTTTTGTTTAGAGATAGTTAGAAATGTGTAGTTTACAACTTTGTCAAAAGAGAATGGAATTGTTGGGAATTTTGAACAAAGAGGCTCTACAGATGGATGTTTATTCTCTATTGTTGGGAATATATCTTACCCAATGTTCAGTTTTACAGTTCAGTAAACAGTATGAAATTCATCATACAGTACTGACGAATTTCAAAGTGAGAAATTACTGTTTTGCTCTCTTAGTCCCATCTTGCAGCTATTACAGGACAGAGCATATTTTTCACATTTTATCACGACCCAGATTCACTTTTTCTTTTTGTAATAGGAGTTAAGCAAACTGAAAATCTTGTGGGAATCCTATAGATTTTATTGGAAATTAACTTTTGCTAAAACTGAGGTGCTGTCAACAGTAGATTTGATATTCTACATCAAATTTGAATTTCAAGAGCAGGCACCATGCAAAGGTACAAAGACTAAAAGGTTTCCATTGGAGAATAATAATAATAATATGCAAAAGTATCCATAATTGAATTCTGACTGCATGAAGAATGGCTGAAGATTTTTACCACCAACTGTGTAAGCAGAGAATTGGCAGATTCCATCTCAAAAAGTCCAAGCAGCAACTTCCCCAAGTTTTAGTCAACCAACTGTCAGGTGTCTGGCAACATACATCCCCAGTTTTTGTATGATCTGAGTCAAAATGTGGTTTGACAGTTTTGACTGGACAGTTTAACTTGACTTTTTGTTTGCTCTGGAGGTAATCAAGATATCATCATATAAGATACTCAGTTTCTTACACTGTAAGGATCAAATTTACATAAAAATTAAATGGAAAAGAAATTAAAAGCTGTAAGTACCTTACAGAATTTGCATTAACAAAACAAATAAACATAAAAACCCCAACAAACCAAAACAAAACAAGCAGCAACTAAAATCTTGCTTAAATTAAAGAAGGTTCTTTTCTTCCTGTTTTTATGTTTTGGGACTTTAGATTTTATGGGAAACTGAATGCTAAGTCATTCCTACACATTAAGCAAATCTCAGGACCAATAGTTCAGCAGGGGATAATATCCAAATTGAATGAGAAGCTGTATTCTCCCTTTTTCAAAATTTAAAAAAAGAAAAATGCTCACATCGCTGTCAGACAAAAAGATTATGTACATTTTCACAGGAATTTTAGGTGTTTTTCATAAAAATTGAGTCAATCAAAGCAGAGATTTTTACACAACATTTGCTTAGCCCAGAAGACATACATGGAGCCAAGGTTTAAGTCCACCATCTGAATCAGGCAGGTTTTCTGCATTGTAGATGAATGTTCTGAACATTTTTCTCCAGTAGTGCAATGTATTGCTCTGTGTGACTTGAAATTCTTTTCTCTTTTTTTTTTTTTTTTTTTCCATGACTGGCACACATTTAAAAATTTCATGTTCTGTAGGTTTTTCTTAAGACTAAACAGCCCACCTGAAAACATCTGACTGGTTCTAATGAATGCATTTTTCTCTGAAGTTTTCAATCTACTGGTTTATGTCAAGTAATCTCAATATTGTGAATGTTCTTTCACTAGGTATCCTGTTTGTGTTAAAGGATCCTGTAGATAAGTTACTAAACTTTCACCCCTGTGTTCCAGTCATTTCAACTGGCTTTTAATCAAATTGAAAATACAGTTTTAGTCAGCATTAAAATTGCTGCATCTAATTTGGCTTAAGGCTGTATTTGAACAAGTCCTCTCATATTAAGCACAAAGGTACTGTTTCACCAATCTTCTATTTTATGCTAAAATCAGTTTTAACACACTTTTCAGAGCTGTGGAAGTATTATAGGGTCATTAGGCATTTGAATTAAGGGGTCTTATCATTCAATTCATTAACTTCTGGAGAGGGAGGCTGTATCTTCTGTTTATATTCAAGGAAGTGAATGTCAAAGATTGCCATGTGTGTGGTGTAAATAAGAAAGGCCACCAGTGTAGAGCTTCCATTTTTGTGATGAGAACATAAAAGTCAGTTGCTTCTGTTCCAGAGGTGATATTTTACTTAGACATCTGCTCTGTTTGCAGAAAGAAGGCAAAATATCTTTTGTTACTGATTTGCAGACTGCAAGGGTTTGGACATCAATTAAATGAAAGCCTTTTGAAAGTCCTTCTGTAAACCTTCATGTTTTACTGATAGACTGGGCAGTTCTTTGTTAAAATAAAATTTACATAAGAGACAGAGGAAGTAAAGCAAATAGAGGGTGTGAGTTATCATGAAAATAATTGCACTACATCCCTGGAACACTTTGCTGCTCATCATTAATTTTCTCTTATGCTGTAATCCCACTATGAAAACTTTGCCACGGGGAATTATAACATGCTCTCTAAAGTACTAACCATAGAAGAAAGCAATTTTTGTATATGTTCATTGAGGGAAAAAAAAATACTATGAGTCTGGCTGTTCAGAATAGCCAAGGGTGACAGAATTTTATAGGAAATAATTTAAGGGATTTTGCATGATCCATTCTTCTTGATGGCTTCAAAACAAGGTCGTTATTCTTGGCAACAACTTTTGAATTAATAAAAGGAAGGCAGGAGTTGAATATTGGGATTTTTATTATAATTATGTGGCTCAAATAACTGACAATAAAGACTAAAATGTTATATTTAATTATTATATATTTACCATACACCACCATCATGCAAATAATCTATAGAGTAAAGATTCTTAATGTAAAATTTACCTTAATCTTTGAAATTACATTAGTGGCTAAATTGCCATGATTTACAAAGAATTGGTAGATGCTTACGTTCATTTGAACACAGAATTTTTTAAAAGTCCAAAAATGAGCAGTCATTCAATACATGCAAGGAACAGCTCATAAGGATACTTGAATTTCAGCTATTTGCTGCAGTCAACATGAGAATAAAAGCAACAGTTCAATATTTTTTTCTGTGTTGCAAGAATACTCTCTGCAGCTGTACTTAACTCCACTGGAAGTATCAGTAGCACAAGTAACTTTATTAGCAATTGTTTAACCGGTATGTTTTCCTTGTCACTGTTACTAATTCTGTATGTAACACTGAGATCAACCTGGCTCTTTCATTCTTTGAATCTTTGAACAGTGACTCTAAGGCACTATGAAAATACAATTTTTATTCTAGCATCATCATTAAAATTGAAGGGACACAATGTAATCCAGACTCAAGCTCTTTAAAATTTCCCTCTTTGCATTTGATGCAATTCTTTATGCTGTTACGATATGCAAAAAAATCTATAACACTACAGAAAATGCAGATAGATGAAACACTTTGTAAAAGATTATTTAAGTCCCAGATATTTTATTCTGCTCATATCTCCTAATTTAAACAGTTTAGTTGAAGAAAGAAGCACAAAATGCAGAGAAAAGGCCCCTCAAAAAAAAAAAGGGGGGGGGGGGAAGAAAATAAGAGAAAACCATTTGACTTTGCAGAAGGAGAATATGCTAGAATAGAAAAAGTAAAATCACCTGGGACAATGATTTCTGAGGCCTTGAAGACTGTTTCAATTCTCTAATTTTGTGCCTGTAAACATAATGTGTGCCCCATTTGGTATTTTTAATGCAAATGAATAAAAAATTGAGACATGTGTAGTCTTAGGCTGTGATGAACCTATAGCAGTGCAATTGTGATAGGTAACTAGTAATACTTTCTAGTAAACTATCTGACCTAAACAAAGACAGCTATAAATGGCCTGCTGCAGTAAACTCCCAACTATGTATTTAAAATAGATGATGTGTTTGACATCTTTAAAAGTGATGAATATTACTTAATAAAAACAAAAATGCTCAGCATGTCACGCTTAGCAAGCATATAGAAAACACTTGCTTTTTCCTTTTCAGGCATTTTGTAAAGGTTCTTCAAATAGAAGAGCAGCAGAAAAATATTTTTGTATTCTTTAAAGAATAAAATTAATTTTGTTTTCTATTGGGACTAGATAGTAAGAAGAAATAATTATTGTGTGGATAAAATCAATATTCTTCTGTTCATAAAGCTATCATACACACTTCCCCTTGAGAAATTCTCCTTCATGGAAAAACAAAGAAACCTGAATTTCCTCTGCAAAACCGCAAGCAAACTGAAGTGTTTGCATTGCACATAAAATAGGTGGTAAATTTAAAAGGATTTTCAGAAATTCTCAAGAATTTTACCAGTCTGGCTCTACAGTTGTATACAATATATGTAAGTGGATAAATAGCCCTTTTTTCCCTATGCAACAATAACGTGTTACTTAAGGTCTAGGTTCAGAGTGCATTATTACTAATGACAGCACAAGTGGCAGAATATTCCACTGTGAAGTTGTTTTTCAATGTTTCAAGTAAGGATAAACAGCTTAATTTGAGATCTAAGTTTAATATGGAAATAACTGAGAAAGAATTGGCAAAAAATGCTTTAAGACATTTTACATATTTTCCTATTTTCTCCTTTTCCACTTGAAAATGCTCAACTGAGTCTGAATTTGAACTTTAAATGTCAAAGTGGTTTCATAGTAGATGGTGCAATGGATAGACAGTTTATGAACTAGTTTTGTAAAGTTTTAACATTGGCTCTTAATTTCTTGAACCAAACCAAAAGAGATTAAAGGTTGTGTTTCTATTTCCATCTTTTTTAAGTGGGTTAGGGGCCTTCTCCTTTGG
Organism: Parus major; assembly: GCF_001522545.3. Lineage (NCBI taxonomy): Eukaryota > Metazoa > Chordata > Aves > Passeriformes > Paridae > Parus > Parus major. The sequence continues at coordinate 38,016,095 of NC_031799.1, read as the reverse complement.
AGACATTTCTAGTTACTCTCTGTTATTACTGCAATACGAATACTGCTGAGGATTGGGTTCATCTGGCATTCAAGTTCACAGTCCACGTTGTGGCTGCTTAAAACTCTTTTTTTCCTTCGAGAATTATTTTTATTTAATTGCTAAAAGCCCACAAACTAACCATTTCAAAGGAGGAGGTCTTTCTAATATGGAACAGTAAATTCCCCCATAAAAATGGAGTAAAAACAGCCTTATGTGTCCATAAGAACCTGAGAACAGTTTAGGACCAAAGTAACTCACAGGCTTCACACTGCAGTGTTTTGCTTTCTTCATGCAGAGGAAAGGAAAGAAGGTGCCAGGGAGAGGAATTACAGAGTTACTGTGTCTCTGTACACTTACAAAGTGCAGGGAAAGGCAATTACCTAGAAAGACCCAGAAATGTCTAGAATTAAAGCGCCCCAGATCCTGGACACACCTAATACAGTACAACTTTATATTTTACTCAAGAATGAGCTGTGTCTTACTCAGTCGGCTAGAGAAAATTAAATTGTTAGTACCTGGTGGAAAAAAAAGCATTAGAAACTGTCTTTCAGGCTCAGCAGTGTCTACAGAGAGGGCAAAGTTTCCCTGTCTGAATTGTTTTGAATTCAGACAGGAAAGTGTTGTTTTACCAGCAAGACTGGTTTGCTGTGAGCACAAGGACCAGCATGCTACCAGCTCCAAAATCAATCCAAAATCTTTTTAAAAAGTATGGGGAATCTTTCAAGAAACTATGAGTCCTGCCTTTCTACTCTGGCCTCAGGGAGTTGAGTGAAAAAATCTGCCCACTTTACAGAAGTCATTCGTGGGATAAGATGACTGAGTCCTGTGTTGACATACATAGGCTAGAATAAACATAGCTGTGGCACTTAACATTTCCATTTAAATTTAAGTGAATGTTTTTGTTACCATGTTCATTTCCAAAACAATAAACCAGAAAGCATTGGAATGTATGGAAAGTTGATTCTGAAGTTTGTGTTTACACAGGTAAAAATTTGAATGTGCATTCTGTAAATAGAGTTGTTATAGCTAATCTTTACCTCTCACTGGGCAGCACGTCTCACTCTTTTGAAACTTTTGGGTGAGACCACCATTTTTGTAGTTCTCACTATAACTAACTTGTGCTTAGCCAGGCAAAGCTTTTTAAGCACTCCAGTTCCCAAACTATCCATGAAATATCATGAGGAAGAGGAGAAAATTAAAGGCATGACCTGCAAGGTAGGCGTTTCCATATATTATCTTTGTGAATGTACATTGATCTCAAATATTGATGTCTGAGATGTTCCTTTCATGTCTAATGCAGAAACTAAGTGTCCTGTGAACTGAAAAACGAGGGTTCAGAGGAAAAATGTTAAACAGCCCTCAGTGGACATGGACACCTGCTTTTAGTTCCATGGAGGCAGGAGAGAATATTAATGTTGTCTATATTGAAATAATTAAGAATAAAAGATGTTATTATAGTCGGTCTTAAATGCAGCAATTCTAGCTTGAGTCTGCATTATTTCTGCAAGGCGCTGTAGTTGGAGTCCTGCCACTGGGAAATCTCCCAGCAGTTCGTATGGCTACTGTTTTACTTTGCTTGGCTCAAAAGAAAGGAAAAAAGCTGTGTGGAAAAATCATGGGTCGTAGGAGGAATTGCAGTGCCTGTGCAAACTCATGAAGTGTGGGGCCAGGTAATTACCTAGAAAGGCTGAGAAACATCAGCCAGTAAAGCAGAGCAGCTACTGGACATGTCCATGTAGGAGCTGTGCTGTACATTACCACCAAGATATGCAGTGGGTGACTAGAGGGAATGGGACACTCAGTTTCATGTCCTCGGGGTGCTGCAAGAGCCTCTGATCGCTGGTGGCTTCCCTCTGCAATGTCACAAAGAAGTGACTAGCTGTGTGCAGGGTTTCCCTGGCAATCCCAGTCTATTGGGTAGCACACATCTGAGTGTATGAATGACTTTGCATGGGTTTGTGTGTGTTTGGTTTAACATTTCCCTGATCAGAAGACCCATGGTAGTTAACTGTCACAAAATGGATGGATTCTTATCATGAAACTGAAAGAGGGGAGGTAGGCATTCGAAAGCAAAGCTTCAAAGCAGTTTAAATGCTACTGGCACATTTTTCTCAGACTTCAAGACCATGGTGGTTACAGGTCCTGTTCAGATAAAAATCCTTACCTCATAGACAGGATTAATTGCTTTCAAACTTAATGTTCTTCTCATAGGAAAATTATTAAAATTACTTAATAGTCAGCTAAATTTAAGAAGTTTTAGTTTGAATTGGTTATCAAAGACCATGGCAAGATTTATGTCTGTGGTGTCTAAGGTTTCCTTTGTTGTAATCTGTAGCTACTGTTAAGTATCTCAGGTTTCTTAAAGGGTAATTTCAGAGTGCATTTGTAAGGTGTATGGCCAAATGTTACAGATATAGTCATGGACCTCATTTGCATACACAAGGAGCCTGCAATGCCAATGTACATGATTTAGTTTTGGAAACAAGATTAAGCTTTTATGTAAATACAGGATTAGATGGAGGAATATAAATGAGAGACTTTTCCCTTATCACTTTTAGTAAACCTCTATAGAGAACACCATGTGTTACATATCATTCAAGTGTTTGGTATCTGGTTTTAGCACAACACATTGAAAATGTGTCTTACCCATATTAGAAAACCTGGAATATTCCAGGAAAACTGCACTTATAAACTGTCACTCTACAGCAGAATGTCAGACATCATCCTCAAGCTGAAATCAACCTACTTCCCAAAAACATGTCGGCAGAAGGGAGACTTTGTTTTCCACATTTGCACCATGTAATACCTGCTGGCCTGATCAGCTCTCCAAAATGGGAAATGCTTATTGGTCAGCAGCAGCTAAAAGTAATTAAGAGGTGATGAACCTGCTTTTACTATATGTAGGAAGTAGTGTCAGCAAAAGCCTGCGCTGCTGGTGTGATGCCCCTTTAATTTGAAGAAGACTACCACAAAAATGTACATACTGTCCTGTATCGGAAGACAAGGAAGGGAACTTCTCACAACTCTTTTCTTTTTGTTTGCCAAAGTAGAATAAATTTGTGCAGAACTGGGATTAAGTAGTATATTTTCTTCTGTTTTCTTTTCATTGCTTTCTCTATATTTCCAAAGATTATGAAACATACTACTTATACCTACTCAAATCCTCAAAAAAAACACAAAAAAACCGCATGAATTTTCTTAGCAAAATACTCCTGAGACACTAACTTCCCCCCTGCCCCTTTCAAAATATTTGCATGAAAAAACAAAGCAAAACCAACCCACAAATGGCTCAGCACTCTTACAAAGCTTCTTAGTGCAGCAAATCTCCCACCAGATTCAATGGGGTGCCACTGTGTAGTTTGCTTTAAAAGGGGACAGTGCATGCAAATCATAACCAAAGTAGATTTCTAAATAACACCTTGCTTGATGTAGTCAAAACTCATCATAGCTGTGTATGCAACAGAATACACAACAGTTTTGCCAGCCTGTCGGAAGAGTAAACACCTTCTCACACTGAGGTTTGTAGCAGTGTCAGATACTTAGGAACACAGCACATTAACCACTGCAGTGCCCAATTTTTAAGTACTTTACCTGCTCTGGAGCACACTGTCCTAACTTTGGGTGTCTGGGCTTCCTAAAGCCATGCCTAAAATAAGAGAGAAGGATGCCTAATCATTGAACCCACAATAGCCACCATGCTGCACAGAGAATGGAACCTTACATCGTATTCTGCTAAAGATGCTCCAGAGTCAGGTAGAACAATTGAACAAGACTTGAAGCCAAGGATGAAGCAAACAGAATTTCTGTCTTCTCGTAGCATAGGAGACATACTGTTATGTCATTCCAAACAGCAAAGCTTCTCTAACCCAGGGACTGAGGGTGATGGAGATGAATGCAGAAACCATCAAGAGGAATAACACAAACACACCAGTCCTCTGTAAGAAAGGGTGTGTATCACACAAACTGTTCACTTCAGCTTAGTCTTGACAGAAATGAAACTGTCACAGAAACCAAAGAAGAAGTTATAAGGAAAAAATATCTGTAAAGTAATAAAAGATATCTGAAATTTCATACAATCTAAGGTCTTGTTTTCCCTCTAAATTTCCAGCATCTTAAGGAAGAGGTAGTGGAATTGACACAGATGCAGAAGCAGAACTGAAGCTGTTAGGATGCCCTTTTTCTAAAAAGTCCATGAGAAATTGATTGAAAAACAATCTGTTGACTGGTACAAAGCCAACTCTAAAAATATTAAATTCTTGACTTACTAATGCTGATTCCTGCAATGATGATTGCATATGAAGGGCAAGAATTTGGCACAATACCTTTGATTTGAGAGGAAAGAGGGGTCTCTTTAGGACTCAATAATACCATGAGTATGGTACAGGTCATCTGTACCCAGAATCGACAGCAGAATTTTGCCCATATTGATGACCAAGACTCTGAGCATCTCAGGTGGTTTCCCAGTGTAAGAAAGTTCTCAGAAAGTTGGAGCATAACCAGGGAGAAGTTAAAAACCTCATACAATAAGATATAATTTGTGTAGGAATTAAAGTAATTTTTAAGGGTAAGATTTACAGGTAGTAAAGAGAAATTTGTTTGTGCTTGACAGCAACTGCTGGATTCTGTTTTCAGTGATCAATGTTTTCAACTCTAGATAAGATGTGTTGTAGTAACTCATTTAGGTCTCCTCCTCCTAGTAGGCACTTTTGAGCCTCAGTCATCACAGGTTTGAAAATAGAAGTTTTTTCCCTCTTTGGGTTTTTTTTTCCTTCCTGTCAGCTGTAGAAAGGCTTGACCCATTTGCTGGTTCATTACTTTCATGTTGGTTAGTGCTGCTTCTGTGTTTTCCATGCCCACTGAGAACAGCTGGTGTGGTCTTGCACTGTGAGATTTTGAGACAATCTACAATATCCTTTCCAAGAGTAAAACTGGCATGAATTTTATCTAAAATTTGGTGATTTTGTAACCGTGAATTTGTTTCCTTAGAATTATCAAAATAAGATTTTCTTCTCTTAGATCCTCAGCAGAGGATCTTTCATTTGAAGACTTCACTTTGTTAGTTTCAGCCATGTTGAAGAACAAAGTTTGCTAGACAGTCAAGCCATGCTGTTGGTTCATGTCAAGACCAAGAGACCTGAAAAAACCTGTTGCATTTGAGTTGAAGGGCTGTCTAAGTTGAGTAGGTTTTAATAGAATCTTGTTTTCAGTGGTGATATTTAGAATATTGTTAATGAGATTATGCAAAACCTTATCAATATAAGGATAATGTTTGTCATATATATTTAGATCATGCTGTTATACCTCTGAACACATGCAGGTCCCATACATTCAGATGAAAAATTCAGAGGAAATGGGTAAGTTTTGCTTGTAAATGACTCACTGTGTAACCTGCAGCTATTTGTGCATTCTTGAAGATTTCCATACTTTTTAATAATTTTTGCTTCAGTCCATAAAACCATTATGTTCAAACAAAGTAAAATAGTCTTCTAAGCTCCTTCTTTCTAAGCTGGTGCTTCCTAAGTAATCACTTGCCCCCCAGAGCCAGAGCCTTGGAAAAATGTACACAGCAGATCTGGAAGTTGTGGATTAAAGTCTGGAAATCAGCTAATAAAGAGCACAGTTCTTACTGGCAGCAATCTTTACTGTCTTGTGACTGATGGTAGCAATCTTGGTATGCTTTTAGTCAGCCCATAAAGGGATAAGTTGTCTTTGTCCTGTAATAACTGTTTGCTGCCCAATACCTCCTATGCCTCCCCTGATGAAGTTGCTTGCATTTGTTTTCTGAATATAATTTCTCTACTGAAAATATCACATTTTGGTGTTGCCTATGCCTAGCTCCCAAAGACTGTGGCAAGTTTGTTCACACTACTATATTTCCATGGAGGCTGAACATTTGTAAATTTATTATACTTCTGCAGACTTTTAATTGTAGTTGAATGTTTTTCCTGTACTAACAATACTAAAAGCTCTATTGCTCCATTCACAAATTTAAAGAGGGAGACAAAAGTCATTTAACATTGCCTAATGATTTCAGCCTTCATTTCTTGGTCTGTATTTTCCAGTCCACTACCAATCTCTGCTCTCCATATATCTTGCCCACATTTTTCAACCCGTTTTTAAGAAGGCTGTGGCAAGATGTACAAAATGGTATTCTACCACATAATAGAAAGACAAATCCTTCCTTTCTTTATTTTTTTTTTCTTTTTAGTCTACTCCCTTTTGGTCCAGTTCCTTTGGTCTCTCATTATGTACATTATATTATGTTAGAAAAAACTCTCCATAAAAGTAATATACCAACATCCTCAGTCAGCTCTTGAAGTGTCCACTTTCATGATGATAAGAACCAGGACAGCCAGTGAAGCCCTGATCTTTTATAGTCTGCTGTTAAAAGTACAGAATGTCTTCATGTCTCTGTCGTGTAACAAACATAAAACAGTAATAGGCCTCACTTCTGAAAGCAATGTTAATTAAAAAAATATTTGTACCATTATTTTATTTGCTAATAAAAAGCAATATGGAAAACTTGAGCCATTTGAAACACTTCTGTATAAAAATAGACCTTGAGAGTAGATCTAATCCATCTCACTAATATAAGAATTTAATTGATTGCTTTCAAACTTTTTTAATAAGGATCTTCATGATAATCTGAGAAAAAAGCCAAACAAACCTATGACACAGAATTTCTCTGAAATAACTAAGGGGTCAAAAAGTAATCTTTAACTGGAAATGTACTTCTAATACATGGGGGTTTTTTTTCTCATAAATATTATAAATCTCATTGTTTGAAAACAAAGCCTCCTGTACCACAAGTAACAGATAGTCAGAGATGGGTTTTAATAGCAAATAGTGAAGTTCCAAATCTGAAGGAAGGTGAAGTAAAAAGCTGAAAAACAGACAGGATGTATCTTCTCAAAAATTATACTCAAGAAATTTTGTTTTTCAGAAGAGCTGTGTTTTCTAGAGGGAATGTATTAGATGGCTAAAAAAGGGTGTATATACAAATAGTATTCTAATACCGCTGTTCTTTATAGTAGTAAGAGGCAACTCTACAGTACAGAGATTTTCTCTGACTTTATGGCTTAAACTTTCTTTTGAGTTTAGCATCTTCATTATTTGTAATAAAATAAACCAAATTTAAATTAAAAAAAAAAAAAATTAGAACAATTTTTTTTTAGAAAGGACCGGTAAGATGATCTAGCTCCAACACCTCTGCCATGGTCAGGGACACCTTATACCAGATTACTCAGAGCCACATCCAGCCTGGTCTTGAACATCTCCAGGAATGGTGACTCCACAATCTCTCTGGATGGCCTGTTCCAGTGACTCACCACACCCACAGTAAAGAATTTCTTCCTAATAAACTTGTTATCTTTCAGTTTCAAGTCACTACCCCTTGTTCTATCACTACATGCCTTTGTGAAAGGCATGCCTCCCCAGCCTTCTTGCAGTCCACTTTTAGGTACTGGAAGGCCAAAATATGGTTATTCTCTCTGTTGAATAATGCAGTCCCTCTGAGTCTGACTTCATAGAGTGGTGTTCCAGCCCTCTGATCACCCTTGTGTCCTTCCTATGGAATTGGTCCCATAGATCATAAGCCTTCCTGTTCTGGGGACCTTGGAGCTGGATACAGTATTCCAAACAGAACAGAGAATAGAGGGGGAGAATCACCTCCCTTGACCTGGCAGCCACTCCTTTTGGTGTGGTTCAGGATGCAGCTGTCCTGGGCTGCAAGTGTACATTGCTGGGTCATGTCAACATCCTTTTTAACCAGCCTCCCTAAGTCTTTGCATAGCTGCTCTCCATCCATTCATTGTCCAAAATGTATTTGTGCTTGAGATTGCCCTGATACAGCTGCAGGACCCTGCACTTGGCTTTGCTGAATGTCATAAGATTTACACCCAGGCCCACCTCTCAAGCCTACCAAGGTCCCTCCAGATGGCACCAATGCCTAGTGACTGTATCACATAGCTGGATGCTGTCAGTGAATCTGCTGAGAATTTACCCAATCCCCTGTCTGTGTCACCAACAAAGACGCTAAACAGTGCCAGTCCCAGTCCTGAGCCTTGAGGACACCATTCATCACTGCTCTCCATACTCCATAGTCCATAGTCCATAAGGACTGAGACCATCCAAGTCCTTATCTATCAAGTGGTCCATCCATCAATTCCATGTCTTTCCATTTTAGAGACGAGGATATCATGTGGGACAGTGCTCAGTGCCTTGCTCAAGGCCAGACAGATGATACTTGTTTCTCTTCCCTACTCACTTAGTCTGTAACACCATCACAGTCAGCCACCAAATTTGTCAGGTATGATTTACCCTTAGTGCAGCCATGTTGGCTGTCACCAATTACCTCTTTATTTCACATGTGTCTTCACACAGTTTCCAGGAGGATCTGCTGCATAATCTTGCTGGACCTTGAGGTGAAACTGCCCAGCCTGTAGCTCCATGTCTTCTGTTCTTTGTTTTTAAAAATGGGTCTTATGTTTCCTCTTTTTCAGTCAGAGAGAACTTCACTACACAGTCATGACTTCTCAAATATGATGGATAGTGGCTTAGCCACTTCTTTGGCTAAGGTCCTTCAGGACCCTCAGAAATATCTCATCAGGTCAACTTACAAAACTTCAGGTTTCTTAGATGTTTTTGAACCTGATCCTCTAGAGCAAGCAGTTCTCCATTCTCCTAGTCCCTGGCTTTTCCTTCTGTGACTTGAGCGATGTGACTGGTGTACTCACCAGTGAATATTGAGACAAAACAGTCACTGAGTACAGCAGCCTTCTCAATATCATGAGTAATCAGGTCTCCTGTTTCCTTCTGGAGAGGACACACATTTTGCGTAGTTTACACTTTATCACCAACGTGCCCGTAGGAGCTTTACTTGTTCCCCTTGACATTCCTGGCCACATTTACTTCTATCAGGGTTTAAGCTTTCCTAATCTGATTCTTGCCTGGAATTGTTCTTGACAGTTTCTGTGCATTACTCAGACAATGCTTCCACTGTCTGTAGGCTTCCCTTTTGTGTCTGACTTTGTCCAGGAGCTCTTTATTCATCCACACAGGCCTTTTAGAATTTCTATCTGACTTCCTCTTTGTTGGAATGCATTGCTCTTGAGCTTGGAGGAAATTATTGTTCAATACCTTCCAGCTCTCTTGGGCTCCTCTTCCCTCCAAGGCTCAATCCCGTGGCACTCTAACAAGGAGGTCCTTCAAGAGGCCAGAGTCAGCTCTACTGAAATCCAGCACAGTGAGCTGCCTGTCTGCTCTCCTTGTTTCCCTAAGAATCTTCAACTCCACTGTTTCACAGTCACTGCAGCCCAGCCTGCCCTTGGGCTTCACATTCCCCTCCAGGCCCTCCTTGTTGTGAGAATAAGGTCCAGCTTAGTGCCTCTCCTCCTTGGCTCCTCTATCACTTGGAGAAGGAGTTTCCCATCAGTGCATTCCAGGAACCTTCTGGATTGCCTATGCTCTGCTGTGTTCTCCCTCTAGCAGGGGTTTAAAGCCTCCTGGTCTCCCATGAGGATCAGGGCTTGTGAGGCTGCTCGTATACATCTGTTGAGGGCCTCATCAGCTCTGTCTCCTTGGTCAGGCAGCCTGTAGGAGACCGCCACCATAAAATCCCCTGTCCCTGCCCCTGCTTTAGTACTAATCCAGAAGCTCTCTGTGACCTCATCATCCATTCCAAGATAAAGCTGCAAGCACTCCAGATTCTCACTGACAGTGGGTGATACCTCCTCCCCATGTCCCTGGACAAGCCTACCAAGAGCAGACAGTCTGTCAGAGAGCAGCAGGACTGCATCTATCTGTACGGGAACTCACAGCTACAGCAAGGAAGGTCGGGGGGCAGCTTTTCAAGCAAGGGGTCAGAACAAGGAGAGCAGAGCAAGTCTGACTCTGGAAACCACATCAGCAGTAAGTCCAATGATTCCTGAGCAAGCAGGGACAAAGCAGGTCTAAAGTCAAGCCCTGAGGTAAAGTCTGGGCAGGGTCTGAAACAGCAAAGGACGTGGTTAAGCACTGGCACAGCTGCAATGGAGTTCAATGATCAACTACCTGAATTTATCTGCAGCCCCCAAGCAAAGCAAGGAGCCTGTGTGCTGCTTTTCATCACTCTTTCACAGGACTTTTTACAACAGCCTCATCCCAGGCTACGCAGAAAAGATGTCAGAACCAGCCTTGAGCAGAGGCAGCCAAATACGTAACAGGGATAAAATAAGTAGGATACCAGGCCTCAGTAAAGCTTTTGAAAGTGCACTGGACTCCCATAAGGAAAGTATTTCCTTTTAATTTCATGAGCTTTGTAACCTGTTCAGAGAGTTTATTCATCCATATCTCCTACTTGGTCACTTTACAACAATGTAGCATAAACATACCTAAGGACAAGCAGCTACATAAAGGAGTGATTTGAGGTTCAGAGCTGGAAAAGAGCAGAACTGACCCAAGAACAGGTCTGGTTCAGTAAGTTTTCAGTGGCTTACTTGGTTATTTGAAGTGCAGTATGTTCAGGTTCTATTTATCAGAACCAGGAAAAGCAAACACATTGGCTAGAAGGGATCAGCTGCTGCAGTGGGAAGGGAATTTACTTCTGGAGTTATCACATGGACATGGAAAGAGAAAGGAAAGGTTTCTTCTCTTGCACTTACAAGGTTTACCTCTTTCTGCTTTTTGGCAAAACCCCATTAGGTAGGAAAAAGGAAAATTGTCACAGAAAAAAGTCTGTGTCAGGCTGTCCCAAGACAGGACAGCAATCCCCATGTCTGGAGGAAAAAGACTTCATAAGAGAGAAGTCCTCACGTTTATCTCTTCTCTCAGCAGGCCCAACTTAGATTTCAACCCCACCATTTTCTGAAGCTGGAGCACTGGTAGGAAAGGGTGGGATGAGCCAAGCACAGTTCTGTCCCTGGCAGCAGTGTTTAAGACACCTAATTTTCAACCTTGCTACTAGGCCAATAGAAAACATGTGAGCTGGACATTATTTTCAAAGTGATAAGGAGCAAGTTCTGAAAATGAGTAACATTTCTCAGGATTATTGTTTTGCAAGTGTGTAGAGAAATTCAGCAACAAAGAAGTCTGAAGCCTGTCAAAATTGTGTTCAATCTCAATTATTTTATTTTTTTTCCTTGAATGATAGCATTATTGAATTGCTATTATATAAAAGCTTGTTAAAAGCTTACACAGTATATTATATGTCATCAGAGACATAGAAAACAACATAGATACAACTCTCAGGGTAATGGTACTTCAGTAGTTCTACTGCCACAATGGGGGCTACCTTTATGCAAATATAAACTAGTCTGCAGTGTGTAATTCTCTCCTTTGAAATGTCATTTATTTATTTTTTTCTCCATATTGTATTAACATATAGTTCTGTTCAGATAATACGAGGCAGCTAGATGATCTGCAATCGATAGAAGCACAAATTAGAAGTTTTGCATGGCTTTAATGTAAAAGTGGAGTTCATCTATTCCAATGCTTTGATGACAGAAAGATTTTGGGTGTCTTATAAGCATGGATAAGTATCAGGGTGTCCTTCTCTCCCTCTCAATTTCTATAATATAATGAACCTACACTAACACTTTGCTGAGAAAAATTCAAATAGCCAGTTCACCAAACCAGGTGCAGTTACGGGATGTGACTATTCTTTGTTAGACACATTTCAAGAATAGTTTCAAACCAGCCAATGAGACTGGAAACAGACCTGGATGCATAAAATGAAAAAATTCAAAGCTGAGCCTATAAACAGCTCTGTGTTTTTTATTTAGCTAATTTAATTACATGAACTTAAAACAGACCAAACAGCAACATTCTTCTATAACTTGATGCATTTTAGATGCTGTGAGTGTTTTCTTGTGGGAGAGAGAAGAGAGGCACACAGAGCTCTCTCTGAAAGCAATTAAATACTAATAACAGAGAGTGACATCATGCTGCATGACTTCTTCAATTAGAACACCAAGTCATTTCTGAGTTAATCATTCCCACTTGTTAATTTGTTCTCTAGAAGTCTTAGCAGACCTGCTTCTTGTCCCAGTTTATAATAGGATTTCTGATTCTGGCACCTTTTAAACAAAATTCCAGTTTGATGCAGCCTTCTTTTAAAACAGAATCTTGAATTTTTTCCTACAGCAGAACAGGACATCAATAGTTTACATGAAAAACTATTAAAAACGAAATAAATTTTCATAAGTGCTTTCATTTGATATTTAGCAAGAGTAGGGACTGAAATCTCCTTTTACTGTGACTAAAAACAAGTTTTGCCCATTGACTGCAGCAGAAAGCAAATTTAGCCCAGTTTATGTAAATTACTGTACATCTTCCCAAGAGCTCACTGTACAGTCTGTAAGAAAATTGTGATTTTATGTCTAATTTAAAGTAAAATAAGAGGAAAATAAGAAGAATGTATAACACTAAACATAGAAAGAACATTACAAGAGTAGGAATAATCAGGGATATTCCTATTATTATAAGACAGTAAGTATGTTATTTGGGTCTTAATATGCATAATTATTTTTGGTTCTCTAATCTGAAGATCTTTCCCATTCTGTGTTCTTATTTATGAATATTGACTTATTGTCAAAGTTATCAAAAGCCTTCTGTTTTTCAATCTTCTGTGTTCTAAATCTAAATGACTGACGTTTCAACCGCCTGTTGCAAAGTAGAACAGCAACAAGTTACTACCTGTTTCCTTAAAAATCATTAATAACTTTATAAAGGTAAATTTGAGAACAAACTCTTGTTTTCCATCCTCAAAGGAGGTTTGACTCCTAGGAGGTAATTTTCCATTGAAGTCACCGCGCGCTATTGATTCCAAAATCCTTTCTAGTATTCAACAGGCCTCTCTAATAGCTATTACAGCTCTTAATCTTGCATATGATTTTGACTGAACTGACAGTGTTTGTCAGGGTAATTGTTTCTTTACAAGGCTTTCAGAACTATAACTGGGTCTGTGAGGTGTACTGAGGCTTGTCTGAGCTGAATGTGTAACTGAAGACAACCCCACACTGATAAATGTAAAAAAATTATAAATATTATGACTTTTTGCAAAAAATCTATAAGGAGAGGAAGGAAAGAAGATAGGAAGAAAAATAAAGGTGGTAAATAAACACCAGAAAAAAAAAAACCCACAAGAGAATAAAACCACCATGATATGCAACAGTTTTGGAGAGAATAAAATATATCATTGCATTGGAAAGGAATAATATAATTTTTAAATATCTTCTTTCACTACATTTTACAAGCTCTCTATCTTTGAAACTAAATTCAGACAAATGCAAGTAAAACACTAGAATTTCAAGACCTCACCTGAACTGAAATTTCTATCTACATTTTTAAGAACATGTTAATTTATTTTCTCTGAAATACTTCAGAAACTTAAGCCAATAGGCCTTCCATATAGTCCAGCAAAATATATAGTATCCCTGTTTTTCAGGTGAAGAAAGACTAAGTAACTTGTATTAGGCCACAAGAAAATGATGTTTCAGAGCCAAATAGAGGTTTATAGTTTCTAGTTCTGTGCTCTGATCATTAAATCACATCTCTACATCCAGCCATGACTATTAACAAACTGACTTCCAAATTAACAGTGAAACATGATCTTGCAGTCCTTATGTAGTATCCCTCTTCTCATTTTTTCCTTTTTCAGCAGAGTGCTCACAGACTTTATTTCCTAGTGAAAGCTGAAATACTGGGACCTACTTGGGGTACGATATTAATGTGGAAAAGTCCCTGTGTGACAAAAGTGATCCAGAGCTTTCTGCAGTGCAGAAGGTCGTGCATCTGGCATCTGCACCTGGTGAAAAGCTATTCAAAAGAAAACAGTGGAACTATTTTCCAAGGGCTGCATGTGTACCTCCCACAGAGAGCTGCAGCTTCTGGCTCAGGATATGGACAGGAACTCTGTTACCACTCTGTTATTTTTCAACATAACAGTCTAGGTGCCTCTTTGTTACTAAGCTGTTGGTCTGTTAGCCTGCTGTATGTCATCTTTCCTCCCAGTAAACAATGGGCAAAAATCTCTAGTAATCATCTTCATTTATTATCTTCCATCAGAGTGTAGACATAGAAATGAAAATGTTCCAGTTAGATCAACAAGCATAATATTTTTTTGATTACTAAAACTCAATACTTCAATGAACAGCTTCTAAAGATTTCACTATATATTTGTTTCTTTCTTCTATTTTAATCTGTTTTATCACTTATTTTTGTGTAGCTATTCTATTTCCATCTGACCAATGTGGGAGAAATCCTCATCCTTTCACTTTCAAAGGCAGCAGTGAATATCTCCCTTTTCATCAAGGTTTTGCCACATGCACGTGCCATGTGTGCAATGCACAGTATTAAAGTTTCTTGCTTTCTAAAGTTTTAGAATATTACAAGTATATTGTCTTTCTACCTGAGAGACACATATCTGCTACATACATCACAGCAGTAAATTTTGTAGGATAGATGGAGAAATCAGTCTCTGTATAATTTCAATAGAGTAATTAGTGTGACACCATGACACAGCATCTGTTTCAGGATCTACCTTGCTAGGATGTGAAGATAAAAAGATTTTACCTCAGGAAGAAAACTAACGTTTTTGACTCCCTTCCTAGACTTGCCAAATATTCCAGGGAATATTGTTGGTGGGTCACAACTGAATGTTATAATTTGGAAGAAAGTACAGTCTTACTGAGCAGAAATATACACAAGGTACTGTAATGTGAAGAAGATAAAAATTCTGACTTAGAAAAGCTCAGAATATAAGGGAGAGGAGAAGGGAAGGAGGGAGGTGTATAGACAGAAAGATGACAGATTGGTTATAACAACAAATTACATTAGGACCACTGTTTTGGAAGACTTTCTGTGAATCAAAAGTTGTTCTGACAAGTAGATGTCCTTGCAGAGCATGGAGAAAATTTTTCTGGACAAATACCGGTGTCTGTTGGGCAGGCTGAGGTAAAGTCAGGTCATAGTCTACCTCCAAGCCTTGAGGTCTGGATTCTCTCCCACTCACCACAGCTGCTGCTGGACTGAGGAGAAAGCCAGGCCCTTATATTTAATTCCTGTTAATATAGCACATTAGAAAAATTGCATCCAGCCTTGCTGCCAAGGCAGAACCACAAGAAGTTTGCCAGTTGTGCCAGTGGGTTTCAGTCCCATCTTTCTCATCCTTCATTAAGTTACAAGACAGTAAGATCAGAGGACTGGGCTTAAAAAAGGTATTGGAAAAGCCTGAATCACTCAGAGCTTTGCCTGAGTTTGAAGTGTAAGTGCTGCAGTCATGTTGAGTGCTGCTGGGTTACACAGCTCAGCTGACTGACCAGTTGATGCTCTAGTGCTCTTTCTCAGCCTAGCAGTGCACAGTGAAGGAGTGTGTGTGCATATTTACCTTGAGATTACCCTTGTCTTACCTTTGACATGACAAAATTTGAGAATCTAGAGTAGAGAGGAGGAACTACCTTCAGAGTCTCCCGGGTGCTTACATAATCAGAAGACTTTTTTGCCAAGTGGTGTGGGCTATATGCTCATGTAATTTGAAAGAAAATTACAATCTCTGAATGTCATCATATGCTTGTGTATGTGCTTTCTTCTGCTTTTGCACCTGAGATGCTGCACCAAAGTAGAGGCTGCAGAACATGACATCTTTGGGAGCTTTGTGGGTGTATATTGATTGGCAGTTTCTTCTGAATCTTCCCACTAACTTATGGAAATTGTGCAGACAAGCTTTCTGAGCTGGAAGGCATAAATACATCGGTTTAACCAAAAAGATTTTCAAGTGCATCCAACAGCACTCAGACTACCGAGGCTTTTGTGGTTCCCCATGTGACAGAGGGAAAGTGCAAACTCTGATAGAGGAGGAAGGATAAGCTCTGCCACCCTTACTTGATTAGGTAACTAGTTAATTCACAGACATGTAAGTTGCCAGTTGCAAGTTAAGAGTTAGAGAACTTGTGAGTTGCTAACCTCATTAATGAAGCAATGAATTAGTGAATTAATGTATTAGATCCATCTACAAATGGGATAGAGCCCTTATATATTTGTATGTTTCTTTCTTAGAAAAAATTCTACTTTATGGAATAATTTGTCCTGTGAATTTGAGATACAAAAGGACTGTGACAGTTGTTATGGTTTTCTATAACTTCTCTATACATCTATGAAAATATTAGCTGAATGATTTACAATCATAGAATCATACCACATCTCAAGCTGTAAGGAATCCATAAGTATCATCAAGTCCAACACCCTGTTTCTCACACCACTACCTAACAGTAAATTGTATTACCAAGAACGTTGTCCTGACTCTCCTTGAACTCTGATAGACTTGGTGCCATGACCTCTTCCCTGGGGAGCCTGTTCTTCAGGCAGAGAATCTGTTCCTAGAGTGTCCAGTCTAAACTTCCCTGATCCAGCTTTGTTCCATTTTCTCTTGACTTATTGCTGGTGGCTAGAGAGAGGAAATCATCACCTCTCACTCCACTGACCCTCTGAGGAAGCTGTAGACTGCAATGGGATTATCCTTCAGCCTTCTCCAAGCTGAGCAGCCCAAGTGACCTCAGCTGCTCCTCATAAGTCTTGCCTCTAGACCTTTGTAGCATCTCTGCCATCCTCCTCTGGACACAGTTTTATTTCCTTATGTTGTGACACCCAAACTGCCCCCAGCACTGGAGCTGAGGCTGCCCCAGTTCAGAGCAGAGCAGGACAATCCCCTCCTTTGCCTGGTTTATGATGCTGTGCCTGATGCCCCCCAGGACAGGGTTGTCCCTCCTGGCTGCCAGGGCACTGCTGGCTCACGTTCAACTTGCCATCAATCCAGGACCCAGGATCTCTTTCCCTGGGCTTTAGCCTCTGATCTCCCAGTTTGTAAATATAATAAGGATTCCCCCACCCCAGATGGAGAATCCAACACTTGTTGAATTGCATTCAGTTAATGATTACACAGATCTTTTTCTCTAACCAGTTCTCTCTCCACTCTTAACAGAATCTACAGCTCCTCCTAATTTAGTATCACTGGCAATCTTATTTGATGTACATTCTACTCCTTTGCCCAGATAATTTATAAAAACTCTGGGGAGCACTGCCCCTAAACTTGAGCTCTGGGGAACTACGCTTGTGACTTGGCCACGAGCATGTTGAAACCTCCTTCACTGTAACACTTTGGACCAGACCATTCATCAACTGCTCACCCACCCTGTTATGAACTTGTCTAGTTTATGTGCTTTGTGAGACAGTATAAAAAACTTTACTAAAATCCCAAACCACCAATCTACTGCTTCCCTTGGCCAGCTAGATGGGTGGCCTAGTCACAGGGAAAGTAAGTTGGTTAAGTAAGACTTGCCTTTTGTGAGCCTGTGCTGGCTATGACCACTGAAGAGTGCATTGTCTCACAAATGTGTGTCTATAAATCCCAGGAAAACCTTCTCCACAATTTTGCCAGGCAATAAAGTGAGACAGTGCTTCTCAAGGTTCTTCCTTCTTACACTTATACTTCCTTCTTAAAAATTGGGACACTTTATGGAATCATTAAATTGTAGAATGGTTTGGGTTGGAAGGACTCTAAGATCATCTAGTCCAAAATCCCTGCCATGGACAGCGACATCTTCCACTCAAGCAGGCTGCTCAAAGCCCCATCCAGCCTGCCCTTAAACACTTCCAGAGATGGGGCATCCACCTCTTTTCTGGGCAATGAATTTCAGTGCCTCACCACCCCCACAGCTATCTCACATTTGCCAGTTGACTCTTCAGACTGTTGAAAAGTAGTGGGGAGAGGTCTTGTGATATCATCAGCCAGATCTTTCACTACCCTTGGATGTGTTCCATCAGGCTCCATAGACTTATGTGCACACAGCTGGATCAGCAAGTCACAGTTCACTGGGAGTTTGTATTTCCTCCAGTTACTATCTTCCAGCTCTCCAGGCTCTGGGAATCAAGGACGATTATTGCTATCAAAGATGGGGGCAAATAAGGTGTTAAACCTCTCTGCTTTGCCCACATCCTAATTTGTGAGATGACCAGCCCCTTCAAGTAATGGACCAGCAATATTCCTGCTTCTCTCACTGTTAACATATATTAAAAAACTAAATTTTTGTTCTTCTTCACAGTGCCAGCCAGCTGAAACTCTAATTGAGCTTTGGCCACATGCATTTTTTCCCTACAGTGGAAAACATCTCAGGAGTCCTCCCATGTTGCCTTGTCCTGCTGTCCAGAGTCCACACACTTTCATTTTCCTCCTAAGTTCTAGAAGATTCCTTCTGGTCCAAGCCAGGACCCACTAGTTTGACTTACAACACTTAGGAATTGCTTGCTTCTGCACTCTTAAGATGGGGCTCCTAAAAAGTTACCAGCATTCATGGACTCCAACACTTTTAATCTTTAGTTGTTGTACTGTGCATTTTGTGTATCCTTTGCTGGGAAGAGCATTTTGAACTAATGAGGGTGTTCATACCCAGTTGCCTGTACACTAGCCAGATCTGTAAGAAGGAGGAGGAGTTTCCATTATCATGGCTTGCAATCTGTGTGGACCCCACACATCATGCTCTGACAATTGCAGTGGTGCTCATGTTAACAGTAAGGTTTCTGTTGATGGCATCTGTGTCCAAGTGTGTCCAGTCAAAGTTTCACATAGGCTATTGCCAGGAGCAACCCAGTGGTGTAGCCAGGACAGGACCCAGCACCAGCTAAATTTTCTGAGCTTGAACTTGGTCATGTCATGGACAAGGTGAACCCAACTGCAACAGGTCTTGCTTCTCAGAGAATAATGTGGGATGCCTGTCCTTCACCAAGGCATGGTCTTCTCCAGACCTGGTTAATCTGATTCTCCTCGGGGGTCACCTGTCACAGACACAGATCTCAGGCAGAGCTCCTGAAGCTGAGCATTTTTCTCTCATATAAAATTCTCCTGAGTACACAAACATACAATTTTGCCGTGCTTCCAAACATTTGATTGTGTAGTAATTTTGAAAAAAGACTGGTTTTCTCATGTTGGCATTCAAACTGAGGGAGTAATTAACTCTCCTTTTACAAAAAAAGAGTATTTTCTCAGCTTCAAGTCAGACTCCAGACTGTGATTCTTTTAGGGTTTTCACAAGAAGCCAGTGAAAAAGGAAGGATCCTAGAGTCACTGTAAATACATTTCCCAGATGTCTTACACTTCAGTGAGGATTTATACAAATGGCCTTTGAGACTAAATGAACCCCACTAACGTGCAGTGTAAAGCTGCCTCTATTGCATTTTCTTTGTTACCACAAGCAGTAGGATGACAGTTTGATTGCATTTATGACATTTAAGGAGCCAGGACTTCCCTTCTGTTATCAGAAGAAGAGCAAATCACTTGCTTTGGAACAAAAGAGACTGAAAGTTCATTTTGTGAGCCTTAATCAGTAGCTCTTCATGCATGTTTTATTTTAGAGATTAGAGGAAATTATCTCAGACTAAAGGTATGTGGTTATGCATTGCCATGAAAAAAAAGTGGTATTCCACACCAGCACACCATTCAAGGACTGCAGTTAAAACCAGAAAGAGTAAATGTCACCAAGCCATAATTTCTGTTCACAACTGCAGACTGATTGAAATGCGTGAGCTTCTTGTACTACAAGATTCAGCCTTTCTACAGAGGATACAGCAAATCCAAGTAGTGAGAGTCATACAGCATGTAATTCAAGTAAGAAGTAATGAGCTTAAAAGGAAATGTAATTCAAATAATGGCTGCAGTGTATTTTAAAATTAGAGTCTGCCCTCACTGCAGTTTCAGAGCTCCCACTGAAGTCTCTAAAGCGGGCAGCAAATAACAGAAATATGGGGCTTGATCTTCAAGTGACTGCTACAGAAGGGGCAAAATCTCTAACTAAATTCACAGTGAAATGGGCATGTCTAGCAGGTTTTTTTTTTCTGGAGAATGAATAAAGCATGTCATTTTGTACTGATTTTAAGAGGTTAATCATATCAATCACCCTTTTGAATAGTTCTTTTGCTTATCAAGCAGATTACTCATTTTTGGTAAACGAATTAGTTCTGCTGGAATCAAAACAAAAAAACTCTCATCAGGAGAGGTAAGGCTATATCTGTTATTAGCTTACTCAAGACAACCCCATCCATTTTATTTAGAATTTGCTGCCTCATGTCAAAATTCCTTCATGTTTGTGAAAAGAGAGGTGAGACTTGGAATGGTTGAAGGGACTGTGGAGGTGATAATCTTTATGAAGGTTCTTGAATCTTTTCCACACTTAATAAATCCAGCAGTGTCATCTTGTAATATCCTTTACTTTAACATGTCTTTCAGGGTTTATCAAGAGACTCTGCTGTTCATGAGGGATGCACTCTTTCCTAGCATACTTAAACTATATACATACATTAAAATGCAGTTTAATTGTAATGTAATTCCTAGAGCAGTTAAGAATTTATTTGATAATACCAGTGACATCTGTCCACTGATTTCCTCTCTTAATTTAATTCACAAAGTACTCCTTCCTTCAAAACTGATAAATGAGTGTTCAGAAGTCTGGTAATTATTTTATTAAGAAAAATAAGTTAGTTTCAATTGTGATAAAATTTCAGATCTCATTAAAAAGGCTCCCTTACAATAACATCCTTAAAACAACATGATTTTTTTAAAGACAATGGCAATTAACCCTGTTTTGCATTGGCAAGAGTAGAGAGGAGAAAAGAACATGCAAAGGCACATCAGTTTTACATTAAGTTAATTTTAGTTTCTGCAGTCCCTGGCTCACCCGTGACTACCGGCTTAGGTAGGAGAGGTATCAGTCATTCACGGATATCTTAGCAAATACAGACTTACAAATCTTAATGAAACAATATATAAAGCATTGTAAGAGAAAAAAATGCTGACATTTTCCTGGAAATTGTGAGGCAATTCTGCTGCTTCTTCAGGGAAAAGCAAAGAAGGCCAATTCTTTATTGTATATTTTTGCATATATTTTCGTTTGAATCCCAAGTAACCAACTATTGCAAATCTACCTATTTCTAACACCCTGATTTTAATTTCCACAGGTACTAATTTTTGGTTTCTTTGACTTATTTCCAAGCAAAAAAAAAGCAGGATCAAAATCATCATTACTCCCATGTGCAAATAACCCTCTGTTTTACATTTCATCTCTCTTTGAAGGTTAATTGCCATTTAATACTTCCAAGATTGTCTATTTCAAAGATAATGAAGTATAATGTCAAGAAGTTACCTTGGACTAAGCCAACAGATAGTCTTTACCCAATCTAGTTGTGCAAGTTAAAGATGACTTCTCCTCCCTTTTTTTACCTTCTGCTTTATTCTAACATGTTTTGCCAGAACTTACCAAACCTGGCAAATGTCAGCAGCCAAGCCAGCAGCACCAGTCACTCATTTCCCCACCAGCAAGGTCAGGGAGAGACCTGGAAGAGTAAAATGGGCTGAGATAAATACAGTTTAACAGGGAAAGCAAAAGCCATGCAAACAAGCAAAGCAAAACAAAGAACTAATTACTGTTTCCAATGGACAGGCAGGTGTTCAGCCATCTCCAGGAGACCCAGGCCCCATCACACATAGGATTGACTTGGAAAAATAAATGTCATCACTCCAAATGTTCCCCCTACCTTCTTCATTCCCTCAGCTTTATATCCTGAGTATGATGTCTAACAGTCTGGAATATCCCTCTGGTCAGTTTGGGTCACCTGTCCTAGCTGTGTCTCCTCCCAGCTTCCCGTGCCCCCCCAGCTTCCTCGCCATCGTGGTAGCACCAAAAGCAGAAAAGGCCTTGGTTCTGTGCGAGCCCTGCCTTGCTCAGAAACAGCAAAAACATCTCTCCATCATCAACCCTGTGTTCAGCACAAATCCAAAACTCAGCCCCACACCAGTCACTGAGAAGGTTAATGGTACCCCAGCACAAAACTGCACAGATCCGTGGTCTATTCTGGGTAAAACCAGTCAGATGAACACCACCAGCTTATGAAAACCTGGCCAACAGGAGGTAGTGAAGAATTTGAGATTATTATCATCAGTTAAAACTGTTGTTTGTGTTATGAGTATTCAACCAGGAAATGAGAAAAAGAGAATGTTTGATATGTTTAAAGAAAAATGTTTTTAATACCAAAATCCCATAATGATGCATTTTCTGTTCTGCTAAAGACATGCATTGCCTAGTGAAATTAATAATTCCTGAGTTATTGCCATGCCATGTAAAAAAGACAGGTACTACAGTATTTCAGCAAACACAAAACATCATAAATTGTGTGTATAACTTGGGTTACCATAATAATTTTTTTTTTACATTATATCAACATAAATAGTAACCAATGGAGCAATCTTTCTGAGTAGTGTTAAACTGTTGTCCTAATTGCACAGTGTATGAATATGACAATTATTTTTTCATTCATAGTTTAAGTGTCTTTTTTCTTAATAGCCGTGCCAAAACAAATGATAGTTGCCTTCTATTTTTCTAACTTCTTTTAATTTTATGTCAAGATATTAAAATATTTTACAAAATATGTACTAACTGTGATTAGTTGAGTTTTTATTTATGCAGAAATAAATCACAAATTAAGGGTTGTGGTTTTTTGCTATTCTGGTCAGATTCAGCTAGTTCATATCACATTGATGCTGGTCCCAGATTACTTGAGTATGCAGCAATATTTCTGGCAAGAATACTTAAAATTCCAAATTTAAATGCTCATCTCCATGAGTAGTTATGAATAGGACTTTTAAACTTATTCTTTTGGACTAATGTAAGTTAGTTGTGTGAATGATAATAGTTGATAATACTGATTGATGAAGGGGAGATAATACAGACCTAAAGTAGGAGTTGCATGGTTTTATATTCAACCATTTATTTCAGTTCTGTGGAACTGTATGGCTATTTTCAAAACATTTGCTCCTTGTTCTATATAAGGACAATCTGCAAAAAGGAACGTCAATCTGCAGTTTAGGAGCATTACCTGGAGCATGCAGGGCTGCTGCTATTCCTGATGATGAGCCACAGCTCAGAGCTGTAGAATTGCAGCTGGCAAGAGGTGACAAGGAGAGATTCTATAGTTACTTTATCAGTGCAAAAGTAAACCGGGAATAAAAAATCTGGGTAAAGATGCTATCAAACTTGCTTTGGCCAGGCTAGACTGAATGACTTTGAAAGGCTCCTTATAACCTGAATGATTCTGTGATGCTGTGAATGTGCAAACCAAGCAGCAGTAGCCTTCCTCAAAACTATCCTAGACAAATTTACAGCAAAGCATTCTTCATCCCAAAATGCTTTTGTCAGCAGGGAGGTTTTGTTTTTTGAAATTCTTTTGTGTTTGAAGTTGCCATTTTTAGCCAAATTCAACATTTTGCTTTTGCAAACTCCATTCCTTGTGGCTATCACAGTAACCCTTTTGAAGGGTAAAACGTTCTTAAAAGCATCCACAAAAGTGTTTCTAATTAGATGATGCAGCAAATAACTTGAACACGTACATTGCAATCTCACTGAACTTTAAACATAGATAATCAATGGAACAGTTCAGAAAGTGAAAGTTAAAACCATATTTAAGTGTTAGGTTTGGATTACAGTTCAGGAAGGCAAAGGGAAACAGCATCATTGGTCCCCTTTTGAGTCTGAGGAATTGCAGTCTTTATTGTAAGGTAAACAGTCTGTGCAGTCTTAATACCTGAATGTTTGGTAGTCACAGATTAGAAGTCCAGAAAGAGTTAGGAGGAACTTCTGCAAGGTTCTCCAAATAAGATACAGTTCCTTGCCATCAAAAGCCATGAACTTCCCAAACCACCAGGAAAATTAGGCATGAAAGCACTATAGAAATCTTGTTGTATATATTAAGTGAAAGGGAAAATCAGATGTAAAATTTACGCTGCTAATACTGCTAATGATCTAATACTGCTAATACTGCTAATGATCTAAAATAAATTTACAGTGTCTTAAGACAAGAATGAATGGTACCCAGGAAACTAATTGAAAAAAGCCAGAAGGAGATATAACTCCTCAGTGAATCCTTAAAATTTGAACAAATAAGGTCAAGTCTGAGAACCGCCTTATCTGGATTCACACAGCTTCTGTTCCTATAGTGGTACAGAAACTAGTTCAGAGAGCTGAAGTACAATATAATGTTCTGGAGAATGTGGCATATGAAAAGCCCCAACTCAGACTTCCTCAATGGGAAGGTTATCTGTTGGATCAGCTCCCATTCTCACAAAGTATTACTGTTTATCAGACTGTCAAATTGTCTAAAAAGAACATGGCTATAGAGGAATCAACAGTGTTGTAAGCAGTTAATCCCAGCATCCCAAATTGTTGTTCTGTCAGAAAGAATAGAACAATGATAGAGATTCAGCAGCCCTCTGATCAATCTCTCAAACATTTCTGGGTGAGCAATTACTTTGTTTCCATCTGATAAGGGCAGAAAGCTGCAGGTTTTGAGACTCTAAACAGGTTATCAGTAAGACAGAGGAGTTCCTGGAAAGGCTGAGGAGCAAGACTGGGAGTTCAGCTTTGGTGTGACTGGGTGCAAGATGAAAGTAGAACTTTGGGGTCAATGGAAGGCCTGTGACTCTTCAAAGCTTCAACAGGGATGGATTTCAGCATCTCATATCAAAATGTCCATCTGTCCATCCTCAGACTACAGTGAAGCTTAGACACTATACTGTAGGAGGAAATCTAGGGTAGACTCTTGAATCTTTGCAGACTTTTTTTTTACTTATAGACATACCAACAATTGCTTCTCTTGAATTTAATCTCCCACTTTTATATGAATAAAGCAAAATAGAAAGGAAAAGGAAGAGAAACATTTCAGCTCACAAAAGATCCACATGGCAAAAACCCATCTGGCATTTATCTTTGTTATTAATTGGCTTCACAACTAAAGACTTCAAAGAGGAGCTGTGTGGGAACTGGTAATGTTATTTCAAAATTTGTTTTCATTTAAACTCAAATCAAAGTGCTATATTTAGATATTTCTTATAAAAATGGATTTAAATAAATAATTTCAGTCTCATAGTATTATTTTAAAAGGCTATCAAAATAGTCCTCCTTAATTTTGATAGGTTTCTTCTGTTTTCTTCTTTAGTTGTTGAAGTCTTTTTCAAATGGACTTTCAAGTTTCTAATAAAAAAAAAATTCAGAATATTCTCTTCAGACTTTTGAAATATTTCATACTGGTTTATTCTGTTCTGCCTTCCTAGTCATTACATTCCCGTGTTTCAATGCAGACTGGAAGCCACTCTCCTTCAGTGAAAAATTTTGTGAGATCTGTCTACAAGGAATCAGCTTTCTAGAAGATGCTGCCAAACAACCTTTAAAAAAATAAAGAAAAATTCTAGAGATATTTGTGCTGTCTGCCCATCATCATTATTGGTTGATATCACCACAGTTTCTTGTCCATGTCCTATGGAAGTTCCTTCTGATCTGTGCTCCTGCCTGCTCAGTTATATCTTCCTTAGGCAAAAGTGATTCTATCCTGCAAGTTCCTGGAGTATTTATTTGAAACTGGTTGTACATTATGTACAAAATTAATCTTTTTCTGTAATGTGCTCAAAAGCTGATGGTACACACATGGTTTGCCTTTGCAAGCTTGACTTTTCTAAAGAACTAAAGTACTTACTAAAGTAAGCTAGTACTGTTTGTTTTCAATTGCTTTTGTCTCATTTTATTTCTAAAAGTCAAAACATGCCATTGAAATAGTAACAACCTTCATTTCTAAACCATAAATTTTTTAAAAAAATATATATTTCCTAGGGAATTTTAGTTTTTACAAGGAAAGAAAAAAATCATTTTCAGGGAAAGCATAAAAATCTTCCAACTCATAGCTTTTCTGGAAGTTAGAACATGCAAAATTGCATTAGAAGTTGCTGTGCATTTTCAGCCTTAGTGGAAGCTTTGCATTACAACTGCAAAATTCAAACATTTTATGTGATACAGTGTTTTATATAATAATTGTTATGCTTTCCACTTTACAGATTTGAGATGAAAATAATTAGAGTCCAGTTTGTTCCTGTGACAAGAATTACTCGCAGAGCTTCTAGTAGTGTATTCCACATGTGTCTGTGATGCATGCCAGAAACAGTAAATAAATGTCATTTATGGTGGCTCTGTTGTTATCTGTTGCAGAGACCAGAGGATAAAGCTGTGCTTTTGAAAGTTTCTGAAGTGTATACTTATTGTTAAAATTCTGCTTTAGCTAGAAGGTGAAGGGTAAGAAAAAGTAACCCATGAGGGATTTAAAAGGAGTGATCAGGACATAATCATAAGCTAGAATTCAGGAAAAAAGCTTCAAAATATTGCAGCATGTACAGTACCTGTTGCCAATACTGTGGTGCATGTATGCAAACACACACTGATACACGAACCTAGATTTTCAAGAGAATATGCAAGTTTGGGACCACATTTTTTTACATAGCCTGACCCAACTATTGACACCACACAGGTGCAAATCTGGCCCCATGGTGCGCAGACAGCACACACACCACTCTGTAATTACATGCAGATTAATTGATAGTGGGGAGTTTGGTTGTGATTCTGCAGATCACACTCATTTTTAGCTAAGGTTAAGAAAAAGGTGCTAGGAAAACCCAGCTGAGTCCCAGTGAATGTCTGAGACTGGTGTTCACAGCAAATGTGGGTGGGCAGTCCCGAGCTGTTTATGCATGCTGGCCAAGAGACACCCCCAGGAATGCCAGCTGCTGGAAACCAGATGAGAAGGCACAGCCAGCTTAGTGGTACAGGGAGAGTTCTCTCTGAGGAAAGCATTACAAGAAAAAGCTACAGGTCAAAGTCCCATCATATGTAGGATTTTGAAACCCTGCCTGACTCTTTGACAGTCTGCTTTCAAAACGTGTGATTTGTTCGAACTTGTAGTGCAGTGCTTCTCAGTATAAAAGTAGAATAAACTGAGACTGGGAGGAAGCCTCCCATTATTTTAAAATGTGTTAATTTAATTTTAAAGTAGAAAAGCTAAAGAAGTTGTTTCTGGGGCTAACACATTTCACAATGTTTTCAAGTTGTTAACTTTTTCTCATATACTCCTTTGAAGAAAAAGAGGAGGGGCAGAAAATCTCATTGAAACTGTGTATTTCTTCACAAAAAAAAAGCAAATAACAAAACTTTTCTCAGAATTCACATGAAACCAACTCCTATTGGGTATCTTTGAAAATTTCTTCTCTGGCTAATTAGGCATGAAGAAAGGAAGTGAGCCAGCATTCTTTTGTTGATAGCATACCCATGCCGATGAGACTTAGCCACATCCCCCCATCAAAGGCAGCTCTCTGGAAAGACAACTCACAGGAGGGGACAAAGAATGGGTAGGAATTTACTCTGTCACAGTACTCACACACTGGTATTTAGTTCTGACATTGAGAAAAATTTAAACTTCCTAGAGAACAGGAGAGACAAAGGAAAATCCATCTCCAGGACATTAAGACCGCAGTCATAACTGAATTTATTATCTGACAGGAAAATGAGGCTTGTTTCTTTTTTCTTTTCTTTTTTCTTTTCTTTTTTCTTTTCTTTTTTCTTTTTTCTCTTTTTTCTTTTCTCTTTTTTCTTTTCTCTTTTCTCTTTATTCTTTTCTTTGCTGTGGGATGATGTTGAATGGTTAAGGAGTGAGAATCAGAAAGGGAGATATATTGGTGGAATCAAACTCTGGCCTTCCTGAGACAGGAGCACCCACCAGAATTGGACTAACTTGTTCAGAGGACAAGGGAAGGATTACAGATAGCATTTATCTGGACTTCTGTAAAGCCTTTGACATGGTTGCCCACAATATCCTCCTCTGTAAATCAAAGAGAGATAGATTTGATGAGTAGACTCTTAGATGGATAATGAATTGGGTGGATGGTCACATCCAGAGGGTAGTGGTCAACAACTCATACTCCTGGTGGACACCAGTGACAAATGGTGTCCCTCAGGGGTCAGTAGGGGGACCAGTGGCATTTACCATCTTCACTAATGACATAGACATAAGGATCAAGTGTAGCATCAGCAAATATGCAGGTGACACCAAGATGAGTGGTGCCTTGACACTTCTGAAGGACAGGATGCCATCCAGAGGGAAGTGAAAAAGCTTGACACGCGGGCCCAATGGGAATTTCACGAGAGTTAACAAGACCAAATACAAGGTGCTTGACCTGGGTTGGGGCAACCAACACAGGCTGGAGGATGGACAGATGGAGAGCAGCCCTGGGGTGAAGGATTTGGGGGTGCTGGTCGGTGAGAGGCTGGCCATGACCCAGCCATGGGCACTCCCCATGGGGCTTAACAGCTGGAGGCCTCACAGTTATAGATAACCCTAATTATAATTATATAACTAAAATAAAACTTATTAACAACCTTGGTTATATAACTCTATCAGTCTGGGCTGTTGGGGACATGTGCAGCTATTGGCTGGTTAGCTGGGTGGCAACTAATTCAGACCATCAGGAGTAACACACAAACTTTCACAGCTATGTAAGGGGAACAGCACTCAATACAAACTGGCTATTGCTGCATGAGCCTGGTGTGTTGTGTTGTGTCACATCCATCTCTACTGCGACACACTCCCAGCCCAGAGAGCCAAAAGCATCCTGGGCTGCATCCAGAGCAGTGTGGGCAGCAGGGGAGGGAGGGGATTCTGCCCCTCTGCTCTGCTCTGCTCTGGTGAGACCCCACCTGGAACCCTGCATCCAGCTCTGGGGTCCCAGCACAGGAAGGACATGGAGCTGTGGGAGTGAATCCAGAGGGTCTCCAAGATGATTAGAGGGATGGAGCACCTCTCCTGTGAGGAAAGGCTGAGAGAGTTGGGTTTGTTCAGCCTGGAAAAGAGAAGGCTTTGGGGTGAACTAATTGCAGCCTTACAGTTCCTAAAGGGACCCTAAAAGAAAGATGAAGGGGAACTATTCACAGGGCATGTTGTGACAGCACAGGGAGCAATGGCTTCAAACTAAGAGTAGATTTAGATTAGGTATTAGGAAGAAATTCACTTCTGTGGGAATGCTTAGGCCCTAGAATAGGTTGCCAAGAGAAGTTGCAGGTGCCCCATCCCTGAGAGTCTTCAAAGGCAGGCTGCATGGAGCTCTGAGAAACCTGGTCTAGTGGGAGGTGTCTCTGTCCACACCAGTGGGGTTGGAACGAGATAATCCTTAAGGTCCTTCCAACCCAAGCCATTCTGTGATCCTCAGCAAACTTTCAGAATGGCTGCAAATCATCCAGTTTGATGTCTGATAAGGAAATTTTACCTTGTGACTGAAAAAGAAAAAAGCAACGAAATTAACTTTTTCAGCTGCCCTCAGAAGAACGGAACAACAGGAAGTTACAAAGGAGGTCTGACAATTAAACTGATAAATGTGTCTGTGGGTATTGGAAAAGGGGTTTTAGTCAAAGCCCCAGAAGAAGAAGGGCCCCTGCAGTTTGTCCTCTCTGGCATATTGACTTATAAATATCTGATTTACAATGCACTAAACCCTCCCTTGGGTTAGTCTGTTTCTGAAGCATGGTAAACACAAAAGAATGTGGGGAA
>NC_031799.1:37968474-37986094 GCF_001522545.3 Parus major | reverse complement strand
GGAAGGGAAGGGAAGGGAAGGGAAGGGAAGGGAAGGGAAGGGAAGGGAAGGGAAGGTTTTCTTTTACTCTGAAGTCTCTCTTACAATATTAACTCTAATTAATTCATAGGGGGACATAGTTTATATATATTTGTCTGTGTATACATATATATATATATATATTTATATATATAAAAGAATATATTTAAGGGAAGCAGAAAATATGTCAGTTAAATAATGAGGAAAAAGGCCAGACAGCATTTAATTCTCAGAGAATCTTTTTTTCATAGGTGATTAGTGACTAATATTTATATTGGATCTATATCAATATACATTTTAAGCTAGGATCATATGAGTAGATTCTGTCTTCAGATGAGCTTAAAATTATTCCTCACCTCTTCTCTCTTTGCCTTTAAACGTAATAATTGAAACAAAAAATTGCAGAGCCTGGGTTCCTGTGCTGACTGAAATTCAGTGCAAGATAGCTGGCTTGGCTAATGCATGAGCAAAAAAAAATTAGCTATGTTGATGCTGCAGTGCTAATTGCAACAACAAAAAAAAAAAAAAAGAAGGAAAGGTTTCCTCAAAAAAAGCAAATATGTATTTCCTGAAGCACTTACTAGATAAGCAGATCTGTGAAATTAAGAAGAATTTCACTTTCTTAATATCAGAAAGCTTTCTAATTTCCACAGCCACATTTTGCTCATTTTAAAGAAATGTAATCACAAAAGCCAAATGATATTTAAGAAATTATAGGGAAAGAGGACTCCACAATTCTGAACACAAAAAAGCTGATGTGAATTTCTACACCCAGGAAAGAGTGCAATCATCCTGTATCACCAAAATGTATGTCAGTGGCTACTTTTTAGAGAGCTATTTTCTCAAAATAGACCTGCTTTATAAGTGCTTTGGTTAGTCATCATATACTAATTAGCTATTTTGCAATAAAATAGGTAGTTTAAAATTATGAGGCTTACTAGGATTTTGTGTGGTGTAAAAAAGGAAGAAGAAAGATGCTGTGAGGATGACCATAGTAGGGTACTAATCACCTCTTTTAATAGGTTGCACTTCCAGTGAAAGGTTGATGGAGATCACCAAGTGGTAAGGACAAAAAAAGGTCCTTGATGAAAACTTAATGGCAATAATAGAAATTATGTTAAATTTATAGAGATAAGAGATAGGATGAACTGAAATATTTATATTTACTATTCTAAATTTTGTAAACAACAAGAAAACATCACAACAGGAGTTTGACAAAGCCTACATATTTTGGTTTTGCCTTTCAAAAGTGTAGAGTAATTTCAACATTTGTTTTTATTTTCTTTTTTGAAAAAGGCTTTAACAAGTGGTGGACTTTAATCTTCCATAATTCTGGAATCAAGACATTCTTTGATAAGAAGCAAGTTTTCCTCTCTTACTATCCTTATTCTTTAAAAATGTAGCAAAAAAAATTAATTGTGTGAGAACCTGCAATGGCCCTGATAAAAAATAAGAGCCTACAGGGGGAAAAATTGCTCAATCTTTTTTTTCTTCAATCTTAAAAATAAATACTTGATTTATGAGCAGCAGGTAGGAAGACTAACCCAAATCCAACACATAGAAGGCACCTTTCTAGAAACTTTAAGGAGCATTGAACTCTGAAGAAATGTCACAAACTTCCAGCAAAAGTCTGGCCCTTGTTTCATCACAAAAACCCAACAGGAACAGTTTAATTAGTGACAAATAGCAAGCTCCCTCATAGTGTCTTACACCATAGGAATAATTCATGCTCTGTAATCTGGAATCAGTGCACAGCCACTAACTATGCATCTAACCAAAGATGCTGCCTAGCTAGAGATGCAGTCGTGCAGGCAAAATGTGCTGTTGAGACCAGGAGTCCTTATGCCAGAGGCTGATGAGGGGATAAGCTGAGCTGAGGGAAGACCATGGAGAGCTGAGTGCTGGCTGTTAGGATGAGAAAGGTGGGAAGGGTGACATTCAGTGAGTGGTCTTTAAGAAGTTGCCCCTGTCCTGTGGAAGGTTATCTCCTGACTCAGACCTCTCTTGCAGTCGCAGAAGTACTTAATTAACTTTTAAAGACTCAGAATTAATCTAAATTGGTCTTCCACTGCTCTTTGCAATCTGCTACAGTGGACTGTTCCCTGGTTTTCTTATTCTTAAATTCACAACGCCCTGATTCATTAGAAGATGACACTGCAGAATGATGTCCATCTGCTCCTTTACTTCGAAATAAAGGTTTAAAAAATCATAATCTGTCTTCTAAACTCTTCTTATGGAGACCCAGGGGCTTACAGCCCTCATGGAATGGTTGTCTACCTGGATCATACAGCAGAATCTACTACTATTGATCTGATAAACGTACATGGTGTTTGCATCAGTCTTTCTGTCCCAGAAAAATAACAAAATCTAACCACACTCCTGTCATAGTGCCAGGGCTTTTCTTATTTTCAATAATAATGTCCAGGACAAAGCAGATTTTTAATTGCATAAGACTTCCATGCTGGGTAAAAGATATTGAGGTATTTAACATAAGGTTTACATGAGACTAGATTATTAGCAGAATTTTGGTAATTGTTCTCAGCTCCACATTTTTCTAATGTCCTTGATATTAACAATCATGCACATTTATGCATGATACTTTATAGATTGAAAGCAACACAGCACATATCAGGGTGTCATTTTCTTTCCCCTCCACTTTAGACCTCTTCATGTAGACTTCCATGAATGAAAAGCTCAAAGTATTGTCAAATCACTTAAAATGCACAGCCATATATGTAATTTCCTCTCTTCTGAGTAATTGTCTATAGCAACACCCCCATTTCATAATTTTACATGAGACAGTATATTGTAATTATTTAGCCAAAAGTTAAAATTGCTGCCAAGATGATATTACTGTCATACATCACTTCCACATCTCTCTGCTGACTTTGCTCCCACAAGGACAGTGTTTGGACCAAACCTGCCCAATCCAAAAGATTCAGATGTTTAACAATGTGAGCAGGAGTCAGACTTCAACCATCTACCAAGCATTTCAAGAATCCCTATTACACACAGTGACACAAAGGTAGTATAGATTTATCCGTAGTTATTCAGTGGAATTCAAACCTCAGAAACACTAAGGTAGTCTACAATCAAAGTACTGATTCAGTTCTGAAAGAATACTATTAAAGAGAAAATATTACAATCTCACAATAAGCTGAAAGTGCTTCCACGAAAAAAGTTTGTTTAAAAATAGATATATCACAAAAGATGATAGGCAGATAATTATTTTGAAGGACTCCAAAACCTGAGTTTCAGATTAAGCACAAGCCTAATTTTCTATCTAACAATTGCTTCACTCTGATTCAAAGCTGATTTAATAATTTAAAATATATGGTGTACACATCTCATACAAAGCAATACCACATCTCATATATAGAGATACCACATATATTCAAGCATATATGAATCATTTTGAACCACAAACCAATATTGAAGAGCTCTATTCTATCATACTTTTTCTTTAAGTTTGCCTATATGTTAGAATAATAAGATCCCAGAGTCTCAGTTTTAAATTACACTGCAAGTTAAATGTTAGTTAAAAAGATGAAAAATGAAATGAAATATACAGTTACAAAAATACAAACATTAATTCAGTGAAGAAAAATGACAGCATTTTCTGGGATCAGAGATAGCTTTGAATGTACAGTAGCTCATTTGTTAATGAATGCAGAATAGCCAGGAAATAAGAGACCTGCTTCATTATGGCTGCCCCACAGCTACTCTAACCCTTATATTGCAAGAGCATGAAGAGAATAAAAACTTCTTAAGCTGGTTGTCCTTTACTCTGAGACAGGATAATCTTTGAGAAACATTTTACGGTGCATCTTTTGAAGAAAAGTGCATTAGTCTTTACTGAAAAAAACATTTGGTTGACCTTGAAAATAAAGCATTCATGAGAAGTATGAGCAGAAGTTTTCATTATTCCTTAAGCCCTCACTTCAGAGAGACAAAAAATTCCTCCCTCCATTGCTGCTCCACAATACCCAGTTGCCAAGCAACTGATCTTTTATGGTGGATATCCATGGCAACTGATGTAAACAAAATCATAAATCCCATTACCTAACTAATACTAAGGCTGTGTTATAAAAAGAGAAAGAATCATGCCGAAGTTTAAAGATATAATATATAAGTGACAATGAGACAAAAAAAAGAGACGCTTTTGCTGAAATTACAGTTAACATGGTTCTTCTTACCAAACTTTCTCATTTTGCATTTTTCTGAAAGCCATTCCAAATAAATTTTCTCCTAATTTAATAAGTGCATTTTCAGCATAATTATGCTGTGTGAAGAAACAACTACACTTGACAGGTAAACCTGCAGTCACCATTAAGACCAGCCTGTGCATGGAAGAATTGTGTTAACACTCTTATTTTGAATTGAAGAGCCTTTAGGTAGATAAAGCTGAAGGTGACTGGTAAACTAGGGTGGATGAGCAGATTTCACCATTCTTGCCTATGAGAAAGTCAAAATTGAAGTTACAACACAAAGTTCAGCTTTGTTCCCAGTGAGAAATTCAGGCTGTTGAGAACCAGGTCAGAATGGAACACAAGCTTATGGACTGTTCAGAATGGCCATACAGCTATGGCAAAAACACCTGAACTGTGCATGCAGCACTTTCTTTAACTCAGTGTTTGTAGGTCTAACACCCACTTGGACACCCTCATCAACAAGTCATTTTAACAGAGTTCTTTAAAGATAGAAACAACGAAATTTTGCACCTTTGAGTGGAAATAAGCTTCATTTACATTTGTTTGTTTTACTTAGTTTCTATTTGTATGTTTTCCCGTATGTGACAGACAGCAAACATCTGGGACTTTTTTCTTCTTAAATACCTCCTTCTGGACAGACTGTCTTTTAAATAGCAGTTGGGCATGGGCACACACAATCTCCCCTAAGATGGCATTTAGTTAGATCACTGTGTTTTGTTACACATTATGCATCTGAAAAGTGATCTATAGCAGGCACTTTTGTGACTGATTCTACTTTTAAATATGATCAGATAACTATGATAAAATTTGCAATACTTTCAAATACAAAGAAATCAATATGCATATCTATTCTCTTTTAAATCTGACCATAACATTTCTCTCGTGAGCAGTGTGTGCTCAAGTTAAGCTTCCAAGAAGGAAAGAAATTTTTGTACCCAAAATATACATCATGCTTTTCTTATCTGAATTTATAGTGCAGATGAGCTGATCAATTTTAGAAACAAGTATATGATTTGTGTTACATGTTTAACAACTTTGTTTTAAGTATGCAAAAGTTAAAACTCATGACTGCAAGCTATTAATAGTGGCAAAAGTGTTACAGTTTTGAGTACATACAAATTATTCTAAAGTACTGATTATTCCTTGTGTGAACATCTGTAGTCTTTTAAGAACTACATACATTAAAGGATTTTGCATGGAGGCAGCAATAAAAAAAAGGAAAATTGTCATTTATGGACATCCTCAGTGGAAAAATTTGTGGATTTCTTCTGTCCCTTATCATCTCAAAGCAGTATCTTTTAAAATGGATTACTGAATGGTGAAGCAAGGACTGAAGAATCCATGTGTTGAACCTTAGATATATACATTCTAGATCAAACAATATACTTTTCAGATACATGTTACTATATTACAGCATTCCATAGTTCAAATTGGACTAACCAGTACATTTCTTTTAGAAAAAAGAAAAAAGTTATGTATCTGTCATTTAACATTTATTTTAGAGAAAAAAACCCTTTTAGAAATGTTAAGTGAAATTCACAATAGTCTTTGTCAATCATAGTTAAGTCTTTTAGCAACTCTGTGGCCTCTAAAAACTTATTTTGACACTAAGACACACCAGAAATTCCCTAAAGTACCTCTCTAGGTCTGCTGGTATGAAGAATCTGTGTCTTTTTGTAATAACGTTGTGGGGTTTGTGTGGTCTCCCATTCTCAGTTAAATTACTGTATAATTGCTTTACAAATATAGTTTGATTTAGAAAAATATTGGGACAGCAAATCCTTAGAATCATGGAAAAATATATTCGCAGAATTGTAGAATTATGGAATGGTTTGCACTGAAAGGGACCTTAAAGATCATGTAGTTCCCTCCTGCCAACCTTCCACCAGACCATGTTGCTCAGAGTCCTGTCCAGCCTGGCCTTGAGCACCTCCAATGTTCCACAACCTCCCTGGATAACCTGTTGCACAACCTCCCTGGATAACCTGTTGCAATGCCTCACTACCCTCACAGTAAGGAATTTCTTCCTAAAATAAATCTAAACCTGCCCTCTTTCAGCCTTTGGCCATTCCCCTTTGCCTTATCACTCCATGCTCTGGTGAAAAATCCCTCTCCAGCCACCTTCTAGGACCCTTTCAGGTATTGGGAGGCCACCATAAGGTCTTCCTGGAGACCTCTCTTGTCCAGATTTAATAACCCCAACTGTCTCTACCTGTCTTCACTGTCCAAGTGGAGAGCAGCGACAAGTGGTGTCCTCCAGGGTCAGTATTGGGACTGGGACTGTTCCACAATCCTGTCAGTGACACAGACAGTGGGGCTGAGTTGTGCAGTCAACACACTCAAGGGAAAGGATGTTGCCCAGAGGGACCTTGACAGACCAGAGAGGTGGGCCCCTGCAAACCTCATGAGGTTCAGCAGGGCCAAGTGCTGGGTTCTGCACCTGTACTAGGGAAATCCTAGGCCCAGGCTGGGCAGAGAATGGATCGAGAGTAGTCCTGGTGCCGTTTATGGAGGAAAAGCTCAATATAATTTGGGCATATGCACTTACAGCCCAGAAAGCCAATTGTAGCCCAGGCTGTATTCAAAGCAATGCGGTCAGCAGTGTGAGGGAGGGGACTCCACCCCTCTGCTGTTTTCTGGTGAGACACCCACCTGGGGTGCTGTGTCCATTTCAGGGGCCCCCAACACAAGAATGACAAGAACCTGTTGGAAGGAGTCCAGAGGAGGCCATTAAGTTGATCAGAGGGCTGGAGCACCTCTCCTATGAGGACGGGCTGAGAGAGTTGTGGCTGCTTAGTCTGGAGAAGGGCGGGTTCCAGGGAGACCTTACAGCAGTCTTACAGCTGACTGCAACTCTTTGAATATGACCATCCAGAAAATTCCTAATGAATCAAGTGGTCCGCCCAATAATTCCACGTTTTTCCCACTTAGAGTAAAGGATGAAATGTGGGACACTGCCCAATGCTTAGCTCAAGGCCAGGTAGATGACATCTGTTGCCCTTCTTTCTTCCATCATTGATGTAACCCTGCCATAGAAGGCCACCAAATTTGTCAGGACATGTTGGTTGCCACCTCCATATTTTTCATGTGTTCTTATAGCTTTTTCTAAATGAGGCATTTATTTCCCCCTTTTAAAGTCATCAAACCACTGTGACTCTTCAACTATAATGGGCAGTAGCTTAGCCACTTCCTCGGCCAGTTCCCTCAGGACCATCAGATGCATCTTATCTGGTCCCATGGACTTGTGCACTTCAGGTGCACTTCATGTTCCTTAGATGTTCTCAAGCCTGATCTTCTCCTGCACAGGGCAGTTCCTCATTTCCCCAGTCCCTGCTCTTCCCTTCTGTGACTTGGGCAGTGTGCATGGAGCACTTGCTGGGGAAGACTGAGGCAAAAAAGTCATTGAGTATCTCAGCCTTCTCCATGTCCTGGGTAGCCAGGTTTCCCATATCCTTCCTGAGAAGACTTGCATTTTCCCCATCCTTTCTTTTATTGCCCATTTAGCTAAAGAACTTTTTTTTGTTATCCTTGATTTCCTTGCCCAGATGTACATCTTCCAGTGCTTTAGCTCTTCTAACCATCTCCCTGGCTGTTCAATTTCTTTGTATTACTTCCAGGCTACCTTGTCTTGTTTTCACCCTCAGTAATCTGCCTGTTTGCGTTTAAATTTGTCCGGGGTCTCCTTGTTCGTCCATGAAGACCTCCATGAAGATTTCCTCTTTGTAGGGATGCATTGCTCTTGAGCTTGGAAG
The DNA here is from genome assembly GCF_001522545.3 of Parus major. NCBI lineage: Eukaryota > Metazoa > Chordata > Aves > Passeriformes > Paridae > Parus > Parus major. The sequence goes on along the minus strand of NC_031799.1, from coordinate 37,978,113 downwards.
AGACAGTCCTCCAATATCATCCAGCTCTCTTGGGCTCCTCTTCCCTCCAAGGCTCAATCCCGTGGCATTCTAACAAGGAGGTCCTTCAAGAGGCCAGAGTCAGCTCTACTGAAACCCAGCACAGTGAGCTGCCTGTCTGCTCTCCTTGTTTCCCTAAGAATCTTCAACTCCACTGTTTCACAGTCACTGCAGCCCAGTCTGCCCTTGGGCTTCACATTCCCCTCCAGACCCTCCTTGTTGTGAGAATAAGGTCCAGCTTAGTGCCTCTCTTCCTTGGCTCCTCTATCACTTGGAGAAGGAGTTTCCCATCAGTGCATTCCAGGAATCTCTTGGATTGCCTATGCTCTGCTGTGTTCTCCCTCTAGTTGTTGTTGGGGTTCCTCATGAGGACCAGGGTTTGTGAATGTGAATCTGCTTCTATCCGTCCATGGAGAGCCCCAGCACCTCTGTCTCTCCAGTCAGGCAGCCTGTAGCAGACCCCCACAATAAAATCACCTCTCCCTGCCCTCTCTTCACTCCTGAGCCATAAACTCTCAGTCAGCTTGTCATCCTTCCCTGGGTGGAGGCCCATGCACTCTAGATGGTGTTCCATGCACCATCTAGATAGTATCTTCACCTTTCTAACCACTGCTGTGATGGGTGAAGATTTTTCTGGCATTATGTGAAGAGCCTTCCACCTTCATAAATCAGTAAGAAATTATAATAAATGGTGTTGGGTTCTGTAGAGGAAGTAGCCAAATACTTACATTTCTGCTTGCCTTCATATTGTTTGGATGAGAATAATAATGAAGGCACCTAGCACCAACTGACAGTTCCCGACATCACAAAACCACCACAGAACTTCAAGTTTGGCAAAAAAAAGTTTCTGTTTCTGTGTGAGCCCAGGCTGGAAATATATTGATGCTGTAGATCACATGTTTATTAACAGACTGGCTGCAACAAATGGCTATCCTTTACAGACTGGCCAGAACAAAAGGAATATACCTTTAAGTAAGTGAGGCGTTCTCCCAGTATTTGGAAGGCAATGAATATTTAGGGGACTCGGTGCTAAATTCGGGTTAGTATTACACTCTACACCATCTTCTAGTTCAACTGGAATAACTAGGAATTAAGCACCTTCATCAGTACCTCTGCACATCTCACCTCTGCTGCTGCACATGAATTAATAGAAGAGTAGAACAGAACCTGGAAGATATAATCTAAACAATGGCAAGTGAGGCATCCAGAAACGTATGTGTAAGGTGGAGAGCCTCAACATCAAAAGCTCAGGGGGCCTTAGAGTTTTCAAAATTACCAATTCCTGTTCTTCATAAAAAGCAGAAGTATATTTGTTATTCTGGTAGACTAAGACTGCAATCAGGAATGTCTTGATTTCTTCATATGCAGGAATTTATTGCATATTTCTGCTCATTTAACTGGTAAAAATGTATTGTTTTCATACAAAGGATGTTTGAATGAGTTTGTTACCCTTCCTGCTGCTATTATCCCTTCCACCAAGATTGGATCCTACGACCAGGTGAGAAAATAATGTAGTGGCAGATCCTCCTGCCTTGCTGTAAGGTCAAACCATGCCCAGCTAGCCATTCCCCAAGACCTCTTTTCTTCCCATTGGTAAAACAGTACCCAAATTGCAACACAACAAAGAAACACCTGTGCTTACTGGGGACATTCACTGAAATTGGCACGTGGCTCATTCTTTAGGTGGATATAACTTTTCAAAACCCAAACTAAAATAGGAAATATCTCAGCCTTTCAGCCCCACTGCAAAAGGCCAAGAAGAACGGGTTAGGCTGTCTTTCTGCAGAGGTGAATGGCTCAAGCCTTGTATGACTCCTGTGTGTTCAAGTGCAGATCTCACAGGCAGGTGTGTGTGTGTATGTATTGAAGATTCAGAGGAACACACAATTTGACATTTGCACCTCAAACCTGACTATACCACTGCAAATATTTATGAAAACCCTGAAAATCAGCTTGTTTTTCAGGGAAGCCCCAGGTTCATCCCTGAAAACACTAAGCATATCTAAGTATTTCCTTACAACCACGCAGCCCATCAAAATCCCACATGACCAAACAGAGAGAAAATGAGCAAAAAAGATTTGTAGAAATCTGCCACTAAATTAATTCATTCCCTTTTGACTTGTTCATTGTACTTACTCAAATTTTGTGTTTAAAATTGTTGTCAAAGTGATTTTAAGAACAGAAATTACTTTTGTCCTTTTTCGTCAGTTCAGTCATATAAGAAATAAATTTTATAAGCATTGTTTATAGACATATTTAAATTATAACAGTAAGACCCCTGTAAGCAACCAGATTGACACCTATATGTGATCATCTGGCTTCCAGAACTTCAAGAAAGATTTGAACTGTATTCTTACTCTCACGGTTAAATCAGCTTTGCTGCAACTTCTGCCTGGGAATGGTCAGTAGCAGAAATACCATATTATTAAGTTAACTTTACACATGGTCTTCACAAAGTTTGAAAAAATATCTACTTGTACATCAGTATAGAGACTGTAGGCATCACAGAATACCATTTAGACTATCTCTTTAGGATTGTTTCTCTCCAATGCTATAGGATAAACTGCTTATTTTAATTTGTTGTTGTATGACATCAAGATTACCTCTAGAATGTTTCCCCCTAGTGTCTCCTAAGCACTTTTAAAATTCTCTTAAGTCTTTCCAGGAATAATTTCCCCTTTTAACATGGACATTAGATGGAAATGGATTGAAATCTTGGGCTCTGTTATTGCTCATACAGGACATATGTTATTTTGTATTCAAATATCAATATCCATTCTGACCAGTCCAGAGAAAGAACACCCCCTTCATAAGTATTAGATCCCATCTTTTATGTCTCAGAGATGGACAGAAGAGAGAGTGGTTTCCCATAATCTTTTTGTTTTTAAGGGTTTTTTTGCCTCTCAAAAAGTCCTTTTAGCAATAAGGTAAAGGTGCTTTTGGCCACTCTTTCCTATAAAGCTCAAGAAAAACAGAAAGTAAGGTAAAAGGAACAGACAAAATTAGCAGGCCAGTGTTTAATTCCAGAAACAAACCAAGTTGTCTCTGAAATTCACAGCATGCAGCTAAGATCTCAAATACCACTGCATTTGATTTGAGAAGAACATGGAGGGTATAGCACAGCCTAAAGGTGATTGTCACAGAGGAAGCATTAATCTCCAGAGAAATACATTATAGGAGTCAGAGACACAGGAAATATTCCCTTATTTGTGCTGACAGGATCTGACACCCAAAAGAACACTGAGTTTAACTTAAAGCCATGGAGAAAGCTTCTAGAACTAAGTAGAGAAACTAAGAATGTGTTTAAGTTAAATAGAATTGTATTCAATCCCTGGGTGAAAAAGTTAGAGTTTGGAGTTATAGTTACATTAATATGCGAGATACAAGATGAAGAATTTAGGGCATTGTCTCTTTCTCCTTCTTGTTCTTCTTCTTCATCTTCTTCTAAGAGTTTTTGGGTAATAATGAGTTGTTGGGTAGAAGAATCCTCATTGCAGCACACAAGTGTCGGGTCATTAGGTCACTAAGGAAAATAAGTTACTTAGCATTTGATTATTAGTTGAATAGACACATAAAAAACCTGAGAGAGAGTCTTCATCCCTCCATTTTAGACCTTGCTACCCTAGTGTATATAACTGCTTGTACTCTGTAAATATATAATATAAATAAGGAAAAATAAACAACTGAGCCCAAACATGAGAAAACAAGTCTCTCTCTATTGTCAATCTCAGTCCTAGAAAAAACCACCAGTGTCACATCCCCAACAATATATGACACCTACTACCCAAATTAAACATGCGGACACACAATAAATCCACATGGTTCCTAGATCAAGTAAGGTGAAAATATGATCTCTTTCTTCCAGCATTTCAGGTGATTTGATGGAAAGGAGGTAGACTATTCAACTAAGATGAATAACAGTGAATACTGGTAACAATCACATATAATTAAGAAAATATTTTTTATAATCATAATTCCACTCTAGTCACTCAAAGGAGGTTCCCACTTTTTCTGGAAAATGGAGCCTGTTCAGCAGAGGTACTGATTTTGTGGCATTTTACAACCTTCCTGTTTCTCTTTCCCCACTGTACAAGCATTAGCACTTTTTTCCCATCCATTCCAGCGTATTGCACTACCGTTTTATATTCTGTGTTTGGCTCAAACATCTCTTGCTCAGTGTTGTTGACAGCCTTTCTTGCTCAGGTATTATAATTAAGCAGCATTACCACAACTAATTAAAAATTGTGCACTAATTTTTATTTAGGATAGGCTTCCCTGCTTCCTTTCAAACTTGCTGGAGGAGTACTGGTACCCAAGGCTTTGTCTACATTTTCCACCTGCAGCATGTTGTCTGGCGAGATAACACCTTTTCCTGTAGTCTTCCATGAAGAAAATATCTCTCTGTGCTAAGAATAAACAAAGTATGTTGCCCAGACTCATCTTAAGTACATACAGCTGATGTCAACATTTTTAAATGTTTTTAAGTTTAAGACAGAAGACCTAAGTAACTGATTCAGTAAATTACACTTCTGTATTTGCTGTCAGATGCTTTTAAGAATCTTTGCTTTTCTCTCTGTCCTGCACAACCACATAGTTTCTTGTTGGTGGGAGCAATGTTGGGATGTGGCTGAGGATACCAACTGAGTGTGAGGCTAAGAGCTTAGGGGGTTTTAAGGATTGTACACTTATATGGATAATCAGACCATCCAGAGTTACTTCAAACAATGTGAAGATTAAAGGAATGTATTTTAATTCTTTATTTCAGAAAGCATCCACTACCTGCTTAGGACCATGTAAAGATTTTTACCAGTAGGTAGGTTATAGCAGAGTTATGTGACTAGTCTGCTATTGCAGTTATGCAATTCCTATATTCCTTTATTGCTGTGCAATCAGGCCTGCTTTAGTTGCACTGGACTGCAGTTTGCTGCCTAAAGGAAAAAATAGATATAATTCTATCTTGAAGAACTGTTACACTTTGGAACTTCTGAACTGGTAAGGTTCTCTGCAGAAAAAGTGACAAAAAATGAATGATAAGTATACTGAAAATATAATAATACTTGCATTTTTTACAAAGGAAAACAAATCCTTCTAAATTTTTTTGGTCCTAAGTTCTCCTGTTCTCTTCTATGAACCAGCAGATTAGAAATAAGATGAAAAATTGAGAAAAAAAATCAAGAGAGTTAAGAGAAATACAGCATGGAAAAGAATTATACTGTTTCGCAGAGTAATAAATAACAAGAAATATTTTGTGTTTTTTCCTAAGATAGTACAACTTCAAAGATGTTCTGTGATTTCTGACTGTTGAAACAAAATTAGATTACAAAATATTTTTTATTTTTCTGTACTCCCTCTCTAAAGAAGAGGGAAGCCAGAACAAATGAAAACACAAGTCTCAGACACCTCTGGGAAATGCTTGCATAAGGCTTACTTATCTTTTAACTAACATTTGTTAACCATGGATTAGTGGAACAGCCTCTTGTAATTATGGTTGCTGTTCCATTTGTGGCTATCTTCATGAGGCCAGTGAATCTTTAAATTACAGGCTGACCACCCGGGAGCACAAGTATTGAATCAGCCACATCTCCATAGGCACCACATTTGGATGATTATCCCAAAAGATGACATGCTAACACACACATACACAACAAAGAAGGTTTATTCTCACAGCTTCAGAGTCACTTTCAGTCCCTGTAGTGGCTTTGAGTTCAATAAAACCAGGGTGGCCCCTGACATAATGTGTTCCAGTTTAGTATGGGGGGAATCGCTGTTGAAGATAGTCTTTGTTAAACACCGGTCATTCTGACAGCTATCACAGCATCCTTCGGCTATAACTCAGACACTGAGCTGCAATAGGAGCTAGGAAGCTGGACTGAAGAAAAAATGTTTGATTTGTCTAAAGGTTTGTTGAATACCTTTGGTTTGCTGTATACATTTGAAAGAGACACACATTTATGTTTCATAGATATACATGTAGATATATACATACACATATACACAAATTTATACACAATTATATCAATTAGGAAGAGAAACAGAAATATTTTTTGTTCCTAGGAGTCTGTAGAGTCAAAGAAATTTTAATGTGTGTTTGTTGTATTCTTTATCAATGCCCCAAGTCTTACATTTCAAATCACCACTTCCAGGATAAAAGATTTCATGATCTTTATTGCATGAAAATCTTTCAGCCTTAATCTGTAGTCCCTTAGGATCAGATCACAGATCTAGTTCTCAGAAATCTGAATCCAAAGAAATTCAGTCAGCCAGCAAAGAACGCCAAGAAACTGTGTTGAACCAGCCTCCCTTTCTCTCATATTTCCCCGAAATTGTGCTGGCATCAGAGAAGCACCCAGATGTTGTCTGAAGGACTTAAAAATAAATAAATTAATAAATTCTTGACTAAAGGCTTTTCTGCAAGCCTTACAGCAGATCTGGATACTTTGCCGTTGCCCTGGGCATAATTATAGGCAGATAAGCAATGCCATTTAAAACCAGCTCTCTTCTTGCAGAAAATTTGCTCTCAGATATCCATTGTCCAATAAATAATTCCTTTTAAATAAAATGTCAGAAAGAGACCCAGCATCCTTCAAAAATCCCACCCTATGTAAACAGAGGCAAGGAATCTATATTTTACTTAGTTTTTCTGTCCTTGTACACAGTATAAATGATATCTGTGTAATATATACACATATAAATTGATGGCATCTAGGAATTCAAAGAGGATGTACCCTTGTACAGGTAATCATATAAACACTCTTTTGTAAGGTGGTCCTTTCCACAGAGGCCTTACAACATAATCCTATACCAATGGATGCTTCACTGTCTCTGCATATCAGTTGCCAAACAACTGTCAAATAACATACAAGCAGTGCACATCTGAACCGAAAATATTTCAGTGTAGAGAGTTCTGGGCAGAAAGTGTAGACCTGCTGTTCTTTTGCACCTACAATATGTATCCCAGATTGCTTCTGGAATAAGTATAATTTGTCTGCTGAACTTTGAACAGAGTCCTCTGTACTGCAAGTGAGAATTTGGCTCTTTGTTTATATAGTGTTTTTTCTATCAAAGGGGAGAGGAAGGAGAGTCTTTTTTGTTTTACTGTTCAAAAATTGTCACAGGAACTTAAAACATAGAGTGCTGTACACAGTGTAGAGTATGTCACCCTTAGTCAGTAGGGTAAACCTTGCACAGAGCACATCTCCTGTTTGCCTCCTAATTCTGCATCAGCTTGGCATCTGAGTGCATTGGTACCACACAGTACTCACTGTCTCTCTTTGGAATGAAAACCTAGATGGGAAACAGCCCTAGTTCACCTCAGTGGTTTCTCTGGTTTGACAGAGCAGGGGCTAAGGAGCACTAGGGGATCACCCCTGCCCTGACACAAGGATGAGGCCCAAGACAGTAGTAGGTACCCCAGGGCCCTGGTTTTTGGCAGTAGCCCTGAGGGGATGAAGACTGGAGCCACGTGGGCATGTCTGGGTTGTTATTGTATACCACTTCACATCACTGCCAGGGAGCAAGTGCTTCCTGGAAGAAGGTGACATGGCTTGAGGTAGGGAAAAAGGCATGATGGCTGGTAGGCCTATTCACCATTTTTTTCATTGTCCTGGGCTTTGGTGAGCATTTTGCATGTAAATCACCCTCTCTATGAATAGTTTTATTACTAGTATTTTTGCTGTTACTGTTCACTTTCTCGTCTCATTGTTGATTGCACCAAATTATTCTAATTTCAGCCAGTGACCTCTGCCTGTTTTCTCCTTTGCTAAAGTCCAGGAGGGGAGTACTAATGGTTTTCCTTTTAGTGGTAGTACCAAATTTGGGAATACCATCCATAAAACAGGACAGCCTAACTTGGTGCCCACTGTGGCTCACAAAGGTTTAAAGTAACAACAGATCTGCTCAGAGCAGGTTAGAAACAATTTTGATCCAAGGATTTATTATGTGCAGAGCTATTGGCCACATTGTTGCTTGTCTGTTCATGTGCATTTAAACATAACCCAGTACACATTCCCGTATGTGCTCCTCACAGTGCTCTTTTTCACATTTTCTTTTTCCAGAAGAAAAAGAAATATATCTTTATTATATTACCCTTGATTACTCCCAAATACCATCATTACCCTTGATGTTATCATGTCATAAACTAATATCACACAATATAGCAGCAAAGCTTTGCAATATGGCAATATTAGTATGATATTAGTTTATGACATGATAATATCAAGGGTAATGATGATATTTGGGATTTGTATTCATTAGTAATTTGGGGTGTGTTTTCTGTATTGCTCTCCCACCCTGGCCTTGGTTGAAACCTCTGAAAATCCATTAATAATTGTGCCCATTCTGAGTGGGGACAGGGAAGGATAATTTTCCCCAGCCTTTCACCCCCTTTTCCTCCTTCAGGCCTGTTACAACAGCTTTTGAGACTTTTGAATTCCCTTTGGCTGTTAGGGAAAGTATGTTCTTGTTGCTAGGTTGGCATGGTTTCCTCAGTATGATTTCACACCATGCTCAGAGTGACAACAGCTGTTTCTAGGAAGGTCATTTACAGATATGCCCTGTGTGTGGATAGTCATATGTGGCATGGAATGTGGGAGAAAATGGGCCAGGTTTTGGAGAAATTTTCTGATCTAGTGGTTTGGAAGTTCACTCTTGAGTAATGAAATTACCCTGCTACAGTGATAGAATATTTTCATGTATAATGCAGTGGCAACTCCAGACAGGAGCAACTGGTGGGGTAGGAGAGGAAAGCAGACCAATGGGCACTGTGGCCACTCAAACTGCAGCTGAACCAGAGGAACATCTCATGCCAGTAGTGGTCACATCTGTGCAGAAGAATCCAAGAACAAACCCATTTGCTAAGTGAGGGATGAAGAGGAAGGGCCCTAAAAACAGGAGTAAGAGACAGGGCCAGAGGTAATCACCTGATTACCAGAGGTAATCTCTGAGTAAGCTGTGAGATATATGAATAGATTTTAGCTTTCAGCTGGGTGAGATCCCAGTGACTGTCTGCTCTGATGCTGGGATTTCTTGCCTTTTGGGATGGCCACTGTGAAGACGGAGGAAATTAGACAGCTGAATACCTTGCCTGGTCTCTCAGAGGACCCTTCTGCTGTGGGACTGCTGAGGGTTGAAGAACAACAGGTACTGATCCCTACCACATCACTGCACCAGCTGGGGCTCTGTGGTCCCCCACCCATGAGAGGATTTGTGAGCTGGGGACCCTCACAAATCACCCTTTATCAGCCCTGTATGGCCAGTGTGTAAGTCCAATGGAGAATGGAAACTCACAGTGGACTGTTGTGGCCTGAATGACGTCACGCCACCTCTGAGCGCTGCTGTGCTGGATGTGCTGGAACTTCAGTACGGACTGGAGTCCAAGGCACCAAAGTGGTGCCACCACTGACACTGCTAATGTGTTTTTTCCCATTCCTTTAGCAGCACAGGTTTAGTCAGGCCACAGTTTGGTTTCAGCTGGAGGGCTGTGCAGTTGGAACTGACTGCCCCAGGGGTGGAAACACAGCCCCACTATTTGCCATGGACTGAGCCAGACTGCACTGGAAAAGGGGGAGGCTCCAGAACACTTGCAGTACAGTGATGGCATCACAGTATGGGGGCAACACAGCA
>NC_031799.1:37944710-37966619 GCF_001522545.3 Parus major | reverse complement strand
GTGAACACCACAGGCTCTACCAGTAGAGCTGTCCCTGCCCAATCAAAACCCCCATGTACTGTAGGAAGGGGATAAAGTCCCCATAATGCACACAAGAAGAGTTTTAAGGAATACAGTTTGGATTAGTCCTGCCTCAAGCAAAGGTAAACCCATCCTTGAGATTATTTTTGCTCAAGGACCTGAGTGCACTTGGTAGGTAATGCAGAGGGACCTGGAAACATGATGTGTACCTCAGGGGGATTTGATTTTGTGGTGATAAGAGTCTGTAATGTTGAACCGTGTAATATCGGTTGCTGAATGACACTGCCAGTGTCTGACACAAACAGAACTACCGTGAAAAATGAGTATGGACTGCTCTAGCAGACATGAGCTTCTGATGCAGACTGTAACCCCAGCACTAGACCAGCCCTCCTGCCCTGGAAGATATCTAGGATGGATAGAATCCACAGTTATGGACTAAATGAAGTCTATAGACATGGAGGGATGGCCCTTGATACAGAAATTATACCTGTTCTTAGGTATGTGTATATATATGTATTTGAAAGGTGTGGGTATGGGCAGGATGTCTATGGTAAAAAATCAAAGGTGAACAATATCCTGGTTTTCAGCCAGGATAAAGTTATTTTTTCACAGTAGCAGTGAGGGAGGGGAGCCTGGAGGCAAGCAGGTGTGTCAACGCATCTGGGTTGTTATTCTGTATAACCTCAGGTATTGCTGGTGGCAGAAGTATGGGACTCTTGCTTCCAGGAAGAAGGTGGCTTGCGGCCAGGAAAAAAGTGTGGTGGCCAGAGGGCCTCTCTGCCATTGTTTTTCATTGTCCTGGGCTTTGATGAGCATTTGTGCATGTAAATTACCCTCTCTTTGAACCCTCTCTTTGAATCACCCTGTCTTTGTTACTAGTATTATGTTATTATAGACATGGATGTTATTGTTAATTTTCTTATCTCATTTCTGTTTCCAGTAAATTGTTCTTATCTCAACCCATAATCTCTGCCTTTTTTTTCTCTCTTACCATAGCAAGGAGGGGAGCCGCTCCCGGTTTTTTCTCTAGCCTGAGTGCTAAATTTGAGAATACCTTTCCTAAACCACAACACCCAAGACCTCCAAGAGAGTAGCAGAACTTGCCATGGTTATTCAGCAGATTACAGCCATCATTTTACTATCTGGCTGTTTTTCTAAGGGCAGCTGGGATATGCTGGGCAGCAATGAGGATTTGGTTCTCTGGAAGAATTGGCTTCTCTGGGTTTCTCCCCTTTCTCCCTTTGAGCAGTCTGTGAAACATTGCTGCCTTCTCCCTCATCTCATGTCAAGAATGCACAAAATAGTAATTTCTCCTAATTTTTCCTCTGCTACCATTATAATTGCATACCACCTGCCTGCTTTTCTGAACTTGTGGGTCTGGGTTCAGTCATTCACACCAAATCATATTTGAATTCCTACATGACCTTCCTATAGAACAGATTTTCCTTGTTGGCAGTTAGTAAACAAAATATTGAGGCTCACAACTTCATCCTGTTTATCCCTTGGTCTGTGTAGCCACAAGCATATTTATCTAGCAAGAATGTTACTCCTTAGACAGTTTCCCTCTGGCAACAAAATGTTGTGTATGGATAATGGCTCATTCTATTGTTTCCCTATCCAAAATAATTTGGGGGAGGGACAAAAGACGTGGAAGAGTTACAAGATGAGACAGTCACAGTTGTCATTATGCAGTAGTCTTTTAAAGCTGCTGCAATACTTAAAAGTAGCTTGCTTTGGACACCGAAATGGTTGAAAAGCATTATCAAGGCATAATTTACATCAAAAATTACTTCTGTCTTAAAGGAGAGATTAACTAAGAAGGGCCAAAACTAAAGTTGCAGTTAGGGACAGAGGGAAGTTCATCATATCAGTGGTTGACAAATTAAATTAGCAGCTGTCCCATTTGTAGAAATGCATTTGAGTGTGTTGGTGGTTTGACATGGTCAAAAATAGCTTTCAACATAATTCAAAGGCAGTTCACCTATCTTTTTTTGTCATATGAGAGTGTCCTAATGTATTGGTTTCACAGATTCACCCATACTACAGCTACAATTTAGACTATAGTCCAAACACCTAGTAAAAAAAAAAAAACCCACATTACAATATTCCTGTGTTGTTGCTGTAGATATTTTGCCGATGACTGAAAGATAGACTAACATCTATCTGCCATAAAAGTAGCAGAAGGTGTTGTATCCTACTAACTTTTCATGTTCGATTGGGAATGGACTTTTACATATGGTAAAATTTGAAAAATCTGTATTATCTGGAATATGTCGTGTCCAGCCCTGGCACAGGGAGTCTCAAGAGCCTTTGCAGGGCGTACCCCTGAGTCTCAGTGAGGTAGTGGTGTAGGTAAGCAGGAGAGCAGCTGTTTGTAGAAAGGTATTTTTTGCTCTGCTTGTTCACCATTTTGTAACAGCGAGAAGGATGGTTTGAGTGTCAGCAACTGGCAACTGCTCTGAAGTTGAAGCTTGAACTAAAATTAATCTTAGAACCACAAACTGTTTCATAACATCTTTCATAATAACAATTTATTGCCTTATGATGCTAAGTCCTTCCTTGTTTCTTCACTCTGCAAAACCTCTATTGTACTGGTTTCTTCCTGTTTCATTGAAGGGAACAGCTTGTATGAATCAGTGATGAACCACTCTCCAGACTTATGAATAACCAGCTATCACTCCCTGTCTTGGCTGTCCAGAAAGGCCAGAGCTACATCTTCAAACATCTTTCCACTCTTCCACTCTTTCTTTCATCTGTGTAAGGGAGATGTGGCTGAAACCAGGGTATTAGCCAAGCTTGTGTGCCATGGAGGTTCAGGCCTCCAAATGGCATCAGAACCACATAGCTGTCAGTTTGTGTGCTATATTCTGTTAAAAGCCGTTTCAGCTTGTAATGTTTTTGAATTCCTTTTAAAGAAATCTGAATTCCCCATTGAAGACAGAGCGTAGTTGAGACGCCCTTATCCAACCGTGGGATTTTTCACTGAAATGTTAAGGATCATCTGAAGATACCATTAAGTCTTGTAAATCACAAACATTTAAGATACCAACTTAGCATCTCAAGGAATACACGGATAAGTAGGCTGATAACAAAAATTTTATTGCTTATGAGTTATCAGTCTTCTAAGATTTTACTCAGCCTGTTTTCGGATTTCCTGGTTTATAAGTACTCTGGAAAATTTTGCCTGGCTTAGCAATGTTCCTAAATTCTTCAGTTCCTTCTTTGGTGGTGCCTCCTGCTAGGCCTTTTTGGCTCTCCTCATAACCAGTGTTTTCACAACCAAACTGAAAGAGATAATGAGTGAAACTTACAGCTTAGCATAAATATGCAATTTAGAGCACATATGAAAAAATGTAACTCATTACTAACACCACTCTTCTACTCAAACCAAAGTAAAACCAATAATGTTAAAGGGTGGATATGACAAGCTCATCTACAGAGCTTTCACAGTTGGTTACAGCCTAATAGCAAGAGCAAAGCATCTGTTACATGCAACACTGGACCCTGTAGGGTTTCACTGTGAATCTGCAAGAGAATGACTGTTCAGTACTTGGATGGAGTACACAGCCAACTAAGATTACCACAGAAAACGTGGGACATGAGAAGAATATTGTTTTCTGACCATGAAAAGACCACACACAGAGTCCATGTGGAATGCACACTGGACCATCTTCAAAAACATAGAAGTTGCATTCTTTGTTATGCTCACAGACTGGTTTAATTAAATATAGGCATTAGGCAGTAAATGTGTTGGCAGTTTCACACTGAAATGCTGCTGTTCTACAAGTGCTGTTCTACTTCCTCACTGTAGTTTATTATTTTTAAACAGTACCATGTTTTTTCATTCTGCTTAAAGACTGTAGAGGTTTGCAAGGAAACATTTTTTTATAAATCAGAATCTTTAAAAACACAACATGAAAATAATTAATTCATTAATTAATAAATTATTTAAAATTAAATTTTAAAAATTGGTGTTTACAAGGCTTGAGCTTCAAAAGAGTTATGGGTCTTATTATAAAGTCAAGTGTTTATTGTTTTATATTTCAGCAATTAATTTTTCTGAGGGCAGTATTTACTCTTTAATGCTATTACTTTTATATATACTTACATATTTATCTATATAGTTACATAAATATTATCTATATTTTATTCAGTTTACAGTGTCAAAGCTAGACTGTGCCTGAATAACTTAGGTTAAAATGAGTGTGACCAAAAATGTAGCTAAATAAAACTTAATATATGAGCTTTTGGGAATATAAACCTTAGCTACTTGACAGTTCATGAGTTTTTAGTCTTGAAAATTCAAGATGTTTAATGATAACACAGAATTTCTTCTCTCAAAGCATCCTTCCAGGGATAAAATCAGTCATTGCTAGTAGCTTATCCTTCTAAGGTACATTTTCTCATTGTAAATTAGATATTTGCCTAGCGCACTGCTACGAAGTCATGATCTATACATCTTGTTAACTTGTGTAGCTACAAGCTTAAAATTATGTCAATCCTCTGTTTTGCATAAGCACTTAGAAAGGGATTAAGAAGGCCATCTTTTCCATTTTTCCCTGTTATAAAAGCAGGAGATACAAAACCTGACTGATAGATGTGCGCAGACTAAGGCCGTAGCCACTGGCTGGGCTGCCCATTGAAATGATGCCTTGCCTTGAGAAACCTTAAACCCTGCTTATTGAAGCTGCAGTTATGTATGCACATCTTCATCAGCTAAGCTCACAGATTCGAATCAGATCAATACATTTATCAATATCTGGCTCATGGACTCATGAAGCAGCAAATTTCAGGCTGGAAGAGATGGTGACTCCTGCTGAAAAATCCTCTTTTTTATTCCTCTTTTAACCTGCCTGCAAAGATTGAATGGGTTTTATTTTATGGTGTATATTAGCATGAGCTAACCAACAACACACTGCTAGTGATATGTAGGCACCAGGAAAGTGATCATGGACAAGAAAAGATTTGAAATGAGTAGGGATGGAAGACTTTTAGGGCCCAGAAGCTGTTCATAATCTCAGTAATGTAGGTAGTGCCTGCTGAGCTGTGGAGTGTGATAAATCATCATTTCTTCTCCCTTGCTATTTGTAGCCAAGGAGTTTTTTTATCTGTGGGATGAAGTAGTGACAGGAGAACTCTTCCCTAGTTATGTGTTCTTCTGATAGCAAATTTCATTACATCTTCTCCTTAGATATTTTCATTTGAAGACTTAAGCTCTGAATTTGGATCAGATCTTGATAGTAACCTGAAAAACAGTTAGCAATCCTCAGCTTCTAGAAGCAGCATTTCCAGGTGGTTTAGCTTGTTCTCTCTTTCCTTGAGGTTGTGAGAATTTTGCAGGGCATATGACTTGGGAAGGCAGGAACAGGACACAGTTGGTTACGTGTTATTTGTATTGTTCTGACTCTACTAGCTCTGATGTGGTTCTAAAACTCAAAATAGAATTCTCCTAAATACACTCTTTTGAAGCTGCTTCTTTGAGACAATTCCTATGAATTCCATATGGTTGCCAAATCACATCCAATATCAACACGCCTTCACTTGGGATACCTCTCTAAGACTTCCCGCTAGCATTATTGTATGAATGAGGTGGCATTCTGTGAACTGTGGACTGCTGTCCATTCTATGGACTCAGCCCCCCTCAGTGTATCCCAGAGATCCTGACTCTGTCATGAACAGACACACCAGTGTGTCTAATAGTGTATTTCCAGGCTGCAGTGGTAGATAAATGCATGGAGCAGTGGAGTTCGTGTGTGGACTCTGTAGCTAAGGTACCAGTGCCAGTCTGAACGAGACATTCACCTTCCCTGGTAACTGCAGATATATATGGCTGTGTAAATAAGTGCTCCTTAGGAGGCACAGCACTGTTTGCTTCTGCTTTGAGGAAAAAGGTTATTTAAGTAGATGGCATAGATGGAGCCAAAATATTTTGAGGAACGGAATGACTATTTCAGTCGTTACAACTTAAGTTGCACTCTCCTGCACATCACTGATCATAGTTTGCATAGTCCTTGGGTCATGGTGTCCACTGGTTTTTTGTGATGTACAGGGACAGGGCTGTTGAGTAAGCAGCCTTTTTCACAATTTGACAGCAATGTTTTGAGCCTGCATCCACGCACATCTCAAGTCAGCATTCAGTATTGAAAACATATGTTGTTTTAATCTGCTTTATGTCTTGTATCAGTAATAACAGCAGCAATATAACCCATTTATTTTGCCTGAATGAAAGAAGCCAAAAGCCACTCTTTTAATGATTTTTCCATTCCTGCTGTTTATATTTTTATAGTGCCTATTAATTGGAAACTATTAGTAAAACAATACTGCGTACACTGCTTAGGAGCCACATTAAAAAAGAACTCATTAGCTGACAAGTTGTTACAGAGAAATACTTTGGAGTTTAAAATAAATAAATAAATAAATAAATAAGTGCATGCACTCCAGCCCAGTCTTCAGTGGCTGGCAATGAAAGGATTTTCCCCATTTTCTGAAAGCCCTTCCATGGGGGAGAGTGAGCTTACTTCCTAAGGAAATTACTCTAGAGGTGTCTGTAAGAGAAAACCAGGCACCACTTTGCAGCTCTACAATTGCAATGAGAGTAATCATGAATGAATGCTGAGCCAAAAGAGTGATGCATGTTTACATTATGCTTACTATATTAAGCCTGCAAATGCATAAAAATGTAGCTGCCATGAACAACTGCCATGTATAGCACTTAGTATTCAGGAAAGCATTTGGTTCTGGGTATGGGCCTCCGTGTTGACCTTCTGCTTTAAAAAATCCTCCTCCAGTCCCTTGCAGGCTTGGAGAGGTGAATGCTCTGGAACGTAATGCACACCACAGCAGATGAGCAGTGCCTGTGGGTGTGTTTCATTTAAAGAAACCCCACTGGCTCTTACACAGTTCTGGGACTTCAAAAGGAGCCAAGTTTGCTTCATGCCAGGCAGTTGCTTTGCCCTGTTCCAATGGCACCCATGGGCAGGGAGCAGGGGAGCCAATGGACAGCATGTGTGTTTCCCTTGGCATCCTGAGAGGTTCTTCCTCCTCCCTCTGGCCTCATCTGGCACAAGTTATGCTGGTACTACTATTTGTGCGACTGTATGACTGAAATGAGTCAATGACTGTGTCAAGTTGAAAATTACCCTTAAAAAAAACCAAAAACAAAACAGTTTTTTTTAAACTTGGATGTATTACCTGATTATTTTATCTCATGTCTTCATGAGCACTTGAACTGACACCACTAAAAAGATAGAAAAATGAGCAAGTGGAAGACGCTTACATGACTTGGTATGTGTAAACCATGCTTGTAGTTTGGAAAAGACAATACACAGGTGGGTTTTTTGTGATTTTTTGGGGGTCAGTTAATGTTTGGGGTTTTATAATATTGTGAATTCTCTTATTCCTTCTGTCAAGAAGTTCCCAGTGTGACATACTTAGAGGGGATAAAGAACCCTAACAAGTTGGTTTAGATGTTGCCTAAAGAATCAAACACATTTATAATTCCTTTCAAGGTTAACAAATCAGCCTCGTAAGGTTGAAGCCTGTGCTACCAAGTCTGTAATACATGGTAATACTAGAGATTATTAAAAGCAGATGAGTTTTGAAGGTGATTTTAAAAATTATGTTGATTTTTTGCATAGCTCTGAAAAAAATAATGTCTTCATTAAGTTGATCTTGGAGAAAAAGTATTTTCACAATCAATTCCTGCATTCTCTTCTGCACATTCACTTCTTGATTAGTGTATTAGTGTTCTACCATTCGTTACACAGAAAATGTGCTGGTGAGTGGCCCCATAAATAGGACCAGAAATACAAGTTGATTAAATTCCTTTGAATTCCCTGACAAGAAAATAAGTGCTATGAAAGGGTGCTGAAATGAAATTATTCAAGCAGTGCTGCATTCACAGTCCAATTCCATGGGAATGCCTATTTCCTTTGGACTCTTAAAACCCTTCCAATATCCCATGTAGGCTGATAGAGAAGAAATTATCCTGAATGTGAATATAGACAGCATTCAATCACACCTGTACATCCTGGCACACCTGTAAATCCAGGTAGTGCAACTACTGTGAAGGTCTGTGGTCAGCAAAACAGGGGTCTGCAGGCAAACAGGAGCTTGGTAAGTGCTGTGCCTAATTTTTGTAATTGTTATGCAACTTGAGTAGCCAAGCCTAACAGCATCCTGCACTACTGCACAGGCACAAATCCCTCCATCTGCTGATGGCAGTGTGGTGGAGGGAAGGGAAAAGCAAAAAAAGTAACAGCTTCTGCCTGCACCAAAACCTAAGTAAATGCCTGGTACGCGAAGCTTGGTTATGTTACACCATACTCCCAAGAAAACTTTAACTTTTCAAATAGTCTATATTTGCATCTTGTGGCTAGTAGTAGGCTAAATGCATATGTCAAGTGATTTTCAATTAGTATTTTGCACCTAGCTGATGTGTATTTTTTAGCAAGTCTCCCTGACTAACCTTCTCCGTGTAGAAATTCAGAAAGAAATCATTGTAAGCTCTTTGTTGTTAGTTTTCCTCACCATTTTAAACAATTTGTCCTGAAGATGAAAAAACATCTTTGCTTCAAAATCAGTCTTGCATTTGGTACTCTATTTTATACTGCACCTTCCATGCTGACATATCAATGATTATTTTGTGAACCCAGCAAGGACCTCAGAAAACCTGGTGGTATTGAGCTCCCTGTTTCCTTGGTCATATTCAGTGTATTAATGTGCCAGAGTTATGAGTGGATTAATGAAAAACTGATGTTCTTCAACAGAATCCTTACAGATCTTTCATCAGAGAAGTTTTAGGAGCTGATAACTTTTAAAAGTCTCACTTTGAGACAAGAGGCAGAAAGAAAATAGTACTTGGCAGATGTAAAGTTAGCAAGAGAAAAGGGTCAGCAAAGGTTTAGACAGTCTCAGGTAGTGAAGCTGGAAGGCTACATCAATTGCAAAAGGGAAAACAAGGAAAGAAGGATGAAATATATTGTTTATAGCTGTATTCTGCAATGTTCCTTCAAAGACAGATTGGTTTCCTGCCAAGCATTCAAATCTGGATTCTTCTACATCCACATGGAATGATGTGAAGTGCCAGGTCTAGATCTTGAGAATTTAGCTCAGTGTTAACTTTTTAGCCTGTACTGGAGCAGTAATTTTAGAGATCCAAGATACCAGT
This sequence comes from Parus major, assembly GCF_001522545.3. NCBI lineage: Eukaryota > Metazoa > Chordata > Aves > Passeriformes > Paridae > Parus > Parus major. Next base: position 37,957,429 of record NC_031799.1, on the reverse strand, counting down.
TCTGAAAATCAAATACATAGAGGCAAGGAACACTGAGGCAGTTTTCACATAAAAGCATGTTAAATCATTTTAGAGCAATCTGGTCAAAGAGCTTTACTTGAAAGGTTTATTACTGAGGGTTTTCCTAAAAACCAAATCAGTCCCAACAAAGGTTTTCAGTGGTGAATGTTGAGTTTTAACAGAGAGACAGCTTGGAAGAAATCTAAATATCACTGTATTATAGCTTTCTGTTTTGTTTTTTTTTTAAACCATATCTTCCATATTTACTTCACAACAATGAATCATGTTGCTCCCGAGGTCTGCCCACAAAACCTTCCATCCCCTAACTAGATTTTTTCAGCCCACACTATGTAAAGATGATCATGGAAAAAAATAATACGCTATGACTCAGGCAGGATCGGGCTACTCTTGCCCGCTTCATTATTTGGATGACAAGTCATCAACACAGTCCTAGTTGTCAGGAAGACACACAGAGCCTTCTGCAATAAGGCAGCTTGTGAACTGAGAGCCATCTAGAAACTGAATTAACCATCTTCTTGTGACAAGAACTGCACTTGGAAGTTGTACATGTTGTATAAAATCTAGTTCTGCCCATTACACCACACTGAGACATGTGGTTACCAAATGTAATGCTACATGCCAGTCCCATTTGCCACCTGTGGCTTGCTACCTGAGTCCACAGCGGTATTTGGGATAGTAAGCCCACAGAAACCAGGAGAGCAAGAACATATATCCAGAGGCCTTTGGCACTGGCACACTGCAGTTCCAAACACCTGTGAAATCCCCATTGGCAGAAGCAGCCATACACTAAAATGCTTCAGCTTTTCAGCATGTGTAACTCCTTTTTTTCTTGTGGTTGTTACTGACTAATGCACCACACACACCTCAGCTCAGGTACTGCAGAAGGTGTACTGCTTAGTACTTCTACCTGCACTAGTAGTACAGCGGCAGTACTTTTGACTGCACAGATTGACCACAACCATTCTCAGACATTTTGTTGAATAACACAGAACTTTTGCAGCTAAGGGGAAATGAATGCAAGGAGGATAAGTAAAATTTTGAGCAAACAATGGATCTACTAATTAGTCTTGCCAGAGACCAAACTGCACAAAACTAATGCTGCATCTATAAAACATTCTTCAATCCCATCTCTCAAGGAAGATGACTATGTGATTTTAAGTTGCTTTTCTGAGGAAATGGGAAGAACAGAGTTATATCATCAACTACCTGTTCACTGATTTTCACCAGATTTAAGTTTCACTGAGTTTTGGAAATCTGGCAAACCAAGATTCATTAGTACTTTTGAATTTAATAGAGCAGTTTGTTTGTTTCCATTTTCAAAGCCAGTGCATTTGTCACCTAACGGATACAGTCAGAACGGAGAAGTTTTGCTTCTCAGGTGTAGAGTGAGGCTCTGAGAAAGTATAGGGAAGGCAAGATGGCCTTTGCACAGGCTATGCTACCCCTTCCATAGATGGCAAATAAATAGATTTTATCTGATTTAATTTTTTAAAAGGCTAATGAAATAGGTATGTAACTGCTTGTTCTGATAAATTACTCAAAAAGCACCTGAAAAGTTTCTTGTTGATTTACTACATTATTCTCCTTGCATAATTTTTCTCTTCTATCAGCTGTGATAAAAATTGTGATTTTCTATGCTTTTTCTACTGGACAATTCTCCTCACTATGCTCTGTCTACATTGTCTCCTATCTTCTTATGTTAGAGTAAAACACTGTTGATTTTCACTCACTATTTCTCTTAGCACATGATAAAAATACAATGAGACAAGCAAGTAGAATATAATAACAGAATAATGCACTCGCTTCTGGGTGACATTTGAAGTGAGAAGTAAATTATTCAGTTCTAACCAACGCTGCAGGTGAGATAATATTAGCAGGTACTGATGTTCTTAGTAATTATTGACCTGAGAATGAGTCCTTAGGGAGAAAATGATAGTTGGTTTATTGAGTCTTGAGCAGAATTTGATGGAGTTCTTTTGCCATTTATGGGCACAATCGACACAATCAGCTGGTCTGCACTGAAAACCAGCAACACCATTTTAAGGGCAACAGGATTGGCTCATTTCTTTATGACAGACGATGAGGGCCACATTTCTTTCTCCTCTGACTTCATATCAGCCTTCCAGATATTTAGATTCTCACCTGTAGCCACTCATCACTGTGCAGGCTTCTGGTCTGTTTTCAGTGGGCCATCCTAATGCTTCTGCCTTGCTCTGGACCATTTGTTGTGCCAGCTCTGGTGCCTTTGCAGCTTCATAGTGAAACAGATTACAAAACTGATCTGGCTGAGGGGTAATCGTAACGAGAAGAAAAACTGGTTGTGAGTCCTCAATAACTTTGCTTTGTCAGGCTTCCTGTCATCAGTTCTCAGGCCTTAGCTGGTTCAAAAGCTAAGCAGTTATATCCCAAGAACAAATGCCTGCTTACTTTGCTTCAAGCCATGCTCTGCAATCAGATAGTGACCTTGGACTGACCTTCATTTTATGGGACTGCAAGAGCTGCAATGGTTAGTCACGTAAACATTTATTATTTTCCTAACATTTCTTGTTCAACGTTTACTTTTGAACATAACTTCTTGTAGTCATAATTTTCCGTCAGCCTGCTAGTGAATTGACGTTTCCACCAATGATTTTGAGAGGAAGAAATCAATTACAGAGATGTGGATACATGTTTTACTACCTCTGCTTAGCTCTGTTCTATGAGGAAAAATATTTTCTAAAATCCCATTCTAGTAGAATGCAATCTTCCTATTGTAGACATATTGCAAGAAACTCAGTATGTGTTCCATTTTAGAAGTCAAATATCATACAGGGAAATAAGATGCTCAGACTGCTGTATTTATGAAGAAAGAAACACAGCTTTGAAAATGTATTTAAAAACTCTACTGTAACATCAAGAAATGCCAAATTAAATGTAAATTTTTAACCTTCATTCCTGATTTTAGGAATACATGAACTGTGATTGAAGTGTAGGTTCATTATTCATATAATAAAGCAAAAATATTTCCCAATAATTTTGTAATTCCAAGTCAAATTAATGTACTATGACATAATGAATAGCACTTTGTATATACCACAGTCTGTACTGTGATAACTAACTGTAAGTGGGTGGAGTGTGACAAATACTATCTTGCACAGTTCTGAATTACAGCTACTATCAATAGTGACTAGTCTGGGATTTTGCCCTAAATTTTCCATCTACAGCTTTGCAACTGACAGTCATCCTCATATTAATTACAATTTATCTGAAAGACCAGAACAGTCAGAGGCTTTTTGTGGGTGCCACTATCTGGCCCACATGCTTCTGATAGTGTTATATACACAAAACCCTCCTCTCTGAAAGAATATTGTTGTAAACTTAAGTAAAAGGCCTTTTTGATTATTTCAGAGGAAATCTCTAGCAGGAATTAAGAAAGATAAAACTGAATGAGCTAAAAATTTCAACATTCTGAACTTTTTTTATATGTTTTAGATTCAGAAGAAATTTATCATATTAAACATAACCTGCATCCAGTCAATTTAACTGGATAAATTCTAACTCAACAGATTATTTTTTATAAGCAGTAGGAGATGAACAGGGTATTTTTTACTTAAAAATAAATTCAATACTTGGATTATTCAATGATTACATGTTTTTAAAATGTTTCCCTTTATGTTTAACAATCTTAGATGGAAGTGGTTTCCCATGGTTTTAAAAGTGCTAACCACACTGAGCTGCACTGGGTGGTGACAGCAAATTCAATGATAAGGCAGAAGGAATTACGGAAAGCTCAAATCTTTGGAAATACAGCATTTGGTCTAGCTGTGTAGATATAGATTTCAGTGCCAAGTTAAAGATAGACCAATTTGATCTCTACATAACAGCATGCAAGCTATGAGCATTCTTGAGAGCATATTTAATAGAACATTTAAGGCTTGAACATGCAATGATAGGCCTTTCCAAAATAGACTTTAGTAAAGAATTTTTACTAAGACAACAGATCTTTGTTGCTAAAGAGTAAAAAACCTCATTACTTGCTACACTGGTACACGACACCCACTTTTTTCTTACGACTGACTACAGCTGAAGAGACAGTATTCCTATACAGGAGCTTCTTAACACATAGAAAAAGTGCTTTATCCTTTTCAAAGACAAGTTCCTTCAAGAAAAGTCTTAGAACAATTTTTAAAATGTTGTATGAGTCCTCAATTCATGATAATGAACCTTTACAGTAGTACTGTATGGTTTTTTGCTGTTATTTAAAATTACAAAGCTGCATCTTGGTTTCATGAAGCAAAAAGCAGAAGCAACCATTGAAAACCACTCAACCAGTGCTAGACAAACATAGCCATTGATCAGCCCTATTTGATGCTTAAATTTAGGACCTAATCCCCAATGTGATGCCAAAGAAATCTCTACTTCATTTTGGTGGGTTTTGCCCTTGAAATCTATTGCCTTTTTCACCACAGAAAACAATTGATGTATCTCCCCGTAACCTTCAGTTGTGTCACACCCAAAATTGTAAGCAGAGCTGAACTTCATGACAAATACAAGCTCAAAGCAAGCATTGCTGGCAGGATTGCTTTCTTCCATTGTTTTCCTCATCTCCTCTTTTTTCATTTTTCTTTTTCCCCTAGTGCTGTATGTTCTGATTCCTGCAGAGGCTGTAATTGGAAATGGGAAAGAACATAAGAAAACCTGTTTACAGAGAACCATTCACCTACTCAGAAGCACCAGAAATCTCATGAAGGCCCTGACCTTCATCAGTTTTTCAGCCCAGTTTTACAAACTGAAGAGCATTTTTCAACATTTCAGATTAACATCCACATATCAATATATTATTATTTTTATTTATTTATACAGTGGCAAGAAGAAAAGATCCCACAGGATTAGTGGAAAGAGTCTCTTTCAACCTTCAAATTAGCAACTGGCTTCAATATAGTTGTAATGTGTTCATTTGTATTGCAATAGCTTAAAGGTGTAGGCAGGACTGTAACCCTCTTAAAGAAAATAAAAGAAAAAAGCTTGATTAGAGATAAAGTAGGAAAGCTGTCCCCAGATAGATTCCAGCTCTTTGTCAAGCTGTGTTCAACAGCATCTTTATTCATCCTGATAATGGGTAAACTAAAAGAGAGGGAGGTCCGTTTGCTCTCCAGTGAGACTGGGCACAGCTGAAATGAGCCAGAAAAAGCTGAAATGCCATAAACTCAGATCCTTCCATCTGAATTCACTTTCAAGTGTTATTGAACACCTATAGATAGCCCCTACCCTGCACCTCAATTTAGGACCTAAACACAAAGACGTTCATTCAAACCAGTGTCTGAAAAAGTAAAGATTCTTTACTTAATCACCATTTGCCTATCAGGTTACCACAAGAGTTCTCAGTGTCTTAAATTCCTTCCCCATGGTATAGATCTACAGAACGACCTCTAAAGACTTATATGCCATGCTGAATTCAGGCTTAGTATTGTAGTATTTATGTTTCCTAAGTATTGTGGAAGAAAAACAAGGACTATGGCACATTTGTATTTTTTTTTTTTTACTTCGTAACCAACATTAGAAAACACAAGTTCAGAATAACTTCATTTTGGTCTCATACAAATTGTCAGGTTGATTCAACCAGCCAGGAGGGCTGCTGCCTACTGTAGCATCTCTGAATGAAATGCCAGGAATTCTAGATTTGTATGCATTTTAGTTGGTGTATTTGCTACTTTTCTTTTTCATATAAAGAAAGCCTGCTCCAAAAAGACATTTATTACATAGCAAGGGTTAACAATTACTCCCTAGTGATACACATATAACTTCCATGACAGCTTTGCTCAGTTTGTGGGTCAACAGCATATTCCTTAATGAAAGAAGAAAAAAGCAGAGCTGCTGTTATGATTCAGGTGCTGAAGTCTTGGTAACAGTTCCAGAGCAATATGAAACCCCTGTAAATCATTACTGGCTCAGAAGGTAACCAAAGCAAAGAATTTCCCAAACTACTCTTATTTTGCTAAGAGTGTCATCTTGTGGAATTCTTGGAACATTCTTCGGCCCTGATTGGCAGCTGAAGAGGAGGATTAGCTTTCCTCCTGGTGGAGTAATCCATTATAGCTAAAGGTGATTACTTTTAAGAAAGCAATGTGTCAACAAAGCCAAAGCAAATGTGGTTCCCTGACATCCACCACTAATGAGACACCATTCTTTTGTTTGCTTTCCAGTGGCATTTCCTAATGACAAAGTCAGGGGTAGTGGGAGTGGGGAGAATGGAGAGGCGTTTGGTTTCTTTAAGCTACAGCAACTGCACAGACTTTGATATCAAGTTGTTGCAATCTCAACTCAAAAGACACTTAGCACCCACAGAGCTGTACAGACTTCATTATACCTGATGGGTCAGATTCCCCCATTCCCACTATGACAGTAATTCTCACCTGCAAAGCTCTGAGGTGCTTTTACCACACCAATAGCAATACCTTAAACAGAGCATAAGCTTTCCTATTGATGTCATACTACAAGAGGTGTTTCTTCAGATTGTCTAATTCATCAGCCTTTCTCTGATGGCTGACAGGTGTTTTAGGCCATGGTAATTTCCAATTAACAGCAGAATTTAAAAAACAAATAAATTCTGAGAATGAAATTTATTTCCTGTAACCAAAGCTATAATCTGTGGCAGTATGCCAAAATACATTTACATTTCTCTTTAATTATATAAAGCAATTCATGTTCTAAAGCACTTTTGAAGTAATATGCCAAGAAAATATAGTTTAGAAGCTTAAATGACTTTATGTAGGTCAGCAGACAAAGACTATTTTCAAAGTATAAATCAGCACAATGCACTGGATGGTTGCTTAAAATTTCACCTGGTGTCATTCATCCCACACAGCTTCTATATGGGATATATCGGTAGCATACAGCCACCTGGTTTGCAAAAAACCCCAAAATGCGCAATCCCAAACCCCAAACAAAATATAAGAAAAACAAGAGAGAAAAAACAAAAGACAATACTCTGAATTGTGAGTCTTGCAGGATCCATGAGCTGGTCAGAATGCTTTATTAATTTTGAAAACAAACAAATGGACTCTTTAATTAGCTCATAATACTAAGATATATAGATAGAAGAATTCTGTTGAACAACTCAACAGCACCAGGTTATTCAAGAGAAATTAATTCTCAGAGAAGTCAACACAGTTGGAAATAAGCCCGCAATTCTAACATGCTGTGTTTTTCTAAGCTCTTCCATCCAAATATCATGTAGTCTTAGTTTGCAACTGAATTGAGTCATGAATGCTAGACTGTCTGTTCAAACAGCTTGTTACAGATGGGTACAGAATTCTCAATAGCACATCACTGAACCAGTAACACAGATACTTTATTAAGTTTCACACATTAAGAAAAGAGGCACTTAGTGTGATAGCATAGTGAATGCAAAGACTTCATTTACACATTTACTTTATAGTAGATAACATCATTAATAAAGAAAACAAAACTAATAAAATAAATGTAAAAAAATGTATTGTGATGCATGATTCTTGGGGAAAGAGGGGAAGAATAGCTCTGTGCATTCCTTCCCTGCTTTGCAAAATAATAGGCAAATTTTTTCCATGGTTATTTAAGAGGAAATACACTTTTCCATAAGAGTGTCTTGGGTTGCAATTTTCAATGCAGCATTTTTTATCCAGACTCATTGAATATAATATATATAATATTATAATATAATATATAATATATATATAAATTAAATATAGTAAAGAAGGCTAACTGGCTGGTCTTCGCCCAGTGGAACATGAAAGTACTTGAGAAAACAAAAAGGCAAAGAAACCATACAAAAGACAGCTTCATCATGATACTGAGGCACTTAGCTGGTATTTATCTGGGGAGAAAAACTCTATAGCTAACCTAAGAAAAAATGTCAAGAGTAATATAACAATTCTTACACCTCAGGGCTTAAACATATCAGCAGAGGACAAGACAGATTTCTGTCCCGACATCTATAGACAAACAACTAAAAACCTAAAGAAAATAATGTTAGGCTTTGTGATAAGCAGTTTGGCATTCAGAAGCACTGGACTTCCTTGTAGCTGAACTGCTAGCCTGTTAAAATGGGAAGATGCAAAGGCACAGATAGTATATTCTATTAGTCCAACTTGTACAGCTGGAGAAAAAAGGATAGCTTTTGGGTGCACAAGCCTTTCAGTTATTAAAAACTCTGTTCAAATGATGCACTTGGGAGCTGAAACTCATAAAAAGGGAAGAGATTAGAAATCCTGGATTCTTTAGCAGGTTTAGGGAATAATTAAATGTATATAAGATGCTTAAAAAATCCTCTTCCATTTTCTCCTCCAGCTCCTTCCAAAAACCTGCGTGCCCCTAGATAATAAATTCCTGTTTCTCAGCTATATTAGAAGATAACACCTCTTAACTCCTTTCTATTCCAGAGACTCAAATACCTTTCCTCTCATTTCTAATTAAACTCAGCATAATGAAATTCACAGGCACTGTTCCTAACATACACATAACTTTGAAGTTCATTGTTTCTCTTTCAGAGCTGACGAAAGACAATGGCTTTGCCTATATTCCCAACTATTCCACTTGTTCCAATTTATTTAAAAAAAAAAAAAAAAATCGCCATAACCTACCAAACCACCCTTGGGCATATTTTTACCACGTGACCCCAGCATCCCAACACAACTCTCAGTCCATTTTAAAAATGGAGTCAAGTATGGTTAGCAGCAAGCGATGGCAAAGGAAATCGCCTCAGTGCTCGTGACCACTAGTATTCTATGAAGCACTACAGGGAGAAGAGCAAACTGTTTAGCCTTTGTATAACACTTCTTCATGTGGCAGACAGGTAGGAATGAGTTGTCAGCAAAACCGTAGCAGAGTTCCATGGCTTACCATGGCCACAGGTGCTCATGTTCCCAGAGGATTTTTCACCAGATTCCAAGACTCTCTTGGATGAAGTCTCACTCTCTCACCCACAAAGAGGTATAGAACTGGGAAACGTTGCAGTAGGAACAGGATATTTATAGACAATTCACTATAGTACACACTTCAACGCCTGCTCCTAATCATGAATACTCTCATTAACACAAAGGTTTCAGTAGATACAAGGCATGATTCTGTTTCTTAGATCCAAATAAATTCCTGTCAACCACTCAGACATGGAGTGCTGCTTCTGTAACTTTTCTGCACCACATGAAATCTTTGGTTCCATCGAGATGTTTTGCACCGTGTTTAGGATGATGTGTAAGATCAACAAAAGGTCACATACAGTGGCACACATACATGAAATTTCACAGCTCCAGCTTTGAGACTAAAGGAGAAGAGACCATACAGAAGACCTGCTTCTCTTTTGCCTTCTGGAGACTTGCATTGTCTCTGTATTTCCTGTATGAACACACAAGAAACCATGTGCTAGGTTAATTACACCAATAAAAATGAGAAACTCCTTAGACCAGGGATGACCATTACCCAGGGATTACCTAGGAGATTTTTCAGGTTTATCAAGCTCATATCAAGCTGGGGACAAACTGAAAATGCAGCTTAACGACTTGTCTATTTTCTGCAGAGTTTTCTTCAGCTCTACATTTCTGCTGGTGCGGTAGGAATCCTTGGTGTGTCATTGGGTCTCGTACTCTTGATGTGACTTTCTGAACTAAAATGTCAGTCTTAGTCAATGAATTAGCCATGTGAATCATATACTGTTGAAGTCTTACAAAAGATAGGCTATTTTCTAGCAGCTCAGCTCTAATGCTTACTAATCTTTGAAAAGCTTTCTATCAACAACTTATTAGCAATACTTTTTAATTAAATCAATGAATTTTGAAATCACTTGCAAGATTAAGAAACTTTTTTTTTTTCTAAAAAGGCCCAACAGAGTTATTGTATTAATGCATCTGTTAATGATGACTAAATTTTTATTGGAACGCTTATTTTATTGCACTATGATACCAAAGAAAAGCAGATACAAAAATAATGATATTTCATAACAGCTGAATATCATACCTAAAGGTGCAATAGAAGTGTTTTCCAGTGACTTACAGACATGTTTAAAGGAAAGGCTTCAGGGAAGGATAATGCAGAAAGGGATCTGGGGATTATAGTGAGTTCTATCCTGAGCACAAGCAAAAAAATGCCACCACGACATTGGAACCAGCTGTGGAGCATCATGGAATGACTGGTAACACTCATTAGGGCTTTAGAAAATACACCAGTGGAGAAAGGTAGAATGAATTGCCTGGAGAGTAAAGATTGAAGAAATACATGGATAATCTAACTATTTCCTTTTTATGTAATGAGAAAAGAAATATATTTTATGATCAATGCTAAAATAGAAAAGAAGCAATATGTCTAAACTATAGAAATGGAAATTTTGGGTTAGACATTAAGAAAATGTTAATACCTTTCCAACAGCCAGAACCATGCTCCCTACTGTTTGAGCAGAAAAATTATGGAAATTTTAAAGGCCAGACTGGGCAAACATCCTCCAGGAACCAACCCTATATTCAGAAAAAGGATGGAGCAAATGATCTAACACTCCTGGTAGTAGGGTTGTCTGGAGAACTTTTTGCCATTTGAACATCTCTTTTAAGAGGGTTTCTTGTATCACTAGCCACCAGCAAGATATGTGTGATACGACTAGCAAAGGACTATCAGACTTGTATCCATGGCTGTGCTTCCTCTCCATAACAAATTAAAACAAAATAGTCAGTGTCTCCCTTCTCTTTCTGCTTCAGAGGTGAACGTGCTTCTGGCTGAAAATCATGTGATTTTTAAAGCGTTGGGTGATGAGGACATGACGCTCATTTTCTTGATAGTGAGGGTCTGGACTGGAGTAATAAGGGACTCCTTTTATACCAAACAAACAAACAAATCTCAGAAACTTCTTTCACTTTGAATCAGATCTGCAGATGCTTTGTACAAGATTCAGCTGTCCAGGCATGAGGCTCTCTGGCCTGGCCAAGACTATGAGACAGTTCTCTTAATCTTAGCTAGCTGTCTGCATAATTGTGTCTCAAACAGAGGTGCAACACATGGTAATTGACAAGATGGCCTTGTCAATGTTCAGAACAGTTTTCTTGGCAGAGCCACCCATAGTTACAGCCAAAACAGCTTTAGCTGAAGATCTTCAACAGTGGCTTCAGAAGGAAAATGCAGAATTGGATTGAAATATGGTCTGCATCCAGATAGGGGCAAAGGGGAATAAAAAAGCATAAAACTGAAGCTCTGAAGCATAGCGCTGTTTAGAGGGAGGACGTCTGGTCTTCAGCACCAAAGTCAGCTTGGGCTTAGTTTTCTCAGTTTCCCTTCCCTCCCCTTCCCTCCCATGTTTTTCATGTATGTTTTTAAAATCCTGTAAAATGTCTTTTCCCGTGCTCTTCCAAGTTTTTGTCATTGACACATGCCCCTGTCATGTAAAAGTAAGTTCTGTAGGGGAAAAAAAGTCCTTCTTTACTCATTATTTTGATACTTAGCCTGGTTTTATGCAGATTATGTATATGGAGTATGGGCTGCTCAATGCAATCAGATGGTAAGAGGTTTCAAAACAGTTTTTCTTATACAATGTTTTTCTATTGTTCATAATGAACACATGACTGTAACATACACACTATTTTCTAAAAGTGGAGTTCTCTAATAGTGTGATATCACTCTAAAGAGTGATATAAAATATGGCTAAGGACTATTCAATAAAGTCATGTGAATCACTGAACCCAATCATGAAGCACATTTTCAAAGCATAATACAGTTATCTGGGCAATTTAGACACAGGACTGCAGCGATATGGAATTTATTTAATTCTCCAAATATGTTCTAGAGATTCCAAATCTAACAGTAAATCAAATGTGGCTGACTAGAGGAAAAGGGTAATCCATAAACAATGAGTGATAAGTCTTCCAAGACAGGTCATTTATTCCTTAGAATGTGCCCTTTGGGAGCAACACTTGACAACACTTGTCTCAGATCCTATAACATTATCAACCTCCACAAGCTCCAAAAAAAAGTAGTGGTAAATTTTTGCTTGTATAGTCTACTTGTAACTATTCAACAAAATGTTGCTTTTAAAAATAAAACCACTGCGGTCTATTCCAGTAACATCCAGGAATTATTCACTGGTGGTAACTTTTTGCATGGCACTGCTTTACCTGAAAGATGCCTTCTAGTGGATTGTACCAAAAATGAGGAGGACAGGCAAAAAGCTTTTAGAAACAAACATAGTAAATTAGGTGCAGTGTGGTGTGCTCAGCAGCCAGAAGGAAACTCTTTCCTCTCTGAACCCATCCAACTATGTATTTCTCTTGACAAGGAAATTGCATTCCAGCAGCCTGGTACCTTTCACACTCTTTCTCCCCGTGACACACAAGGTGGGAGCAGGGAGAGGCGGCAGGAGCTGAAGGGGACCCGCACGCTCTGGTGTGCTGCTGGGGGGAGCAGCGGAGCGGGGTCAGCGGAGAGGGGCTGTCCCGTCCTTCCTCCCTTGGCTTTTTTTCCCAAAAGTTTATTGTAAAGGGGCAACGTTCACGGGTCCGTCACGTGACCCTGACAGGTCCTGCCTAGTGAGAGCCAGACCACCCACATAGAGGACATAGATGGTGCTTAATAGAAACAGGCATGTAATTGTGAGGCTTTCCAGCACTCGGCAGAATGTCTGCAGCATAGGAGGGTTGTTTTTTCACATTTTCAGTTCCTTTGGCGTAAAGGGGGGGAAGGAAAGGAAGGAAAGGAAGGAAAGGAAGGAA
>NC_031799.1:37937732-37943354 GCF_001522545.3 Parus major | reverse complement strand
GAAGGAAGGAAGGAAGGAAGGAAGGAAGGAAGGAAGGAAGGAAGGAAGGAAGGAAGGAAGGAAGGAAGGAAGGAAGGAAGGAAGTGGCGGAAGGAAGGAAGTGGCGGAAGGAAGTGGCGGAAGGAAGGAAGGAAGTGGCGGAAGGAAGGAAGGAAGGAAGGGAGGGAGGAAGGGAGGGAAGGAGGAAGGGAGGAAGGAAGGGAAGGAAGGAAGGAAATAACAACACTGATGTTCCATTTAAGCCATCAGTACCCGTGAATAAGGGCGCACCCAGACCTGCATCACGGCTGTCCCCGAGCGGCTCCTGCAAGGGCAGTGATGGTAGGTGCCCCCCCTTCGGTGGGGCGGCAGCGGGCCGGGACAGCGAGACCTGACGGACAGGGCCCGGGCCCGGGGCGGTGTTGGAGGGGCTACAGGGCCTTCGCCGGGGCCCAAAGTTGACGGAGGGGGCTGGGGGAGCCTCCCTCGCTGTCGGGGGCCGAAGCTACCGACCGGGCACCGGGTGCGGCCCGAGCGGGGGTGGCAGCGCGGGACACGGCGGGCGGGGTGTGGTGGGGCTCGGCGTGGAGCAGGGGCTCCCTGGGGCCCAGGTGCTGCTCCCCCTTGCCCGGCTTGGCGGTGAGGTGGCTCTGAGCTGCGGTACATGCACGGGGGGTACACGCCGCTGATGGGAGGTGGCTCCTGAAGTGACTGCAGTGCCGCAGAGGATGGCAAAAGAGTCCCTGGTCTCTGTATTTCGCACCTGTGTGAGCTCTGGTCCGAAAAAGCTGCCTGCCCTGTGGGAAGCAGAAACTTCTCTGGGACTAGGCTCTACAGGACGGGGGTCGCCTTAGGTTGAAGTCAATATCGGCTTCAGCCTCCGGTTTACAGGGTTGGACACCTCGTGTGGTTGGTGCCGGGAACAGTTAGGACCGGTACAGAGCTGCTGTCATCAGTCCCGTGAGTGCTGTCTTGCTGCTTCCAGGGACTGGAGACTGGGGGCATGTTCGTGACAGATCTCACCCTCTGCGCTGCCTTGGCCCCATTACGGGAGGTAGACCTGGGGGAGGTAAAAGCGCGGAGGGGAGTGGGGAGACATCTGATATCGTCGGATGATTTTAGAAGAAGTGTTGGAGCCCAGGTGGGTATTTCACAGCTCTTAACCAGACAGCTTTTACCAGCTGTGGTTAAAGAGTCTCACCTTCTTTTGGCACCAGTCCCGTAGGTCCATCTAGTTTCTGGTTATGGCTACTAGGGACATCGTGAGTCTGAATTACGACATTGTATCTGGACAGCAGGTAGTGTTGTTTAGACGTATTAGGGCAGAGGAGGGAGGGGGAGGAGGAGGAATCTTTTTAAATCTATTTGATTTTAAAAGCCTGTAGATATAAAACTGGCAACCCACTCTGAATTAAAACGTCTTAGCCTTCATAAGCCTTCTCTTCATATAAACAGAGAACTGTTTATATCCTTATTTTGCACACACATGCACACACACGCACACACTCACACACACACACCTTTTATTTTGTTCTGCCTTTGCCACAGTGTATAAAGCCCTATTGAGACATGTAGGCGTGATGTGTAAACCGGATTAGCAGTATGAAAGAAAGACATACAATGAGCCTGAATTGTTTTACTTCCTTTTCATTTCTCACGCCTATATTTCTAATAAATTTGTTGCTCCAGCAGTGGGTCAAAGAGATTGTGTCACTCAGCTTTTTTATCTGCAAGGCCCGATGGCAGAGATCATGGAAGTGAATGCCCGGCCTTTGGCACATGCAAAACTTGAGCTGTATCTTTACACAGACCCGATGTTGTCCAGGCTGGCTAAAAAAGATTCAGTGTAACTTTCCTCTCTCAATGCGCATTAATGTCCTGCAAGTGGCAGGGCATTTTGCCAGGAAAAGAATCTGATTTGAAGACTACTTGGGTTTCTAGAGGTAAAGACCCTCGTGGAAAATGACAAGGTCTGCTAGGGCTGGAATGTTCTCGTGGTTTTGGACGAGCGGGCTGTTGCTCCATCCACTGTCTTCCGCAGCTTCCCGCGCGCTCTTGTCCTCTCCTCTGGCGTCCGCCGTTGCGCGGGAGGAGCCCAGAAGCTTCGGAGACTCCTCTGGAGGCACATTTCCCCGCAGCCCTCCGCAGAAGAAAATGCCAGCGCTCCTGGGCTGGTGCTGTAGATCCCTCATTTGCTCCTTTGTGGCGTGCAGAGCAGCTTTCCATTAAAGGAGATCAGGGGTAATTAGCCGCATTATTTTGACAAGTTGGCTCGAGCAGTTCCCTTTCTTCAAGGGCTGAGGAGGGGGAGAGGCCGCCCGCCTCCTTCCCCAGGCGCGGGCGCTGGGCGGCGGCGCTGCCCTGCGGAGCGGCTCCCGCTGCGCGCCGCCGCCCCCCGACGGCAGCCCCCGCCGGCCCGGTGGCCAACACGGCACTGCGAGCGGAAAAGGAGAGGGAGGCTCAGGCTGCCCTGCAAAACCCAGTGACTGTGGTCTCATGTCAACGCCAGAATCAGGTGTGCGGGCAGAAGCACAGGGCCGAAGCAGACCTGTGCACTTGTGCGATGCAAACGTGTGAGAGACAAAAATTTGAGGGAATAGAAAAAATGTGATTATTTTCCCACAAGTCGGTCTTCTCCCATGATCAGCTCTCTTGAAAACCATACAAAAGGAACCCAAAGTGCCTGCTTTTCATTTCTGTCTTGTCTTTATTAGGGTAATCAGATGCTCCAGCAGTGCAAATGCTTTTGATAGGTGTCTGCAGGTGAAGAGCAACCTGGAAAAAAAAAGGTGTTAAAGTAGAATCACTGTAAATATCTGTTACCCATTCTTAACCTCTATTGGATTGATCCCTTACCTGGTTGGAGGAAGTGTGAAGCTCTGCAGTATCGGGGGTTATGAACACAAAGAGAATGTAAATAAGAGGCAGAGCATTACAAAATTAAGCCACTACAGCTAAAGTCAAGGCTGAAATTCCTGTATACCAGCCTGGCCTGTCTAGGCATTGGAAGGAAACAGGTACGAATGCTAGTAGACTGTAGCCTGTGTACATAAGGAGACAGCTTCCCAGGTCTTCACCATAAAGCACGTCCTAGATTATAAGAAATCTGGGATATCCCTTCAAGTTGCTGAAGATGGAAATAGCCCTTGGTGTGGAGGAGCATTGCACACTCAGGGCATGTATATCACAGTCAGCAGTGCTTACAAATGTAAATAAGGGCAGATTGATTAGGAACAACATTATTGCCAGGCATGTAGCAAGCAGGCATCAACTATGAGGCAGATTGGGGGTAGCCACTGCTCTGACCACCCAAGTGGAGACTTTTACACTGACATTTCTTCCTTGAGGGGAAAAAACCCCCAACATACATACACACACCCATCACAGAAACAAGACCAATTAGATCTCTGCAGTAATTAATCTCTTGTGTATGCTTGGAAAAAAAAAAAAAAATCCTTTCAGACCACAGGGAGAGAGGGGAGATTAAGACAATGCTTGTTAAATTTGCGTCTTCAGATAGAGTTTTGGAACCAGCAGTGAGAATGGGGTTTAGGCTACTGTGTGACGGCTAGCAGGAAGCACATAGGACAGTGCTGGGGATTCCAGGTGCTTGAAGGGACACTCTTCCCGGGTTTTGAAGCTTACTAAGAGGCTGAACCAAAATGGTTCTATGCCTGTCCCTTCTCCATTCCCCTGCCCTGCTACACAATGAGACTGAACACTTGCAGAAGTAGTGTCACATCGCTTTCTAGCTAGATGGATGGTCACTTTCCCAAGTGGAAACTTGAATTGGAGGTGGCCGACTACATCCCAGGTGCAGGTTTCAGCCTCAAACAGAAAACAGCCTCCAGCTGCAACCGCTTCAGGTTTCTTTTCTCCCATACTTATGCACCTACGTCTGCCTGCACAACAGCTTGCTTCTCCTAGCAGCTTTCCTGGAGACAGTCCTGTGCAGAGTACGGGGCAGGGCCTTCAAGGAGACAAGTTTCCAGGGTGAGAAAAAATTGAGTTGGGATTAAATCAAAGAAATAAAAGACCCCATAGCCAGCGGGTATGGCCCTTGAAAGGCCCTGACCGTTGGTGCCTTTAGGCTGTCTCACGGAGAGAGCGGTGCCGTGCCGTGAGGTGAGGCGCGGTGCGGTGCGCACCTCGCTCCCGCCGGCGGCTGCCAGCCCGCATTGCCGGCGCCGGGACGGCCCCGCTAAGGGAGGTCTCCAGCCCGCCAAGGGGAGGAGGACCCTTGTAGTGACCAGAGTCTCAGGGCTTTTGCTCAGGACCACTGCCCCAGGTACATGCACGGCTGGGCTGAAAGGAGAGTTGCGCAGTGCTGGCAGGTTTGTCGAGCCGGGCACCACACCGAACGGGGCTGCACGGGGTGCTCTTCTCACCTCGGGTCCCCATGCCCCTCTCTTCTTCGCTGCATTTATCCCACGCCCCATCCAGCTCCCAAACACTGCAGCCGCGCTCCTCCGCAGGCGTACAGAAGCCGTCCTGCAGGAGGGCAGCCGCCCAGAGCGCCTCCCCGGCCTGGGCCGGGGGCGGAGGGGAGGGCTGTCCGCTGCCCCCCGCGCCGCTGCGCACGGGTGTCCGCCGCGGCCCGCAGCTGCCTCCGCGGGGAGCTGCGCTGCGGACCGGGGCCGAGCCCGGGGCTGGGGGGACGCGCGCAGCTCTAGAGGCAGCAATTAATGGCTGATTCTCAATGAAGAGAGACGCGGAGAAGCGGTGCCAAAAAAGTAAACAATCGCGTGTAGTTCAAGAAATGTTTAGCGCGGCCAGGCAGGCTGCGTTTCATGGACTTTTACACTAAAAACATTAGAACTGGCTTTCCTCAGGTTTCAGTTAAAGAATGAGCCCTAAAGCTGAAACAGCTAGCTTCCGCGAGGCTTTAAATCCCTTAAGTGTTAAATTTTCATTGTATTTTTCTAACTGGACGGAGTGGTTTTCTTGCAAGGAACTATGTCTCCTCTTTAGTTAAAAAGAGAGAGGGAGAAAAGTCTGGCACTTTCTACCGCAGTATCCACCACCCTGTCATTATTCCTGCAAGCCTGGGAATTCAGCTCGGACCTCCCAGTATCTGTTGCAGCTCGAGGCCAAGGTGCCTCTAAAAGGATTTTCTTTTAAGGCCTTTAGAAATCGTTTAATGCTGCTTTTTCTTCATTTCCCTCTATTTTTCTTGAAAGGGAAAAATGTATTTCTGTATGTCCCTGGCGAGAAAGTTCCGTGCGTGTATTTGCAAGTATCCCGGACGGAGGTCGGGGGAAGGGGGTGGGGGGGGGCGTTTAAGGCTCCCCCTGAAGCTGGAGATGCACACACAAGGGTTGCCGGCCTGGGTGGTCTCTCTACTTTGGTGAGCTGTTGCTAAGCAGCTAATAATAGTCATGTTTGCTGAGTAATTTCTGCCCTCCCCGAGCCAATCACCTCGCAGAAACCCAAGCCATCTGACAGCCCCGGGGGCGGGCTCTCAACCCCTTCTTTTTTTTTTCCTCCCTCTCTCGCTCTCTCTCCACTCATACTCCCCCCACCCCCCCCACCCCTCCTCCTCTTTATCCAAATGGAGAGAGTCCTTTTTTTCTTCTTCATCTCATCTCTGGAGCCGAGGGGCTGCAGCTCGGTGCTGCCGCGCACACACCGGGGGAGAGCGCC
>NC_031799.1:37922894-37937092 GCF_001522545.3 Parus major | reverse complement strand
CTCTCCCGTCCCGCCGGCGGCGGCAACATGGCCTCGGCCGGTAACGCGTCGGAGCCGGAGACCAGCACCAGCGCGGGCGGCGGAGGCCACCCCGGCCGGGCGGCGAGAATCGGCGGCGGGAGGCGGCGAAGGACTGGAGGGAATCGGAGCGCCGCGGCGCCCGACCGGGAGTATCTGCAGCGGCCAAGCTACTGCGATGCGGCTTTCGCCTTGGAGCAGATTTCAAAGGTGCATTCAATCTCTCACTCTTTTTTCCAGAGATACACGCTAGTGGTAGTGCTGCTTTTTCCGCGGGGGAGGAGGAGGGAGGTGGGGAGGTGGTGTGTTTTCTCGCGGGGGTGGAAGGAGGAGATGGAAACGAAACGGCCACCAATAAAATGCTGGGAAAAAGAGAGGGACGTCTGTGACTCTTCAGTGCGGGAGAGAGTGCCCTCCTTCCCTCCCTGCTCGCCTGTGCCTGCCCTGGTGCGTGCCTGTGCTGCGGAGCACTTCTCCTCCTAAACTTCCCGAAATAGCCTCAGCTCGGTCCCGGCCTGCCCATGGCTAGCCCCAAGCCCGCTCTCCCGCTCCCCCTCTCCCTCTCTGCTTCCTTTCTGCTTCTCCATCCCCTCGTAGCGCCCTGCGACCTCGGCAACACCCGCTCCCGGCCGGAACAGGGGAGAAACCGGCCGGCCGGTTTCTTGGCAGAAGTTGGGCTTTTGTGAAGTTTTCCGCCGAGCGCCGAGACGGCGACTGCCCTCGGAGAACGGGGTCCTCCAGCAAAGAAGGCAGCGGTTTTCTCCCTTGCCCGGCGGTCGGAGGGGGAGCGAGGGCCGTAAACAAATTGGCACCTTAACCCTGCCGCGCCGGTCCAAGCGGAGGACTGGAGGTGCCGGCGCGGGCGGGGCGGGGGGATGGCCCCGGCCGCCAATCTCCGCCGGCCAAAAAATGTTCAAAGTAAACAATCCCCAAAAGCTGCCTTGCTGCAGGGATGGTTTCACTTCAGGGAGCGGATTTCTAGGCTTTGTAAGAAGAGGGAAAGGAGGAGGAAAAAAAAAAAAAAAAATCCATGTGGCTGCCCTCTTCCGTTCACAAATATTGTCGTAACTTACAGATGGCTGCTCTACTTCCTAATTCAGATCACACAGCGTCTCCAAACTCTATGGAAATGAATTACTGCAGATCTTACAGCGCTGCTCACCACGTGGGTCTTGCCTCAGCCCCTGCTAGGATCTGGGAATGGGGGAAACGGTCACTGCTACCCATATCTGTCACACAGTCCCCCCGCCTCTCCTCCCCAGCCATTCTGGGGTTCCAAGTAGAGCAGGAAAAGGGACTTTTCTTTCTTGTGGCTGTTGAGGTTCATCGGAAGTGGTTCCTTCTTCCCTGGGGCCATAGGTTTCCCCAGCGCGAATGCTTTGCAGCCCGAGCTGGTGCCGGTGCCTCGGGCCAGGCAAGAGTATGGTGATGGGCAGCACAGGCGAGGGCCCGGGGACCGACGCGGTGTTGTCACCCCCAAACCCGCGTGTTGGTCTGGGGAAAGAACGGCTACCAGCAGGTACACCTTGTCCTCGTGTGCCTGCTGGAGGGTGGCTGCTCGGCAGGGCCGCGGAGCAAAGGGCCCTGCTGGAAGGATGCCTGTTTGAGCTGCTCACGGCGCTCCATCCTTCCTCCGGGGAAGGATGGCGCCCCGAGGGACACCAGCTGTCCCGCTCGTGGGAGGGCTGAGGGGCTCTCCCCACTGCTGCCGGCTGCCGCAGCCCCCTACTACTGACCTCTTCTTGCTTTTCAGGGGAAGGCGACGGGACGGAAAGCGCCGCTGTGGCTGCGAGCAAAGTTTCAGAGACTGTTGTTTAAACTGGGCTGTTACATTCAGAAAAACTGCGGGAAGTTTTTGGTTGTCGGCCTCCTGATATTTGGGGCTTTCGCTGTAGGATTAAGGGCAGCTAATCTCGAGACCAACGTGGAGGAGCTGTGGGTGGAAGGTAAGTCCGGGGGGTGCCCCTGTTTTCTGTTGCCGGCCGGGTAGGGCAGCTCGGCATGCCCAGGAGGAGCGGCCGCCGGCGGGGAAGGCGGGCCCTGCGCTGGGGCGCGCAGCCCCGGGCGGCGCGTACCACTTCTCCGCCCGCGGGGGGCCGCGGCGGCCAGGCCGTGCATTCGGCGGAGGGCCACCGGGACAGTCCGTCTCTAGCCGCCCGTGCCCTCGCCTCTGAGCCGCGTCGAAGTGGGGGCGAACTGCAGGCGACGGGTTTCCGCGTCCCCGCCGGCGGTGGGAAGTGGCCGCGCTGCCGGCAGGCGTCCCCTCCGCCATTTTGGGAGTGCGCGCGGCCGCGGCGGGGGAGGGGCGGGCGGCGCGGCGGGGCGGGAGCCTGTGTGTGGTCCTGGGCTTGGACAGCTTTCAGCTGAGGGGGTGCAGGCCTCGGCGCTGGAAAAAACGGAAAATAGGAAAGAGGAGAGAGAGAGAGCAAGGGGGGAAGAAACAACCCCACAACCAAAACCAAGCCCCCTCCGAAAAAAAAAAAAATTACAAAAAGAAGCCTCCACAAAAGACGCAAAAAATCACGACGGAAAGGCAGCCGAGGCGAAGCGGAGCCCGGAGCGGGGTAGCCAGCCGGGCGGGGCACCCGCGCTGAGAGGCATGGCTCCAGGCTGCCGCGGGTTCGGGGTTTAGGTGTAATTCCTGCTGGAGTGGGGTTTTTTTTTAATTTTTGTTGTTTTTTTTTCTGTTGGTTTTTTTTTTTTCCCTCGCTTTTTTTTTTTTTTTCTCCCTGTTATTTTTTTTTTCCTAGGGGCTAAGTACTATTTATTAAAGATCACATTCCCCCGTTAGCTGCTGGGGCGATGTGGAAACGGAGTTCCTTGACTGCAGCAATTACTACTCTAGGTTTATGTCAAAGTAGCTTGCAGCAGAATTTGGCTTATAAAAGTTAATATGGGAGGCTGCATAAATAATCATTACTAAATAGCTCTCTGTCCGTGTATGTGTGGAAAAGCTAGTGCTGAGTGCAAACAAAGTCGGTGCCTGTTCTGAAGGTGGTCTGTCCTGCCCGAGGTGAATTAGAGCGTATAGGGAAGGAGTCCGTCTTTGCAGATGACGACCGTATTGGGGTCACGATGGGATTCGCGGGTCATTTAGTAAGTGATTTTTTTTTCTGGAAAATAATGACCTCTTTTTGGTCCGTATAGTGTAGTCCAAGGAGCCCAAAATACAATGAGATTTGCTGCCAATAGTTCTGCCTGAGAAACAGAACAAGGCACTACTGGGTCCCATCTGTAGGCAGAGATGTGCAGTCAGAGTTTGCACTAGTCACTAGCTACAGTACCTTAAATACTGATGAAAATGACTGTGAATCTTGCTTTTCTTCACTGTTAATTTTTTTCCAAATTCACTGTGAGGTTTTTGTGGAGAAGTTTTTTATCAATTTTTGCTCTTAGGTATTTTGTTTCTTCTTTTCTGTGTTAGGCAAATTAATATGTGGTTGCAGCTCCATCCCCATGCTCTGCTGACATTTATTATCCTGATGTTACTGGTGGTCATGTGCTTGGAATGGTGATCCTATTCAATTAATGACACCTGCTTTTTGTAGCCTTGTAATACCAAGATGATACTTGCTGATGATGCCTTAGTGACTGGCCTGGCAGTAAAGATGCAGTTCTCAAGGAAAATAAATAGGATTTGCAAAAGAGTTGCTTGGTTCAGTTGCTGCGCTGGCCTCTTCTCCTGTCATTATTGTTATGGGGAAGGGGTGGGAAGAAGTCCCTAGTACAGAATCTAGTGGAAATTGATCTCTGAGGTTTTTATAGCCAAGATAAATTCATAATGCAGCTAGTTTGACAGAGTTAACGTATGTAATTTCATATCCATTTAGTTTCATTTTTTCATTACAAAGAAGTTAAAATTCTGCATTTAGAAACAAACCCTTGCGCTTCAAAACTAGCCAGCAAAAGCTAGCAGATTAAGGTGAAATAAAATATTCTGGATTTAATTTAAATTAATTTCTGGTTTTCCTATTCTAGCACAGTATCACCAGTCACATAAAAGAGCTTGCTAAAATGTGCCTTCTTGATAGAAACTCTGCAAATGTCCTGCTCATAAACCAGGGTGTTACACAATTAAACCTAACAGATAGCAGTCCCATATTTTTGCTGCTAAACTACAAACAAGAGTACAGATTGAGAGTTTGAGATAGAACACATACAGGAAGAGATAGCATACAAAATGCCATTCTTCCTATGCAGAAGTGCAAAGCAGCACCAAACTTGTTCTTCTGCACTTAAATGCGACTGGTCCTAACAGCTTTAAAGTACACTCCATGGAGGTTGGTACATTAAGGGACTCTTTAGCTCAAAGTTTCTTAGAGCAGCAGCTGAATTGTTCTGTTTGTTAAAGCTGTCTCACTTTTACCTTTGGTTTACTGTGAGTTTGGATGAACTAGGCAGTTCTGGCCAAATATAGAATCATAGGATTGTTTAAGTTGAAAAAGATTTGTAATATCATCAAATCTAAGTGCTAACCCAGCACCACTGTGTTCACCACTGAACCATGTCCTTAAATGTCACATTTAAACACCTTTCAAATACCTCCAAGGATGGTAATTCAGGGGCAACCTGTTCCAGTGCTTAACAGTCCTTTCTGTGAAGAAATTTTTTTACTATCCAGTCTAAACCTCCATTACCTCTCATCATGTCACTTGTTGCCAATATCCTTTATTCAGGTAGCTGTACAGAGAGATGAGGCCATCCCAAGGGTGCTCTTCTCCAGGCTAAATTACCCCAGCTCCTCAGCTACTCCTCACAGGGCTCATGCTCCATTGCTCTTCTCTGGACTCGCTCCAGCACCTCAGTGTCTTTCTTGTAGCGAGGGGCCCAAACCTGAACACAGAATTCAAGGTGTGGCCTTACCAGTGCCGAGTACAGGGGGACAGTCACTGCCTCCCAATCCTGCTGGCCACACTGTTGCTGATACAGGCAATGATGGCATTGGCCTTCTTGGTCACCTGGGCACAGATGGCTCAGCACCCCCAGGTCTTTTTCTTGGGGCAGCTTTATAGCCACTCTTCCCGCCCCAGTCTGTAGTCCTGCATGGAGTTGTTGTGACCCAAGGCCAGGACACTTTATGGTGAAAATGTTATGAACCTCATAACTTTGGCATTGACCCATTGATTCAGCCTGTCCAGATCCCTCTGTAGAGCTTTCCTGTCCTCCTGCAGATTGTCACTCCTACCCAGCTTGGTGATATCTGGGAACTGACTGAGGGGGCACTTGAACCCCTCATCCAAATAATCAATAGAAATATTGATTCCCATCAATATTTCTGTCCCATCACTGATCCCTGGGGAGCCCCTCCACTGCCTGGCCACCAACTGGATGTAACTCACTCTGGGCCTGGCCATCCAGCTAGTTCTTAACCCAGCAAACAGTGCACCTGTCCAAACCATGAGCAGCCAGTATCTCCAGGACAATGCTGTAGGAAACAGTGTTAAAGGCATTATTAAAGTTTAGGTAGACAATATCCATAGCCTTTCCCTCATCCGTTAAGTTGTAGAAGAAGATGAGGCTGGTCAAGCAGCACCATTCCGGCTAGGCCTGATCCCTGGACTGTCTTGTATGTGCTGTGTAGATTGATATACTTCAAGTAACAGTTTTGATCTGCTACTGAAACTTTTTACAATTATTACTGCTGAATAAATTGGCAGTATTTATTTAAAAAGACAAATTTGATATGGTGTGTTTCTGAATACCATGGAACATAAAACAGCACTAAAGTTTGATGGAAGTAAATGGTTGCTTTAAAACCATAACAGAATTAATTAACGAAGAGTGAAGTGAACTTCGAATGAGTTTAAAGATCATGCACTTTCCAAGTTAAGTGATTAATAGAGCCTGCAGATGTTATGGCTGAAATATTTACATAGGTTTAGAAGCTCACCTGGTAGGCAAACTTTCTGAGAGAGGTCTTCAAAACACCATTCTTTCAGATTTCCTGTAGTAGTCTTCCTCTTTTGGAATTTATGCTAACCTTGGTCTTCTCTGAGCCTTCTACCGAAGCGGCTTTCCTCTCAGTTTCTTGGCACTAAGTGTTACAGAGTAACTTTTTTGGAGGGGGCTCTTTTAAACATAGTGCTTTTCTGGCTGCTGTTCAGGATACTTCAGTTATTACTCTGTGTCCCACAGTGGCTCCATCTGTGTTGCTGTCTTGTAGACTTACTCTCAGTTATCTTTGCCTGTATAAAAGATAAACCTGTATTTTCTCAGCACATGAGCAGATCTATCATCCTTGTGTGCATAACTTGCTGCTGGAGTGGGGGCTTGTCTGCTGGGGTAGACAAATTCCGGACTGGCATTTTAATGGCAGTTCTGTTACTCAGCTTGAATTGAGCTGCTGTATGTGGGTGTCCATGCATCCTGGAGTTGTGGAGACTGTTTAGAATCATTATACATTGTACACAGAGAGAGAGAGAAAAGGCTTTGCATTGATTTCCTCAGTGACTGAATTTTGTTGGACACGTGTGCCTTTAGAATCGTCCATTCATAGCTAGAGAGTGCTCTGGGTGGAAATCATGCTCATAACTGGTTATGTTTATTTGCTACCTCTCTTAATAGGCAGTCTAAGACCCAGTGTGTCAACAGCAGTCACACATGTAAATTCACAGCTTCTGCTTCTGAAAGAAGGTAGTTTTGTGGCTTCAGAGAAGGTTCTGTTAAACAAAGCTTGAAATTTGGCTACTGCAATGCCTTAAATGGTGTTAATTGGAGCAGCTTATAACGGGAAAGATGGTCTAGTCTTGTGCTGTGATAATCCATTTCATGTTACCATTCTCTTGGTATTTTTTTCTCCTCGCTTTTTTCATTAGTTTTCTTCCTTACGTGGTCAAAGATCATGCTGTTCTTTCCTTCCTTTTTTGCTTTCTTTACTTTTTGCACCAGATGAAGCTCAGTCAAATTATTCCCTCCTTAAGTAGCCCTCTTCATGAAGCTTTGCGAAGCTTTGTGAGCTTGAACCGAACTCTAACATGCAGAGCTCCTTCTTTAAGCCAGTGTGAAGGAAGAGGGTGGATGATACAAATAGGTAGGACATCCTGCAGGGAATGCCTCAGAAGCTGCATAGTTCAGTTCAGGTATGTGGAACAAAGTGAATGTGTTCTAATTGTAAGTGAATTAGGACTGAGTATGTACAGCAGAAATACTTTGTAAGTCAAGATTTGAGCTATGTGTTGTATTACTTCCTTTTTCTCTTAAGGGACAAAAATCAGGGTGCTCTATTGTACTTATGGCTGACCCTTTTTAAAATATGTTAATCTACCCATGCAACTTAAGAATGAGGTGAAAATGAAGAAAGTGTGTGAGTGATGCAGGAACCACTATTTCCACAGATTCTGTGTTTTCTTAACCCATCAAGATTAAGTGCAGGAGAGAAAAGTTTTTCTTAAGTTCTGCCTAAAGGCACCAGTTAACTTCACACTAGTATTCTTTGGAGAAGCAAAAAAGTATAGTAACAGAACAGATCTGCAGAACAAATCTGCGTGAATTTGTTTTTTCAAGGAGACAAATTTATGTGAGTGGGCTGAAGAAACATGCTTGCTTTGAGCACAGTTAGTGGGACTTGACCCAGTCAAGTACAATTCCTTTCTCCCACAAACATAATCATTTGTGGACAAAAGCAGGGGAGTACTGTTTCAGATGTGCTTGCTCCTGCATCACCACATTGGCATGGTATAAATGGCAGAAGTTACTCTGCTCTTCAGACTGTCACAATGGATGTTGGCAGACTCTGTGGCAGCCAAGACATTGTTTCTGATCAAATCACCAAATTCATTAGTTTCCTGTGAATCAGGTGACATGAGAGTTTACTTATCCTTGAATGCTGTTGTACACTGTTATGCATTCCTCAGCACATATTGAAAGTTCATTGGAAGGTGTTTATCTGGAAAATTTCCAAGCCACTGTTCTGTCTGACTTCAGAAAGATTATTTATTGAATTTCTTCTTTTCCACACGAGAGCTGAAGGATGGTCATCTGAACAACATGCTTATTTTAATATTTACTGATAAAGCACAAAAGTATTTCATGCTTCTGTTTTGAAAAATAACATCAAATTGTAATATTTCCATTGTATATGTGACTAAAAATATCAGGGCAGTGGGTGTTGCATTCCTTTGAATTTGAACCCCCTCTTTTTCTGTGTATTGAAAGTTATTAGGAAAAGATGTTTGAAGGTTTACTTATAGGGATGTTTATTTGATTGTCATCTTTCAAGAGCCTGCTATTAAGTTCAAAATCACTGGAGGCCTCTGTTAAGTTCCATCTTGACAGGCATCCACATAATTGCTTGGACTTGGTGCTCCTTGATGAAAAGCTTGTACATAAAAAAATCACATCAGCTTCAGTACATAAAATTCCTCTTATCTGTAAGAGTGTTAATGAAGGTATTGCCTGTGATCATTCTTTGGCCATTAAAAAGGTAGAAGGTGAAATCCTGAATTCACTGAACGGTGGCAAAACTCAGGATGAGTTTAGTGTGACCAGGCCTTATCCATGTACAAAGCCAGAGTAGACTAACTTTGCCCATGTGTTAACCTTTTCAGGAACGGGAAAGAGAAGTTCCTTTTCTAGAACTGGCACCCCTCTAAGCTTTAAGTGCATTGTTGCATGGTTCTTTCTGCCTTTCAGGCTTCAGAGGCATTTAATTTACTCAAGGCTGGAGAAAATTAATCATCATTGTTATTTCCAAACTTAACAGTGTTGCCAATGCCCTTGCCAGAATGTGCCCTACAGATCATTGTTTGGAAGGGTCTGTTTCTTTCTCTGTTGGAATGTGTATTTAAACTGGGCGGCGCCTTGGCTATGCCATTGTCCTCCTCTTCTGAGTTTTGAGTGTCATCATGTGCTCTGGGGATTTTGCTGCTTATGAACAGGGTTTGAAGGCATTTCTGTAGTTCTGGAGAGCTTGCAGATTTTGGTACAGAAGTCCTGGAGTGAAATAGAATAGTTGAAAGCAACATTGCTTTATTGTTGTTCTCCATGCTGCTGTTGCTGAGCAGGAAGAGGGGAAGCATAGGTAAGCAAAGGCACTGGCTAACTCAGCTGGTACGGCTGGCTGCTGCTGAAGTTGTGATGCTATATGGGTGTGGTGGTGAGTGGTTTGGGGCCAACTTACTACCAGCTCTTGCCGCCTGCTAAGTGGCCTGGTTTTATATTTACTTGCTTGTTTTCCTAGAGAACTGGCCTTCCTTTCTCATTCATCAGCAGCTAGTGGGTTCAGGAAAGAACGAACTCTAAAAGCTGTGGATGCTCAAGCTTGCTTTCAGTATAGAATGCATTAAGGTAAACCCGAGCTGCTCACCCTGAATCTGGTATGGTGGGTTTTTTGGTGGTTTGTTTTTTTGGGGTTTTTTTTTTTTTTGGTTTTTTTTTGTGGCAAGAGGTGGTCCAAGCCCTGTCATTACATAATATTTTTGGTGGTTCCCCAGAAAGTCATAATAAGATATAGTATGTGCATGTAACAGTTTTTGACCACTCGACAAATTTGAAGACTGTTGCATCCAAGTGAATGTTGCACTTACACATAACTGTTAGGAGGCTCCAAAATACGACATCTTCCAGATGTATGAACCGGCTGATCCCTTTGTTTAGATTATGCACCACAGCTGATGCCTAGATTAGTGCTGGCTGGACAAAGCTATGGGAGATTTGTCTGGTTTCCATAATGCCATGTTTATATTTCAGTTGGATTTTTCCTTCAAAATTGACCTCCCTATGACCTGTTGGAGCTCTGTCCACTAGGATCCTGGTTTTAATGTGTCTGCAACTGCTTTCCTTTTGGTGTCTAATGGAACATGTTCTCATTTTCACACTCCTGGACTATTATGCACAATCTTTTTAACTTAGCTATGAATTACCTTCTTCAACCTATAGGCACTCAGGTAGAACCATGCTTGTGAAGTTCTTTGCCCTCACAGCTAGCTTTTTTTCTGCTTGGTTAAAACAGTGTTTTCGTTATAGAGCTTGTCAGGCTGTTACTTGTCAGGTGTTTTCTCCTCTGTGTGGAATAAAGTCCAGTCCTTTGCACCGTGCTTTTCCTGTCTCCAGATGACGTGTGTATATATGTGGCTCTAGCTGCTCTATTTTGGAATTCAGCAGGATCTGGAGTGCAGAATTTTATCATGAAGTTCATTCTTCCTTGTATATACTGTACAGTTTTATGCATCTTCTCAGCCATCCTTATTTATCTTTAGTATTTGACTTATCTTCCTTCAGTATTTCAGCCTTTGGTTCTTTAAAATTCTCTGATCTCTGCTGTCTTACAGTATGCAGGAAGTCTTGCCCCAGTTATGTTTGAGTTACCCTTCCTGGGAAAACCCAAAGAAATCGGTAAGACTTTTTAAGGTCTGCACGACAGTTCTTTAATAAGAATGTAGTCACCTATCAGAGTTCAGGAAAATAAAGATGCACAACATTCCTTAATACTCAAGAAACCATACCATTTTCTACTGTTGATGCTTTGCTGGAGTGGCAGATTCCCAGGATGGTGCTTCATGACAGAAAACTCAGTACTTTAAAGTGTGATATCTATGCTGAGAATGTGTGCCGTGTTGTAATGGCCACTTCATTTTTGTGCCCATGAATTAAGGAGAATGGAAAAATATTTTACTACAATTTTGCATAATCTGTGCTATTTTATTATCCACTCAGATTGTGCCAAATATGACTGATGAATACCATATACAATAAATTATGTTCACCCTTGCTGTTAATTGACTGACTTTTTGGAGTAGTTTTTCATTGTACAGTAAAAATAGATGGAATGGAATTGAAAGGAGTAGCTTTTAATTCAGAATTTAAAAATAAAACATTTTTCTTGATTCCTTTTTTACTGTGTAAACTTGGTTTAATATCTGTAAATACAATTTACTCGTTCTTGGTTTTTCTCTGTTATTTTGATTTACTATCATCTCTGTTACTATAAACACACCGATTTTGGCAGCAGTAGTCGTTTCATGAGGTAAAAAGTTCTTTATGGAAACTGCTGACCATATACATGTTTTGATGTATGGAGAATTTTAATTTTTGATTTTTTGAATGAGTGTCTTGGCTTTAACTTCTGCTTGGTTTTGGGAAACTTAGCTTATTTCAATGCTTGAGCAAAATATACAAGAGGTAAGGGAACGAAGGAGAACCATGACCTGACTCTGCAAAGGTGCTGCTTCTTTAGAGAATTGTAGTGAACTTAATTCCAGCCTCAAATACACAAGTAATCACTGTGTATTTGAAACATATGTATTTTGCTCATGTGCAAACACATGTGCAGTATTGTACACCTGTATACCTGAAGCTGGAACTCAGTCCTTAGACTGTAATACAGTCTTCTTTTATTAACAGTGAGATAAATTAAAAGAAACAGTCTTCTCTTGTTTACCAGTATGATGCATTTCTGCTTTTCAGTCAGTAATCAAAAGTTAAGTGCAGCAAGCTAGAAATGAGCACTATTGAGTCAAGTTGTATGATTTTTTTCCCCTGTTAAATCATTGCTTAAGGGCTTCTGGCCCCTAGCTCAGGAATCCTGCCCAAAAATGCCAGATGTATTACACAGTCAAGTATTGCAATGTAAATAGTGTTCTGTGCCATAAGAGCAGGGTGGTCCATCTTCTAGTCAAAAAAAAAAAAAAAAAAAAGTCAGAAAAGGGGAAAATCCACATGCTCTGAAATAAACAGTAGTTGTAGTGTTATTTCTGGTTTTGGCTGCACAACCAGTGTTTTGGAGCTGGAAGAACACAGATAAATTAGTGCTTTGGCCTAGCAGAAAACTGCAACTGAGATGCTAGAAAGCAAGATGTGTCTTGGCTGAGGGTCTATAATGTAGTCAAGTAGGCAATGTAATAAGTAAAATATTAAAAGGCCATTGCTGACAGGCAAAATGTGTTACTTTACCTTATTGTGAGCAGCAATCTTTGCACATGGAAACAGAGTGGACAAAGGATGGGAATTTGGGAAGGCACAGACATAGGCATCTTCTTGACCTCATGCTGTGACTGGGTACGTTACTGAACCTTCTGAACATAAACGTTGCTGAGCTGTTCTTGTTTTTAATTAAATCCCTTGGCTGTATATTAACAGTGATTTACCTTCCAGTGTGCTTACCTTATTCAGATGCTGTAGTGGGTATAGAAGGGTTTTTTTGCACCTATTTCTATTTTGTGTATGAATATGTCATTTCATAACATTTAAAAGTAGTTGAAAAAAGATTCTACAAATCTAATCTGAAAGGAAATTGCCAAGGGTGATGCCATAATCAGATTTGTGATTTGGTTATCTGACAAATCTGTGAACTGCCATAGCTTCCTTGGGTGTGTGCAGGGGAGAAGGGGGTTATAGGAACTTACTTGTGTGATAAACTGTATTTAAATAGCTTCAGGAATGTAATCCCAGTGCAGGTCTTGGTGTACTCTCCTCAGTGTGATACTCAGACGAAAGAGGAGCTTTAGGGACTCAATTAAACATCTCCCTTCCTGCTGACACAAAGCATTAAAAAAAAACCCTTATTCATTATACAACTTCAATTTTTTTTCTTTCTAAGTTACCTTTACTGTAATGGTAAAAAAAGTACTAAAAGAAGATACTTTATTGTGCCAGTTCTTCTGTGGAGTATTTCTTGGGCATTTTTCTTACTTGCCTCTCAACATGGGCCTCATTCTGATTTCATTTACACCAGTCTTCACTGACTTTTCAAAGGGTTCCCATAGTCAGAGGAAAACAGAAGCCATAGCTGTTTAGAAGCTGATGCTGTTTAAGCAGTTGATAACAGAAAATGCAATATTCTAGTAGAAATTATTAAGATCAAGAAACAAAACCTAAAACATGTTTAATATGACTTCCAACTGTAGGTAAAAGAGAGAATTGATAGCAGGTGTAAATATCTGTTAAACTGCTCTTTCTAGAGATTTGGGGAAATAGGATGACCTTTTTCTTCTTTTTTCTGTCTTTTTTTTTTTTTTTTTTAGCAGGCTACAGTTTCACATGGCTTGCAAAAGAAATCTTTCTCCCTTTTTGTTTCCCACACCAATTGATTTATCATTTTGCTTGCAAGCAGACTTAGAATGTTAGGGCAGGAACACACTCACTTTTTTCTCGTAACTTTTTTGTTGCGGACCGAAACCAGTTGACTTGAATAAATTTTTCTGCGGTCTGAATGAAGCCAGCAACGTGGAAAAATCTTGCCATTCAGAGCCGTCTGAATGTACACTTCAGCCACACAGTAAGCTGTATTGGTAGGCAGTGGACTGCTAAATACAACCATTTTTCGCAGCAGAGAGTTAGACAGGTGATTAGCATAATTAGCACAGAGTAGGCTATACATATGGTAATGTTAAGTGTGTAAATGCCAGCTGCGGTGTAAAATTTATGTCAGGGGTCGACAGGGCTGTGCGAAAGTATTGTGTTACAGCTGCAGGTCAAAGCCTCCATTGCTTTAGCCCCTTTTCTCTTGTCGGTGAATGCGCTAAACAGAAGAGAAAGACAGAAATATAACAGATAAGGCTTTGATTGAACAGCCTGGTTCTGTGCAAGAGAGACTTCTCTTAAACCCCCTCCCCAACCGCACCCCCCCGAAATTCCCCCTAAACTACACATGCAAAACAAAAGTCCAGCTCTTTCATTATAGATTTTATTTTGCATCATGCCAGCTATAAAAGTGTTGCAGACTTTGAGTGATGTCATTATGATGGGATGAGGGGAATCTTGCTCGGGGGGAGGTGGGGGAAGTACAAGGTGGGTAATTATGCTTTAAAGAGCAAAAACAAACAAAAAACCCCTTTAATTCACCTTCTCCTTTCTCCAAGGCTCTTTTTTAAAAATGTCTCTGTTACTTACTGCACTTAGGGGGGTAGGAATTAAATAGTCTTGAAGGTGACAGCATTAAATGTAATAAAATCTCAACAGTGCAACAATCTTGGAGCTGCATGACTGGTTTTAGACTAAGTGCCAGAAGTTCCTCTGTGGTTTTGTGTGTGGGTTGCTACACTTATTCCCCAGGTTCCTCCCACCTCCTAAACCACTAGATTCTTTATAAATTAAAAATGACTAATACAGGTTTCTTGTTTTAAAGGAAGGCAGCGTTGAAGGGCACACATCTTTTTAAGCATTTGAGGGGGAAATCGGTAAATCTTTTTGTTGCTGTAAACTGTTCATTCATATATTTCACTTGCAATTTCCTCCTTCCCCCC
>NC_031799.1:37792475-37922609 GCF_001522545.3 Parus major | reverse complement strand
CCCGGGCCGGCGGGGCAGGGCGGGGGCTGCCGGCTCCTCCCGGGGCTCCGGGGGGGACCCCGCCGTGTGCCCCCGCGGGGCTGCCGGCTCCTCCCGGGGCTCCGGGGGGGACCCCGCCGTGTGCCCCCGCGGGGCTGCCGGCTCCACTCGGCCTCCTCCCGCCCCAGAGCTCGGAGCCGCCGCCCGTCCGGAGGGAACTGCGGACTCTGGGCTCCGCGGTGAAAACCCACCGGCACGGTCACCGTGGCACAAAGCAGAAAATAAAGGCCTCGCTGAGGGGTGTGCTTGGCCATTTGTTCGGCTTTTTCCTCCGACCTTTCCTGCTCCGGCATAAACCTGGCCATATGGTCGCACGCTCGGAGTGTCTGACGGGGATCTCTGAGTGCATCCCGCACAAAGTGGGACGCGCTCTGCCCTGCTCGGTGTGAATGGCGAGAGAGCGATGAAAAATGGGCCTCCTGACAGATGCAGCGCGGCCTCGGGAGCTGGTGGCCAGTAAGAAATATCGAGGTGGGGGAAGCTGTGACAGGCAGCAGGTTCGGTGCTGGGGGTAGCGCTGACCTGACCTGATTGTGTTCAGCAGTGAGAGCAGTTCTGCTTCAGTGCAAAGCCATTCAGAAGGAAGCTGCTTAGGCAACAACAGATGGTACAGCAAGCAGCTGGTAGGGAATACTTGAAAGGAACTGTACCCTGTGTTGTAACATGTTCATTCCTTTCATTTTTCTGTGTTAGTTTTGCCATCTCCTAAAAGTGCTGTTTAGGAAATTATATCCTCTAAAAGGTTCTGGATGCTGTTTGCATTTGTTGGCATTGCTGTTTGCTGTTCCTTTAAAAAAAAATTGCATTCAAATTTTGTGCTACTCCATGTACAGATGAAATTTGTGCTATCCCAGGAGTACAGATGAAAAGACCTAAAAATGCTGCTTTTAACCACACAGGAAAACAATTACATATTTGAGGAAAGGGCACTGAGAGGTTAAATGAAAAGTTTGGCCTAGAGGAAAGCTGACTGCTTTGGAACAACACAGAAATTTGTTTGTAACATATTACACAGCAGAAGCTCTTATTCAATCTAAAGTAACTTAAAGAAATTATATTCAGCTGTTTTGAAACCCTTTGCTCTAGACCTTGAAGCTCCTTACATACCCTTCTCAGCAGAACTCCTCTAAACTTTCCCACTTTCACCTAAAACTGAGGATTTTTTCCTGTTATGAAGTGTGTTTTGCTGTTATCTTAAATTACTGAAGAATAAAAATTCAGGTTGCTCCTCATGGGGTATTGTACTGTTATGTGACCATAAGCTGTTGGGGAGATTTGCAATAATCAATATTAGCTGCTGAAGGCAGTCTCCTTGATATCTAGGAAAAAAGCAGCATCTGAGACACTTTTGCTACTATTCCTTTGCTACTTGAGCCATGAAATTCAGTGGTTGGGCTTTTCCACTGAAAGTTGTGGTTTAGTTGTGACTTGAAGGGACCATGTTTTTGGAAGGAAGGATGGTTTGTTGTCCATGCCCGTTCAGTCCTCAGTTTCTTTGTTGTCAACAAGGTTGCCCGTTGTGACAGTGGTATTCTATAATGTGGACACCTGCCCCGTAGAAAATGGACTGAGACCACCAACTCATTTCACATAAGTTAGCAAACAGCTGTCAGATGGTAAACAACTTGTGGTCACTATTGTTCCTGGCTGGATTAGAAACGGTGACCCAGAGGTGAACAGCTCGTATCCTGTTACCAAGGACATGTGTCGCAGCTCAGTAAGCAGCCCCACTGCATTTTATGTTTAATTGAAAAGTTGGAATTGCATGTACCAGTTTTGCACATTATTGTATTTTTCAAAGCTGGTTGCATGTTGGTTTTGCTTTTTTTTCATAAGTTTGTGTTGTTTAATTTGTTCATTTTAGTTTGCTGGCTTTTTCCCTGCACTTTTTCACTCTCTCAACCTAGATAGACATCAAGCAAGAAATCAAAATGTTTCATTTTCTTTAGCAGTCTATCTGTTTTACCCAATTGGAGAGAATGTTTTTCTGCCTATAGGCCATACAGCGGTATACACATAAAACTGGCTTTTAGCTGATTTTTAGAAAGAAAAGGTTTTAGCTCCTAAATTTGCAGGGAAGGTTTCCCACTACAAGCAGTGCCAGCTGTTGTTGGACTGTCTCCCTGAGCATGCAGACAGCTTTGTGTCCTTGTCTCAGCTCTAAACTTTATCGTACAGTAACAGAATGAAAAGGCAACTTTGATGTGTGTTCTTATTGTTGCTATTCATAATCGTGTCAGCATTAATGAAATTTGTAGCAGCAACACTGGAGTTGTCCCTAGCACGTGTAAGGAGTAACTTGTATCATATAGTGGCTTGAGAGATAAAAAGAGATAAAAATCAACCTTTTGTAGTGGTTTGTTGTTTGGTATTTTTTTTTTTAGGCATTTGTAGGTTTTTATCTTTGCCTTTTTTTTTTTTTTTTAATTCCCTTCCACTTTAAAGTAAAAATTAAGAACCTGCTGTTGTCTTATTCTCAGTGTGATAGAAATGGTTGAGATGGTCGTATTGCTTTTACATTAGCCTAAAGTTTCTTTATCTTCTCATTGGGATGTGATGATGCTCTAGATGGTGTTCTTTTGTTGGACAGTATAAATGGGGAGAAGGATAAGAGTAGAGTGTCAGCCTGTGTGTTGGGAAGAGAGATGGTAGGGTGCAGGCTGTTTTAACCTGGGGAGGCACAGGAGCTGCTCCATGTGTGCTATACAGATGAAGAAATGTGTATTCAGCAAATGCTGTGCAAAAAAAGCTAGGCAGACACAGCATGCAGTTTCTGACTGCCTGTAGTGCAGTGCTGGTACGGATGATGTCTAGTTACATGATTAATATGATATTTTTTTATTGAGCTGCTGCACAGCCCACTGAATGACCATGTAATCTCTTTAAAACGCTGATTATTAACCACTGTGTTCTAGCACTTGTAAGCTCACAATTTCTCAACAGATTTTTTTGGTAGCTCAGTTTCATTCACTTTCTGTGAAGTCTTTATTTTGCATTATGTTTTTATAATGTGATCCCGATAGATTTATGAGAGCTGTCCTTAGCATCATTAGATACATCCTTAGATGCATGATAGATATAGTGTCTCACAGCAGTTAATGCATTCAGAGATCAACCATGTAAATCAATAGCAAT
Source organism: Parus major (assembly GCF_001522545.3). Lineage (NCBI taxonomy): Eukaryota > Metazoa > Chordata > Aves > Passeriformes > Paridae > Parus > Parus major. The sequence goes on along the minus strand of NC_031799.1, from coordinate 37,919,435 downwards.
TGTGACTCTACAAGCAGAAGGTGTTTTTAAAGTTTAAGCAAGTGGACATTCCAACCAGTCCCATTTCTGCTACTGACTAACTAGACTTCAAGAAGGTGTTTTGCACTTTCTCCCAGCAAATGGTTTTGCCTGTCAGGCCTAAAGAATGATAATTCTGGGGAAGGTGCTGTCTTCCCTGCTCTTCTGTCAGGATACTGACTAAAACTGTCTGTGTACAGAAAAAACTATATTCTGTTGCTGACAAAGAGCAGCACCAGACAGTCTCAAACATCTGAGAGAACATGAAGACATAGCTCCCTAAAGAGCAACAGGAAGCTTTAAATCAAAAGGCCATTATTCTTCTGTGCCCAGTAAGAGACAGGATGGTCTTCGTATCTGCAGTAGAACTTCAACTCTTCATATATAAGAGGTTTATAAGGAGGTTTCAATCCTGTGTGAGTAGTATTTGGCTGCTGTGTTTTTTTCTCATGAAGTCTGTGTTCTTTACCAGCAAAAACAGAGATTGTCACTGATGCCATTAGGTACTGCTTTCTGCTCTGTGGCAGGTGTGAGTGCTTGTGATCCTGGTACTCAGTTAGGATGGGGAGGCAGAGCTGTGTCTCACTGGCTTACCTGTGTACCATTGTGATGGACTGAAACCAGCTTTGTTGCTTAGTGTTTGAGTAACACCTGTGTACACGTGTTGCAGAGATGCCGATGGGAACAGCACTCCACGAGGAAGTGGAGTAGAAGAAAGCACATGAAGGCAGCCAAAGCTGAGGGAAATGGGCTGTGTAGGGTGTCAGGGAGGGAGGTATGAAGTCCCTTTCTGGTTCCCATCCTGGCAGGAAGAGGGTGCTGAAGGGTGAGTAGGCAGGGTGGAGGTAGGATATCTGTTCTCCATCTAAGTCTGGCATCTTTCTCTGTACACTGCTGCTTTTTGGGTTGGTTGGTGAAGGCTGAGACCCAGGTGAACAAGCTGGAATATTATTCAGTCTTCGTATGTGGTCACTAAGTCATAAGGAGGTTTTATCTCCTGTACCTCTTGTTGCAGTGATAACAGGTATTGCAAATCGTAGAGGTTCCCTGCCTTGGCTATTGCTCAGACCATAAAGTAAGCACTGCAAGGGATACTTACCTATACACCTGATTTATCAAAAAGTTCAGCATATTTCAAAGACATAAAATTAAAATGTTTTGTGAGATGTCCATGGCTATTTCAAGGTATGATTCTATTGCTTTGAGCTGTCACTGCCAAAAGGTTGCTGAATTGCTCTAATGCTACACATTTACAGTCCTGAAAAAAATTTAAAAGGTGGTGTTGCTCAAACAAAGCAGAACTGTGTCTGCCCCTCAGGTGCTCAAATGGAAACACCTTGAGGCCCATAGTCTTCAGAAGGGAGGTTCTCCAGAAAATTCTGTTCATGTACCTATAATTTGTCTGAGAACTTAGAATCCAAAACCTGTAGGTATTTGTGTAAAACTTGGCTTTGGTTTCTCAAAGTCTGTCCTCCACACTGGTAGGCAAACATTTTTATCCCAAATGTTTGTCTCTCAGGAATGTTCTTCTTTAGAGAGCTTGCTGTCTACTAAGCTGCTGGTTGCGTGGTTGTGCACAAGGTAACTATTGAATGGTTAATAGAGGTAGTGTTCATGTCCAAGAAAAATAAAGAAACCTCTGGCTATGTGATGCAATTCCAGTAACCTGAAATGAAACATTGTAAGAGGCTCTGAAAAATAAGTATTTCATGCCTTTAGAGCCACTGGACAGTAAATTAATAAGCAGTGACTTCTGGCTGTCACTCATGGCTTGATCTAGCATTGATCTTTAAATGTGACAGAGGTCAAATTTACTCCTCTGACTACTTAGTATGGAAGGGATTGCAGTGGTGGATTCCAGACTTCTTTGTAAACACGTTAATACAATGCCATGTGAGTTTTGACTTGGGTTGTGAGACAGGTGTAGGTAAGACTGACATTCTCAGTGGAAACAAGCACCTGAGCTGAATGACACAGGAACTTCAAAACAGGCACTAAGTCAGTGGAAGGAAACGTGTCAAAAATTGTGCCAATGAAAGCAAACAGTCTCATTCTTATGCCAGTGAAGGGTGCATAAGTGTTATGCACCAGTCTTAGTGCAAATGTACACCAGAGATAAATAGTTATCTGGGTAGTTCTCTCTTAAGGTGTACTGAGGCATTTTAATGTGTGATGACTGAAACACTAGGACTGTGACCCCAGTGTTGGCATCTAGAGCCTTTCACTTACAGGTCATGGATTCAGGTGTGCCTCAAGGATGACTAAAACTTGTTGCCACCTGACAGCTCTTGGAGGAGGGAGACCACTGTCATTACATGGCTCTTAGCAAGCTAGCATCCACAGTGGCAATTACTTCTGTCTTCAGGCCCTTCAAAAGGGCAAACAGTTACCTTGACCAGCTTCTGTTCCAGTTGGTCGGGAGGGTCAGGAGGAGCGGCAGTGTATTTCATGGTATGGGATGCTGACTTGCTCAAGGCAGATCTGGAGTGTTCTGGCAAAGAGCTAAGAGGAAAGCCTGTGTATATCAGAGAGGGTAGGGAGGAGGAAGACACTTTCCTCTTCCCTGGAAAAAACAGCTTTTTAGCAGTAACTAATCCTCAGCAAGAGAGATGCTGTCACTAACACTGTTTCATGATGAGCAATGGCCTTCAAATACATCCTTGAGAACTAGAAACTGATATATTAAATGCTAAATAATGCCAGAATACTGGTGTTACTGCTTTGCTGGTTATTTTGTTCTCTAAAAAGCAGTTGTTTTTTGTCTTTAAAAAAAATTGTAGGTAAATCACTCAGATGGCATGGTTATCTCATTTTTAGTAGGCAGACACCCATGACAGTGCTGGCAGGGTAGTGTACAAACTGCTGCACTGTGTTACCACCAGCACCAAGACTCTTCATTGGCATGTTACTTAAATCATCTTTGGATTATGGGAATTTTTGCCACTAATTCAGCCATTTAAGTACTTAATCATAAGGAATCATATTATAAAAGACTAGAATGCCATCAAGTGGCTTTTGATATATCAAAAAAAAAGACAGTGATAGATGGATTTTTTTCATCAGAATATTAAAGTGAGATGGTTCTGTCTGTCTTTGATATGAAATAGAATTGGAAGTATGTATGCCATACATACAATTCCTGTTAGTAGCATTTTGAGAGTAAAATGTTGTCACCAAGCAGAACAAAACAGAATCTGTAAAGGAAAATCATAAACACCAGCATTTTGTTCACTGATCATATTTTCTGTTATATTGTTCGTCCTATGTTGTGGAAATACTATCATTACTTCAAGTGTAATGAATGATTTTGTGCAGAATGTGTGAATCTTGCAAGTAATATATATATCCAGCACAGTGAGGCCTGAGGCTTCAGGTACATTTCCATGACAATTTTAGTGGTTTCTCTCCTAGTAATCTGGGGGAAAAAAATAAAAGTAAAGCAACAAGAGGCTTGCTTTTAAAATAATGCGTGGGCAGCTATTTGTGCCGATTGTGTAGGTTGAAGATATGTATGGCAGCCTCCAGTGACCTTTGCAAGCTTTTAATTGAAATAAATTTAAGCATAACTGGTAAAAACTTCCCCTTTTTTGTTTTTTCCTTCCATTTTTCACTCTTTTACTTCTAATATGTTGAAAGACCACTGATGTGTCCACTTGCTTTTGTCTGCTCGTATGTTTTAATATAACCTGGCTTTGCAGAGGATAATTCTGTCAATGTACAGTTATCGTTTTTCTCTTTTACCTGACTGCTATAAAATATTTGCAATATTCGGAGTATACTCTTACTATGTTTGACTGAAGAAGAGTAGATAATGGACCCATCAAAGGAATAGTTAAATGGTGTAATTCCTTAAGAAGAATGTGAAGCAGATCTGCTGCTGGGTTCTGGAATCTGTGTTCAGCTTCTTGGGTGGTTTTGCTACTCCTGGTTGAAATGTTAGAAAGGGAAAAACAGCTTCTGTTCTCATGACTGACTGGTATGATGCAATTTTGATTAGCTAGATCTGCCTTGTTCAGTGAAGTTAACGTGGTTTGACAGGACCTTGATTAGGAAGCGATCATCTCTGTTGATAGTAAACAGTTGGTCACTTTCAGCAGAGATAGGAATGATGCCCTTTGTCTTGCATGAAGTATGAATTGTTGGTTCAAGTTCTGGTCAAATTCAAAAGGAAAATGTGGGTGGAATGGGAGAGAATATAGTACCGGGAGCAGAAGTTTATGGTAGACTCCACAGTCCTCATAACACTGGGGCTTTATTGTCTTGACTGGCATTGAGAGACAAAAGAGGAAGAGAGTCATTTTGTCTTTGAAGCACTTGCAGAGTAAAGGGTTGTGAAAGAAAGGTCTGGTTACAAGACATACAGATTAGGATAACTCTGCTCCCTTATTTCTCATATTCCTGAAAAAAGAAGTAAAATTCAAGTATAAAGGACTACTGGTTGGTGGAATATTGTGGAAATACAGTAGTGAGCATAAACATGGGGCTGATGAATTAAAATATTTTTAGAGTTTAAATCTTGGTAAGAATTAGCAACAGCTTTTTGTTACCATGCAAATGATAGTATGTCCTGTCCTATTGCTGTAGTAAGAATGGTGTAAAAAAGTTCTAAAGGGACTCTAGGAAAAAGATTGTACTTTGATTGTTTTGTTTTGTTTTGTTTTTCATACTGTGTGCAAGTCTCTGTTCCATGGTATAAAGGAGGTAATCCCACATGTGACAGGCTGAAAAAAAATTGTGTGTGTTGTGGAAACACTTATTTCTTCAAAGAATTCTTGAACAAGAAATTAAGCAATGCTTCGTGCCAGAATGTCTGTATGGTTTAATTGTTGAGGGTCTCATTCTGACAGCTTTATGCATGGAGGGGCCCAGCTTCTTGCCTGGTGGTCGTTTTAGCCCCAGGGGTGTTACTGGTGGGTTGAGGGCCCAAGTGATTGAAAAAGTATGTCCCTGTTCGAGCTCGGGAATCTCATCTCCCACTCTGCCAACCAGTTAAGTTCTGTTACATGACCTAGGAAGAAATAAATATATATGCTTAATTTCTGTTCACACTGTTGCAGAGCTAAACTTTGGCAGTAATTCAGATCACCAGTGTCAAGCTTACTAGGACTGAGAAAAATGTAACAAATTAGACCAGATCTGTAGCTTGGATTTACATTCTTGTCCTCCTCATCTGGATGTGGTCTTGATTCAGCTAATAGGCTGAATTAATTGACATTGCCTCCCACATGCATTGGCTAGAGAGACTACAGGGGAGGTTACATAAAGTATATGAACTCTAGCTGACTGGGGTTTTTGTAGAAGGGAAGACAGTTTCCCATTCTTATGCAATGTTTTCTGGCAAGGCAAATTGTGTATGGCTCCCTCTAGAGCCTATCGACTCCACAGTCTCCCTCTGCCTTTTTTCTTTCCTTTTTTTTTTTTTTCCTTTCTTTCTTTCTTTTTTTTCCCACCATGTTTTAATGTGGAGCACACCGTTTGGCTCATGTGGATTTAGAAACAGATGTTGCACATGAACAATCTCCTGCATCACAGCATGTTAAGCCAGGTACTGGGCCGCTGGGGTAAATTATCAGTAGACAGACCTTTCTGCTACACTCAAACTGCATATCTTTTATATGAACTTGGCATTTTTTCTTTTTTTATGTAAGGCTGAAATAAATACTTCTGCTCACTTGCTCTTTCCCTTCTTTTTTCTTTCTTTTTTTTTTTTTTTTTTTTTAAACAGAAACATTTGCCTTCTATCTTTGCCAAATTATTTAGTAGAAGAGTGTAAATTAAAGCCATTTATCCTGAAATGTGCTTTTGGAACAGACTGTTTATACAAGTGTAAGAAATTGTAGTATGGTATTTCTTTGGGTCTGCCAGGTAAAGTTTTTCCTTTTTTCTTCCTCTTTCTTAATTTTTACACATGGGATATTGGTTATAATGTAGAAAAAACAGACACTCCATTCTATGCATCAATGTTTCAGTACAGTAGCAGCAAAGGTATTGTAATGAGGAATGTGAGGCTTTTTTCAGAGGTACTAAAAGCTGTTCTTGGAGTTACAGTGTGTGATCAGTTTGAGAAAGAGTAGGCCCTGCAGACACTCAGGGTTTTCTGACTGAAGAGTGCTCATCAAGAGAATGCAGAACAAGCAGGTACTGGCTAATACAAAGTGCTTAATATTTATCCATCAGTTGGTGGACGAGTGAGTCGGGAGTTAAATTACACACGGCAGAAGATTGGAGAAGAAGCCATGTTCAACCCCCAGCTCATGATCCAGACTCCACAGGAAGATGGTGCTAATGTACTAACAACAGAAGCACTACGACAGCACCTTGAGTCTGCACTTCAGGCCAGCAGAGTACATGTCTATATGTACAACAGGTGAGGGGAAAATGGAAAGTTTTCTTGATCATGTGTAGCAGCTGAAAAATGGACTCATGCTTTCCTCAATGTGTTTTGAAATGGTTAGCACTTCTGAGCCTTTCCCTTAGGGCTATGTTTTGATTTGAATGTCACTCGTTTCTGATAGCTTGACACCGTGGCATGATAGCAGTGGCATTTAATGTTAATGTTAATTGGCATTTAACAACTGTAGGATAGGGTAAGTAGTGTTGGAAGAGATTCTGAGAGAGTACCCATGTGAGGCGTGCTACAGCATGCAGCATTTCTTTAGGTAAAGGAATGATGTCTGTGGTCTTAAACATAGAATCTTATGGATAGGATTCCTAACACTGAAAATCCTTCCATATTAGAGTTGAATTAATTTGATAATATCACAATGAGCTACATAATGGCTATGAACATTGGCACAGGCTAGCGTTCTTCCAACAGTTTGGCTGTAAAGGGAAATGCAGATGTGTTGGAGATGTCAGTAGGTGACAATAAGAACTGTTTAATAATATAATACAATACAATATTGACAATTAATAATATCGACAACACAGTGTGCCTTAAAAAGTGTCTGTGGCCCCTTGCTGATGGTTGGCAGTTGTGTGTTATCCAATAGAAAAATAATAACAGTGCACCTCAGGAAGGTACCAGCATGGGGCTAGGATGTCTCCCTGAAAAGTGGTTCTTCCAGGGTTACTACTTACATAGTGATGTGCCTAGGAGTCCTGCCTATGAGGCACAAAACTCCCTGTCTTTCAGCAGATCTTTTCAGCACATCCAGCTAGTTCTTCCATGAGCTACCATTAAGGCTCCGATTATCTTTTACGCAGCTCCTGCCCTAAGTCATTATAAGCCCTGGTAGTGGAAATTGTAATACAGCTGAAATAGCAAGGCAGGAATATTAATGGTTTATTTTCTTCTGCATGTCTTGGTCAGCTAGATGTATTTGAGTCCACTGAGCTGGAGGTGGTTTTTCTCTTACTGATGTCACTAAGTGATACCTTAAGTCACAAGCAGTCTGATATAACTGAGACTGACAAAAATATGAGATGTATTTTTGACCCATTAACATGTGTTGACTAGCTTGTGCATACAAAAGCACTTTCCTTATTTTGAATGAGTTTTACAGAGAATATGAAAACAACTGAAACAAAGGTCAACTTCATAATGACAAAGGTGCCAATTTTTTATTTTTTTTGGTGAGGTCTAGTATATCTATTTTTAATGACATTTGCCTTACTCAATGATTTGCTGCTTGAGGCCAGTGTGTGTATATGAGTCGCAGTTTTAAATGTTTGTTACATTTTCAAAGTAATTTCTAGGTAATTGTGCAAGAGGAAAATATTTGTTCTTCATATTTCTTACAGACAGTGGAAATTGGAACATTTATGTTACAAATCAGGAGAACTCATCACAGAAGCAGGTTACATGGACCAGGTATGTGTAGCAGGCATTTCATTACAAGGTTTCTGTGTTTTCATGATTCAACTTGTGCTGCTTCGATTATATTCTAGTGTGACTGTGTTCTTTCCTTTTCTCATTTTGACAGATCATAGAATATCTTTATCCTTGCTTAATTATCACTCCTTTGGACTGCTTCTGGGAGGGAGCAAAGCTACAATCAGGAACTGCCTATCTATTGTAAGGATGCTTTTTTATAGCTTTCTGGTCTGACTGTTTTTAATTGTATAACTATGTACAACTTTTCAATTGCATTTCCATTGTTTATTCAGATTCTGATTTAACAAGAAAAATAAAATATGAAGTGTAGTGTCTACCTAAAAAATGCACAAGGATTTTTTTTTTTTCATTTAACATGAGGTTTACCTGTTTCTATGAGATTATTTGTAAACCTCAATTGAAATCCTCTGTTACTTTTCCTGAGCTGCTAGCGTGTAAATTAAAATGTAAATTCTGAATTGGAGTTTAAGAATTTTATGCTTTGATTTTTGTTCCCTCCATAAAATACAAAAACATTGGTTGGCTGGGAATTTTAGGCCTAAGAAAATGTCTTGGGTTAATTCCCAAGTCTTCCTGAGGAATAAAGAACAAATCCTTTGCTTCAGAGACCATTAAAGAAACCATATAGTATCTTTTATGGGTGGTTTCTCGAAGTTTACAAGTGTGATATTAGATGCCTGAATTCTTTAAAGAGTTAATTGTTAATCTGTGCAGGCATTTTCTGTTAATTATGCAAGAGTTAGCATTTGAGTTATTGTTTCTGTCCTGGTTTGCATGTCTCTGCAAAAGCAATTTGCAATGGCCATCTCCTAACCTTTAGTGTACAGTTTTAGATGGGGAAATAAGGGGGTTTGTGTTTTCTGGTTGGGAGATTCAGAATAATGACTTAAGCCTGGTTAAGCAGATACAGTGTGGTTTGAACCACAGAATAAGGCAGTCAAAAGCCTTTCTGGTCTGTCAACATCACAAATTCAGAAGTGGGGGGTGGGAGACGTGACAGTGATAGTGGTGACAGCCATGGTAGCAGGAAGGCTTGATGGCTGATAGTCAAGATGCCAGGGCATTTGAAGGAGCACAGTATTGTTACAGATAAACAAAGATCGGTTATATTGATTGATTACATTTGCAAGATGATTATTAGACTAGCAAGAAGTAATCTGATACTATGAGAAAGGCTTTCTTTTCTCAGCTCCCTCTCTTCTGTCCCTCTCCCCTCCCCGCTAATGCTTTGAAGCAGCAGTTGGCTGCTTTTTTGCTTTTTAGGTTCTTGATAATTTGTTTTGGTTTGTTTGTAAGTGAAAGTATTTTTAACGAGTTTTATAAGATAGCTTTGTGACAGCCAATTTTTTTTGTTGAAATTACAACTGGGCTGCAAGAAAAGTACATAAACAAATCTAATTAAAGCATGCCTTACATTTTATTAAAGAGCCTTACCAGAAAAAGTTTTAACTTAGAAAATAACTCAGTTATTTGTTCAAATATAAATTTTAAAGTATTTTTATTTCACAACTTCTTTTGTCTTTTTTCTGTGTGTCTTTTTCTCCTGCTTGCTCTTACAGAGGGAAGCCTCCTTTGCAGTGGATCAACTTTGACCCCTTAGAATTCTTGGAAGAGTTAAAGAAAATAAACTACCAAGTGGAGAGCTGGGAAGAAATGCTGAATAAAGCAGAGGTTGGTCATGGTTATATGGATCGACCCTGCCTGAATCCTGCTGATCCTGATTGCCCAATCACAGCTCCCAATAAAAATTCCACCAAAGTGAGTTTGCTTGTCCTTGTGCGTGTCTTTTCAAGGGAGGTTGGGGGGTGGGGAAAGTTGGGGGGGAAGGTCAAACCAAGTAGAAGAAAGTACCATTTCCTTCCAAGCAATATATAGTTTGTATTCTTGTATGACATCATTTTTCTGCTCCTGTTGCCCGCTGTTAGCTCACGGTCATATGTTTTGCCTTGTTGTGTGATGCAATGCTTAATCCTGTGCATTTGGAGAGAAAGTACAGTTGTCAGCTGTGGCTGTGGCACTGCAGTGATGTGGCATTTCAGCAAACCAGTGCCTCAGACAGACAATAGCCACTGCTATTGTCACACAATACAGCTGCAGGAACACGGCTGCTGCTGCACTCCCATGCCATGCAGAAAAGCCTGTCCTCAAGTAGCGCCAGTTTTGTTGATTTTTGTGATGAATTTGAAATCATGGGCCTTGAATTTATATATTCCTTTATCAGTCACATTAGGCTTTGGAGCAATTGCCATCTGGTCGACAAGCATCTGGGTGGTTTCTTAACTTGATTGGTTGAATGCCTTTCTCCTAGTAGACTACCCAGATGGTCTTTTAACATCCATGATTCTAACTGAGAGCTGAATTGAAGTATGAATTTGTCTAAAGTTATGAAACATATTAACTGCTTCTTTATAACCTTTTCTAGCCTCTTGATGTAGCCCTTGTTTTGAGTGGTGGATGCTATGGACTATCAAGGAAATACATGCATTGGCAGGAGGAGCTGATTATAGGTGGTACAGTCAAGAACAGTTCTGGTAAACTTGTCAGGTAAAAAAATATTTAAAGAAAATGTCAGTTTTAATTTCATTTTTTGGGATACAGTAGAAGGACAATATAAACTCTGTTGCCTTTCATGTGCATTATAAATTTCGCTTTAGGGTGACATGTCTCAAGAGAGCAGAATTTAAAATAATGCTTTGGTTGTTGTTTAAACCTAAGGTGGTGTCATCGTTTCCTGCTTCTAACCTCAGAATGATAGTTCATGTCACTCAGAAAGAAAACATTTTACTGGCAGCTTTGTTGTTTAGAATGTATGTATAAAGCATTGAACAGTGTGTAAAGCACTGAACACCTTTGATCACATTTTGGAATATGATCAAAGGAACAAGGAAGAAAAATAGTGCGAGTAATGTATGCACTCATTTGACTTCTCTCAAAATTCCAAAATATCTACTAAATGTTTTATTCAGGGTCAATACAGAGAATAGTCTGTTTTCATGTCCCTGTGTTGTTAATACAGCTTTGAGTAGCAGAACAAACTCAAACCCTTTGTTTTAGACTACTGATAAAGACATAGAACACTGGAATTTAGTGGGGGAATAAAACTGTGTAAATTACTGTTCTGAAAAATGCAGGCCATACTAAATAAAATGAAGCATAATTTTTCCAGGGAACTTTTAACCTTTTTAGCATTCATACAATGCATTGATAAATCTCTCAAGAAAGACCCGAGTAAGGCACTCCTATTTAAAAAGAAAATGGTTCCTTCTAGTTAAGAAGAGCTTCTGAAATTGTTGGATGGAGTTGCATACTGTGGAAATTCAGGATGGATTGCCTTTGTGTACTCCACACAGCTTATTAAGCATGAGGAGTTTAATCTACCACTTCTCTCCAAAGGATGAAAAAGACCAAGGTCTCAAATGACATTTTGCCAGCATTTACAGGACCTCATAGAAATTACTATTCCTGTAGCAGCAATCTGTCCTATCAAGCATGACCTTATAACAGATTTGTAGGGTTATATTCTTTTCTCCTGAAACTAATCCTACTGAAAATAACGTCAAAATTCTTACTAACTTCAGTGAAAACAGTTTTAGCCTCAACACTTGCATGGAACAAGTACAGCTGCACCAGATACACAGTAGAATAATTATACTCTGTTCAATTTTAAAACAAGCACGAGCCCTATAAAATCAAGAACTCAAGAAAGCTCCTGTTAGAATTGCATTTGAAACTTCATACCATGAAAATATTTTCCTGAAAATGCTCAGTTGATGCCTCTTTCTTCTCTCTCTTCTTTCCATGTCACAGTGCCCAGGCTTTGCAAACCATGTTTCAGTTAATGACCCCTAAGCAAATGTATGAGCATTTCAAGGGGTATGAATATGTTTCACATATCAACTGGAACGAGGACAAGGCAGCAGCAATTCTGGAAGCCTGGCAGAGGATGTATGTTGAGGTAAAATTGAAAATAACTTGGATACTATACTGCAAAGTCCTGCTAAGATCCGCTGCCTTCTATCATAGTTTTTTACAGTATTTCCTTAAGGAAGATGCTTAAACCAGAACTGAGTCAATGCCTCCCCATTTTTAAGGGTTCTTTTGGGGGTTTGTTCATAGTTGGGTTTTTTGGGTTTTTTTGTTTGGTTGGTTTTTTTGTTTGTTTGTTTATTTTCCCAGTAAGAAGCTGCTTGGTTATTCCTGTATGAGAAGCCATGAAGGTTTTACTTTTTGCTGCGTGGGACAATTTTAGTTTGGGCCAAGAAGAAACCAAAGAGCTAGCTGGAATTTAAAAGCTTTTGGTTGGCGTGGTTATTCTAAAGGTGTCTGGAAGACATTAGCCAGCCATGGGCTGCTCTCCCAGCAGCAGCCCAGGTGGGGAGGCAGTGTGACAATGCCTGCCCTCTGTGTCCCAAACCCTGCCCTCCACTGCGCTGTTTCTGACCTCTTTAAATGGCCAGGCAGGGAGGGGCAAAGAGATGGCTGGCCTGGGGTTAAATGCAAAACTGCTACTGCATTGTGGAGTTACAAGAAGGGGTTCAAGTTAAGTGTTTGTAATGAGCTGGGCATGCAGTAGGCTTTCCTGGAGCGTGCAAATTCTGTCCCATAATCAGCAGCTTGCCAGAAGAAAATCATGAAACGTGCTTGTGTCGCATCAGTGTAATGTTTGTGTTAGAGCGTGGGCTTTAGCAGGAACATTAAGGTAAAAGGATTTGACTTCAGATATGCGCTGTAGAAGATGGTGATGACTTCTTTTGACTAAATGACTAAAATAAAAAGAAAAATTCTTTATTCACACGAAGTCTTATTTTTCCTTTTCATAGGTTGTTCATCAAAGTGTTGCACAAAACTCTACTCAGAAGGTGCTTTCCTTTACAACGACCACCCTAGATGACATCTTGAAGTCATTTTCTGATGTCAGTGCTATCCGAGTAGCTAGTGGCTACTTACTAATGGTAATAAAATAAATATATTCCATTTTCTTTGGTAGTAGAGCAAGGCTTAAAAATGTACTTTTTTTACATTAGTTACCATTTACATTAGTTACCATTTAGTAGTCCAGAGTATTTTGCAAATATTTAAAATTAAAAGTAGAGTTTGGAAACTTTACCTCAGGCTTCTCACCTGTTCCACTTTGTAACCTCTGTGACATGTCTATTCTGATTAAAAATTGTGTAAGGACCTGTAGGTGGGTGGAGAGAGACAGCTGTTAGAGAAGAATCCATTCTAATATTTTGGTTTTTTTTTTTCCCCCAAATTCCCCTTCCTGCTCCTCTCCTTAGCTTGCCTATGCCTGTTTAACGATGCTGCGGTGGGACTGTGCCAAGTCTCAGGGTGCTGTGGGGCTGGCAGGAGTCTTGTTGGTTGCACTCTCTGTGGCTGCAGGATTGGGCCTGTGCTCATTGATTGGCATTTCCTTTAATGCTGCCACAACTCAGGTATTTAGAAGATTCAAGTCTGCTGTTAAATTGCAAGTACTCTGTTAATGAATGAACACAAGTGAATCTTTGAGAAATAAAGTGCTGAAAAAATATTTTGGCTCTAGATCTTTACTTGTGCCATTGTTGTGTTTCATAGTTTATGCTGTGATAAATTAAATTATCATGCTGCCAAGTGATAGTGAAAAAAAACCCAGGTGTTACATAGTCTGTATAATTCTGTGTTGTTCAGTTTTTCTGTGTCCCAAGGAAAGTGGAGGCATCCTAAGTACCTAAGAGGCTGCAGATTTATTTTTACATCTGAATATACCAGGATGTTCAAATTCTGGAAGTATTTTGAATGTAACTTGAATTATTATCATATATTTGTATATCCAAAACTTGAATTACTTCTGGTAAGAATTTGTATAGTATATTTTAAGTTCCTCAGCTACATTCCAGAATAAAAGTTAATACCTGTATTGCATCCTTTCCATTTTCATTTTACCCATGGATTTGTGTAGAGTGTAATGTCAAAGTTGTTTTAATTAGCCATTGAATGGCTAGCTGCATGTCAGATCATAACACAACCTATTTGGGTTTTGTTTTGTTTCTTCCCCAAGGTTTTGCCTTTTCTTGCTCTTGGAGTTGGTGTAGATGATGTTTTCCTTCTGGCACATGCATTTAGTGAAACAGGACAGAATAAGAGAATTCCGTTTGAGGTAATGACAACATGGAGATTTGTGGGAAACGAAAGCAAAAAGTTTCATATAGGAACAGATAATCATATCCAGAATTAATCAGTGGAGCTTTTTTTCTCAATAGCTTTTCCTAGGGTCTAGAAATTCTTATTTCTGTCAAAATAAGAAATTTATAGCAATACATGTGGTCCTAGGACATTGTTGAATGATCACTTTGTTTCTTTTTTTTTTTTTTTATTGGTAGTGTCTTAGGTTTGATGAACTGTTACACAAAGACTAACTCTCATAATCCATATTCTGCCAAAAATTTAAGTGAAAGTTAATGCAAATTTAGGAACAAACTCAAATAGGAATCTTGACAATGAAACGATTAAATGATTTTAATAAAAGAACACACAAAAGATAAGGGGAAAAGAGAGGGAAGACAGTTACCTTTACATATTTGTTATGTCCCTAAAATTGAGTTATTTTCTGTATTTTTCTCTTGTTTTTATTTTCTGAAGTTTATAATAGACCATGACTTTTCAAAGCATAACATAAAACTGATAGGAAGTCTAAGGTGTCATCACTTTTATGATCCTTTACTTTTACTAGTCTTTTTAGCCTCAGTCCAGTTTCACATCCAAAGTACATCTCTTTAAAACTTTAGTGTGTATTTGCTGATTTTGTTTTGTATAATCTTGGTCTGCTTCATAATAGCTTGTTGGGTTAGGAAAGGGTTTATCTTGATTTCTTGGTGGGTTTTGTGTGAGGTCCCTAAAGGACACAAAATGATTCACACGATCACTCTTAGTGTCAGAACAAAACCAAATCACTTTATTCTCTGACTCCAGTATTTATAGATTCTCAACAATGACCAGGGATTGGATAATTAAGTTACCACCTTCCCAAGCACACTGGCCATGTGAAACATCCATTAAAAGACATTTCTTAGAAGGAATGTGACAACTTATGTTTACAGGACTTTCATGGGAAAGTAACTAAAACTATGAAAATATTATCAGAAGGTTTAATTTTCAGGGCGACATTCCCTAGACTTGGTGATGTTCTTTTTGTTTGTTTTGTTACATATTTTTTCAAGATGTGTAGCTAGATTATTCCCCTATGCTCTTAATACATGCTTATTTTGTCTGAAAAACAAGAACACCAAGTGATTCCACTGGTAAAAATTAAATCCTTGTCAACTGCAGATGTATTTGATGTGTTGTCAGTACCCATTTAGTCTGGAGCTAGAATCAACTCAAGTATGTTTTCTACCCTCAAAAAACTTGAGTGCTTCATCTGTGTTCCTACTGAACAGTAAATTTAGGATACAGTTTTCTCACATACTCTCAAATGCAAATTTATATTCAGAACATTTAATTGTAATGGAATATTTAATATGTAATAGAATAATTGTATTAATTGTAATACTTTTTACTGCTACTGTGTTGTATCTGTAGGATGACGCCTTCATTTGCAGGACATGACCTTATTTGTTTCACTTTTAAGCCACATGGTTTGTTTTGCAGGACAGAACAGGTGAATGTCTGAAGCGAACAGGAGCAAGTGTAGCCCTTACGTCTATCAGCAACGTTACTGCTTTCTTTATGGCTGCCTTAATTCCTATTCCGGCTTTAAGAGCATTTTCTCTCCAAGTAAGTTTATATCCTATTTCCTTAGCTCCTGTGTGCTGTGGAAGTGCGGTGTTGATACTTGTTAGTGGTGCTTGAAGCCTGGTTTTGGTGCTGCTGCAGTTCATGGAGCTCACCACAGCCGCACCACAGACCTGGGCAGTAACAACTGCTGTCAGCCCTCAATTCTCCTGCTCCCTCTTCTCATGCACAGAGCCTCTCACATCCTGTGAGCTGGTAAAAGAATACTCTGTCCCACCACAGCTGGGCTGAACACAAAACCCAAGCTGTATGTAACTAAGAGGAGACAAGTTTCCAGAGGGATCTGTGTTCTAAAGTTAAGAGGAGTAGGCTGTGGTGTGGTGTGTACTGTAATGTTCCTCACCGGCAATTTAATCCTTTCATTCATGTTTGTCTAGTTTGCTGCTCTTAAAAACTGCAAGTGTAATGACAGCAGTCCATATGCACTTACAATTTTAATAATTACTGCAGTACATTTACTGCCTTACTCCCAGTAATTTTAGCAAACTTGGAGAAAACTTCAAGAATTAGTTTCCAGATGGTTAGAGAGAAAACCTGAATTTTGTCTGCTGAGCTATGCATTGCTTGCTCTCACTTTCTCTGTCTTCCTTTACTTGTGATAGTATGCCTCCAGAAATATGAAGTATTTATTATATTGGAGAAGGATTTCTTCTAAAAGTGAAGACTGAAGAAAGCTTTGGGAGTTTATCCCCTGACACAAGCAATTTATAGCACTATGAACACTGTATTTCAGTAGTTATTTTTTTTTCTTCCCTAGCCTAGTTCTCCATTGATTTTTATCTCATTGAGCCCTTGGCTACCCAGAGGAAGCAGGGCTGCAGTTTTTCCTAATACATGTGGCAATTATTGCTGTTCTTAGAGATTTAAGTGTGCCTGCATTAAACTGCAAAATGGTAAACTGTTTGTGATTGCAGTTATGTTACTAATAAGCATTAATAATGTTTAAATTTCCTTTGTAATAGGCAATTGGCTAAATTTATCATTTAGCAGATGCTTGTGGGAAGTAAACCTAGGTATTTAGTCTTGAATGGTTAGCAGTGTTTAGCTCTGCTGATTTGCCAAAACATAGATGTCTCTTCTTACAGATCATGTGATAGTGAATTGTTTTATTTTATTGAAACGCAGAATAACTTGAGTTGTAACAGACCTCCTGAAGGTCATCTAGCCCTGCCCTGTCCCCTACTGCCTCAGCAGGGACGTCTTCAACTAGATTTCTCTGGGTAACTTGTTCCAGTGTTTTCTTACCCAATTTTTAAAAACTACTTCCTTATATATCATCTAAATCTACCCTCTTTCTGTTTAAAGTCATTCCCCTCGTTTTGTCACTACGTGCCCTCCTTGTAGCCCCCCTTTAGGTACTGGGAGGCTGCTATAAGGTCCCCCGAGAAGTTTCTCTTCTCCAGGCTGAGGAATCCAAATTCTCTGAGCTTTTATCACAGGAGTGGTGTTCAATCCCTCTAACCACCTTTGTGACCCTCCACTAGACTCACTCCCACAGTTCCATGTCCCTCCTGTGCTGAGGACCCCAGAGCTGGATGCAGGGTTCCAGGTGGGGTTTCACCAGAGCAGAGCAGAAGGGACAGAATCCCCTCCCTCCCCTGCTGCCCACGCTGCTTTGGATGCAGCCCAGGACAGGTTTGGCTCTCTGGGCTGGGAGTGCCCATGGCTGGGTCATGTCCAGCCTCTCACCCACCAGCACCCCCAAATCCTTCTCCCCAGGACTGCTCTCCATCTGCTCATCCACAGCCTGTGCTGGTACCAGGATATCAGATGCAGGACTGTGCACTTGGCTTTTGCTTGATCTCATAAGGTTTGCTTGGTAAAGACTAAGCTAGATGTGTGAAATATTTTTGTAGTATATTACTTCCGCTGTTATTTATGTCTCCTAAGTCTGTGGCCCAATTTCAAACATTCAACAGGTGCCTTCAGCAGCTAACAGGATACTGGAGGTCATCAGATTCTGTAATATATCTGCTTTTAGAAGCTACATCAGCCTAAATGCATTTCATAAAGAAGTATTCAACACAAATGGGCCATTTGTCGTAATCACACTGCTGAGCTGTTGAGTGTGAGCCACCAATACTACTACTCTATTATCTGATCAAATTTTTTTCTTGTTTTCACTCTTCAACATCATAATGTGACAGCTTGCCTTTAGAACATATCTGGAGACAACAGCTGTAATTGATACTGTAATCAGTTAACTTATGCATGCCTGTCCTAAAGTAATTTATTTTTGCTTCCTGCCATGCTACAGACTGAGTCACTGAAAGTTTAAAACAAAGTCTGCATAGCAAAATGACAAACAAAACGATTCTAGTGAGATTTCAACATACTATATTATTGTATGAACATGTTGATATTATTCAGGATAAAAACATCGAAGTCTTTTGTAAGGCAGTGATTAATATGGAATTTATGTGTAGGAACACACATGAGTGTCCAGAAATTAAGGTTTGAATTTCTCAAACTTTTCTCACTTGGTAATTTGTCTTTCCTGGAATACAGTAGCATCGTATTTGTCTGTAAGAGGTGAAACATACAAAGAAAGAGACTTAATACTGGGTATTCATTGATGTCAGAGTTACAGATATGACCGATACACTTACAAATTAGCAACTGCTAAAATGAAATCCTTTGTCGTTAGAAAGGAACATCTGTTAGTTGCAGTGCCTAACTTCACCAGGTAAAACCAAAATCAGGTGCTACTTTGATCTCAGTACTTGGAATTAGAGAACCATGGCAGTTTTGCTGGGTGGTCTGTATTTATGTATGGATTTCTTTATTTACAGTCAAATTAAATCTTCATTAAATCTTTACTACAATCAAATTAAATTTAAATTACAATCTCCTTCCTCTCTCTTCCTCTTACTCAGACTTGTTTAAACAAAAAGTCTTTGCTGTCTTTGATGATTTCCTAGCAAAACTTAAAAAGCAATAAAATACTGCTGCATTTACTTTTCACAGATACTACCATCTTCTCATCTAGATTATGAATTGTAACAGAGGGCTTCCTAAAAAGAAGGATTGCTCTTGACCTTGTTTTGTTCTTCATTCACTTTTTTTAAGACACTGTAAGGTAATTGTTAACATTTCCATAATTTTGAGGCCCAGTATTGGTAAAATAACCTGGCTGCTGAAGGAGAAGAAACCATTTCCTGCATCTGCAAGACAAACTTCTAGTTAGAAAACTCATGTTTTGCACATCAGTGCCTTCTCTCTTCTCTCAGCTTCTGTCATATTCTGCCAGCTAAAGCAGTTCATTGATACCTTTTCGTTGGTTATTTACATTATGGAACTCAAACACTTCAAGTCTGATGCTGTCTTAGGAGTCTGCTAGTGTTAGCTCTTTCCAAAATTTAAAAAAGTGGAATTCAGTTCTTTTGAAACTGAGATCTTTGCATGCACAAGTAGGGACTGGTTTAGTTCTTTCTAAATTCTAAATATTTTTAAATTCTTCTATTTTATTTTTTTTAATTTGTTGATCTTATTAGCCCTCTACTTAAACAGTTTTCGGGCTTGGAGACCCAAATACTCAGCTTTAAGAATCATCTCTAAGAGTACCTAGGACTCTGAAGGAGTAGGTCCTGAAGTTTCAGATGTGTTTTCTTTCTTAAAATTGTGGTGAAGGAAGAGGCTATCAGAGAAATCCACTGAGAGTTTCGAAGCTTACAGTAGGAATGTCTTAAACACAGCCCTTTGTTTTGGTTATAAGTGAAGGAAGTCAAGGCTGAGTGTAACTAACTCTGGGCTGTATTGTTTCCGAAGACAGACTGTTCAGAGACTGTCACACAGTAAGTTCTGCCCAGGAAGGATAAGGAAAAAAAAAATTATCAAACTCTTCTTTCTTACATCAGAAACTTCCTTCCCTAACAGCAGAGTGGTGTGGATCTACTAATGAGCAGAGGAATAACTTTTTTCCTCACCACAAGAATGACAAATTTTTTTTCTAAATGTAGAAGTCCATTGCCAGGTGGCAGTGGTGGGTTTCTGGAGTGAAAGAATGTATGTTTTTAAGCTCATTCCATTATCTTACTCTGCTGAAGTGGTTTGTCCCCCACCTTTATCCACATAATTTACCTTTCCCTGGCCCTGACATGAGAATTTAACAAGCAAAATTAAAGCCTAGGGGAAAAGGGGGCCAGGGACAAGGATCTGAGCCTGTGCCATGTCAGGAGGGAGTTGCAGATAGAGAGCAGTAGGGTGGAAGTTTTCCTGACAGACCTCCTCATCTGTTTATCACCTCTGGCTATACAGCACACCCGGTCTCCTTGGGTGGGCTGCCAGGAATGGCACATAGCAGCACATACTTCAGCGGGGCCCCAGCACATACCTACCAGCCTGGCTCCCTGCTCCCTTGCTGCCTCCAGCACAGACTGCCATTCTTCTGTCTCCCTTAACAGTTGCAGCAGCAATAATATTTTTAGGCTGTGCATTATGAAAAGATGCAAAAACCGTAGCGTGTTTCTCAGGAAGTGACCGACATAATTTTTTCTGATTAATGGAATTTTTTTACTGCTCTCTGATCTCATTTCACTGAATGCCTTCGTTTTACAGCCTTGATAGGTCCCAAATCTTACCTTTGTTGTTTTCCCAAGGAAAGGGTCTGAGGCCTTTTTCTCTCCCATTCCCATTGGTCTCTGAAGGTATGAGAGAAGATATCCTGTTCCCAGAAATCCTAAACATGCTTTCAGCTGTACTTGGGAAGCTTTGCTGCCACAGCTCCTTACTGCTTTTACAGGTTGTGGCTGTTGTCACGATCTCAGTTCTCACACTTTCCCATTCCACAGCCCTGTCTGTATGAATGGTGTCGGGAGGGAAGCAGTGGCAGATGCAGCAGGTCAGGGACTGAATCACTCCTCAGTAATTCATCCTTCCCTCTCCTTATCAAGTCACAGCGTGGGGTGTTTTAATGGGCCAACAAATTAGAATTCCTTTAAGAACTTATTTAGTTGTGAAAACTGAGAACTGTTAATCCTTGTAATGCTGGGTTAAGGTGGGTGAGAGTGTGTGATATATAGAAAGTGCAATATTAAGCTCTATGAATCTAAAATAAAATCAGAACAGAGATTGCTTTGAAATATTTTACTTACTGGGTGGTTAGTACATCAATGCTAGGATGTCACGGTGGAAAATCTATTTCTTTTGACAAAGAGATGTAGGTAGGCAGATTTACTGTGTGTTGTTGGATTAGTTTTGATGCTTCCTAAAAAAAATCAAATGCCAATACAACTAACTTTAATTTCACCTCTACCACACGGTTAAGTATTAGTTTTCGTACCTAGTAATATTTGGAGATTCAAGGATGTTAGGGTCTAGAGAGGGAACTGATATGGCATGAAGTATTTGCAGTTTATAGAGCAGAAACAGAGGACTTCTGTTGGTTTTTCAGCCATGCTGAGAGGGGCAAGAATTACTGAGTCAGACCTCAGCTATTTTTTCCAAATCTCAGTAAATCTTAGCTGATCCTTGATACAAGATCTTGGTTAGGCACAACTAATTATTCATGTTATATGGGTGATTCAACCTTTTTTTGGTTTAGCACCAGCAAAGAAAGCAGTTGTAAGAACGAGGTCCAAAAAACACCTTTCTTTCAACAGCAGCCATTTGTTTTCCTGACAGATTGAATTAATTCTTGAGCAGATCAAAAGCAAATCACTTAATTTTAAAGTCTTGGCTATGACCTTGCATACCTTTCTGTGTGAATATTTATAAATCATTAAATAATCGTTGGATCTTTTCTCACAAAGATGACTAAATACTAATTTGGCTTCAAGTACCAGGTAAATTCTGTTTTAGTAGCCCTGTCTACAGACAAGCAGAAGTACTAAAATTTTACTTTGCTCATCAGGCTGGAGACCAGAAAAGAGAAACAGCAATAAAACTAGCTTTTGTATTCAGCATATTTATGATTGAAATAACTAGAAAATATTTACATAAATAGTTGATTTGGTAATTTTCAGAACAGTAAAAACAATATCTAAGCTTTTTATTACAGTCTGACGGTTTCAAAACTGTAAAAATCATTCAGTGTGTTATTACTTTGATTTTCACAGATAAATTTAAGCAATTTATGTAATTTAACTGAAAAGCAACTCAATAATTTTTAAAATATGGATTTTGGGTATCACATTGTTTATACTGCCAGTTTTGAGGTCTGATCTCTCAAGATCAAAAGAAACCATATGTTCCCTTTGGGAAAAAAAGGCATCACATTTATTTTGGGTCACTTTTGTAGCCCAACTTTTATTCTTCTTTAAGACTGTATGAACACAGTCATTATTTCAGAAGTTACAGGTGGGGACACTTGATAGTTTATATATGGATAGCTTAATATGAAACTGAGCTATTACTGAGATGGCTACTGCTTACCAAACAGGTAAAACACAAGGCTTTCAGAGGGTTTTTTCTTTTCATTGGCTGGTGGCTGAACAATTTTCTCCCCTGTGTTTCTTCTACTCTTACAACTGTTGTCCAATTCCCAGTGCCCAGCTTTCTCTTTGTGATGGCTAGTGCTCCTAACAATTCTGCATTACAAATAAATGCTATCAATAATAATGATAGATGCTGCACCACATATGCTTATGGAAATTCTCTGGGAATCTCTGTGTGGGAAAGGGTTCAGAGTATGGTTTGAAAGGGGGTGGGCGGGGAGGTTGTTTTTTTCATTATGTGATACTTGCTTTACAAATTAAATCAAGTATTCTTGTTCCAATTTAAGACTCATTTTGGTAGACTGGCTCATAAATCAAGCACTGTTAAACACAGACATTAATACATATACTTGCTATGTGGTGTTGCTTTAATTTTAATTCTCCTTTAAAAATAATCCCTGATAAAATATTGCTCTTTCTTGGCTAAACTTTTAAATAAGACTATCAAGTACTATAGTATTTCACTAAACTGGTCTGATTTTTTAAAAATATACTGAAATCTTCTTTTTAATAACATGCTTTAATATTATCGTGATAATTGCTTCAGATCCCATAAATGTAAGACCTTCAGTTCTAGTTTCAGGTTTGCTTCCATTTTATTTTGCCTTGAAACTCTAAATATGTCAGAATTTTGTGTAAGAATTTGGTTACTGAGTCAACAGACTGTTTTTCCACTTCAAAAATAATCACTACATATTCAGGCATAGATGTATTATAATAATACAAGGTTGAGTGTTAAAATGAGTTTTGAGTATTAAAATAAGGACTATCACAATGTCATAATGAAATGGGAATGTAAATATATCTCTCAGTTTGCTTAGGCAAAAGCTTGAAAGCACCAGATGGGTTGCAATGGTAAGTGGGGATGAGGATCGAAAGGGATTTTTATGCTTTGTTAAGCTGATTCCTTACATGAAGTTTAGCAGCATTACTTATCCTATGATTGTCCCTAGGCAGCAGTTGTGGTGGTGTTCAATTTTGCTATGGTTCTGCTGATTTTCCCTGCTATCCTGAGCATGGACCTTTATCGTCGAGAAGACAGGAGACTGGACATATTTTGCTGTTTTACAAGGTAAGAGTGAGCTGTAGCTTTGTCCTTTCTGTGGTCACCAGTCAATGCATTCATTCCTTTGTCAGGAGTGGGAGTTCTTCATTAAGGTGGGGGAAGCATGTTATTGTTATGATTTCATTGCTAGTGACTGGCTTACATTTGCTACCTTGTTTTTTACCTGCCTGAAGGGAAAAGCTGAAATCCATCTGTGTCCCTCTCTTCTCCCACATTCCCTTTCCCCCACACTTTTCCCTTGATTCCTACGTATGTTCATCTTGACTGTTGGAGAACAACTTTCTGAAAGCAGATGAGAGATCCACTATTTAGGAATATCTTGAAGTATTTTTAGAATGTTATGATTTACTGCAAAGTGTCCAGTGTCAGTACTGGCTAATCCTGGAAAGCTGTACATAACTCATGATGCTGAGAAGCCTGACTTACCGTAAATCATTATGTTAATTATGATTAATGTTAATTATTTCTTTATGCTTTTATGCCTTTAAACCTAAATAAATAAATAAATTGTAAAATGACTTCCCCTTAGGAGAGTTTTTCACAGAACTATTAGGAATGATCACTACCATTACAGGATAATGCTTGATAAAGTGTCATTTGTGGCTGCAATAGTAATATAGAATGGTAATTCTGCCATTCTAAAGTGTGTGCAAATGTACTCTCACCTGATGCATAGCCAACTCTGAGCCTAGAATGGGAGTTCAGAGTCTGCTGTTGTCAGTGGAGCCACTGCTTGGAAACGAAACACCTTTCTTACCGTAGTTTTTGATTATGACTGCAGTGAAAAGGATGAGCTACCGTTCTGCACGTGTACTCCTGCTGTCATAACCAGGGTGTGGAGAATCTGCATCGGGGTGTCTTAGCCTTTTGCACACATCCAGGAGCTGATAGTTTGATATGTCAGAGGAAGAAAGCATTTACTAAATTTGTTTCTGAGAAAATGGTTAAAACAGGGAGAAAATCCCAAGCTATTGATTATTGAGTCATAATTTCCGAGAACAGCCAAATGTATTAGTGTCTTGGAGCCCTGGTTCTCAGGAATTCAGGGCACTTAGACCTTCCATTTATTCCCTCATCTGAAGCTGCACCAAATGTGCATCAGAATTCAGCCCCTTTGCATGTGAAGAAATGCAGTTAGTGAGAGCTTGCTTTGATTAAGTAGGCAACATTCTGAATTCCTCTTCTTGTAGGATCTGTGCATTTGTGAAAAATATCTGATACTGTTTACTATCAACCATTTGTCATTTCTCATGTACAGGAATAGGCTTGTCTGATAATTTATAATTTTTTTAATATAAACTAGGTATCTCTTAGGGTCTAGCATAGACTAAAATAAAGGGAATTCTTCCATTACTTCCATGGTTTTGTCTCTTCATATGGCCCACTTTTCCTAGGAATGAATCCTTTCATTAATACTTTAATGTTTTCCTGATACATAAAATATTCAGTCACTATATGGCAAGTGGTTTCAACCTGCCTCTCAAAAATCCGAGATCTTATCCAGAATGCCCGAGTTTTACTTAACAGTTACTTCATTTGTTCTTAACAGAAGAACTGTGTCTTGCATTTGCCTCTTCATCTAAGTATCTTAATTCTCAGCATGGGTAAAGAGATGCAAGCTCACAGGCTTAGTGTGCATTCCATCTGTGTACAACTACCTGATGAGCATGTGTAATTAATGGGGTGATGTGTATACATGTCAATGTCTTCAGACAGATGCCATTTCATTTTTCCTGGAGGACAAGAAATTTGCACCTGTTCTCAGGGCCTACATTATGAACCATGCCTGAGAAATGTCTCCTAAATGCACAGAATGAAATTAACATCTAAGTGTTACACATAATTAGCGTAAACTGTCCAACAGAAGTAGAAGCAATCTCAGATGAAAGCATGCTATCCTATCTAGCCTGCTTGAAATAAAGATCTGTCTCAATGTGATCTGATGTTTTTCTCTTCTCTTACAGCCCGTGTGTCACCAGAGTGATTCAGGTTGAGCCTCAGGCGTACGTGGAAAATGACAATACTTGCTACAGTCCTCCACCCCCGTACAGCAGCCACAGTTTTGCACATGAAACTCAGATTACAATGCAGTCCACAGTGCAGTTGCGCACAGAATATGATCCTCACACGCAGGTGTACTACACCACAGCAGAGCCTCGCTCAGAAATATCTGTGCAGCCAGTGACAGTGACACAAGATAATCTGAGCTGCCAGAGCCCAGAAAGCACAAGCTCGACAAGGGATTTACTTTCCCAGTTTTCAGACTCCAGTATACATTGCCTTGAGCAACCCTGTACGAAGTGGACACTCTCATCTTTTGCAGAAAAGCATTATGCTCCATTCCTCCTGAAACCAAAAGCTAAGGTAATTGGGGAATGATTTACCTGTTTTTCAAAATTACACTTCTGCCTTGCCCAGCTGTAAAATTGCCCTGGCAGTGGTATTAAATATAAGGAGTAAATTCAACTGTTGTGAAACAACAGTTTTTAATAATTTTATAGCTGATTTCTTATTTTAAAAGCTTTATCTTGCAAGTGCTGTAGAGGCATACTTCAAATATATGTTACAAATGAGGGTTCTGGTGACTTTCAGTAATGTAAGCTTGTGAACATTGAATTTAAAGTTGCTTTTAAACTTTACTACAATATAAACTTCTCATCTATGATGCAGAGCCCCTTCAAGGAAGAACAAATTACCTTAGTCTTGTAGTATGTAATGCAGGAAAAAAACCCCAGAAAAATAAAAGCTCAAAAGTTCTAATGGATGTTAATTTTGAGTTTGGCTTTGTAGTATGATATTATGAATTGTTAGCTCCTTCAGAAACCTAAAACCAAGCACAATTTTGTTTTCTGTTGCAGATTGTGGTTATTTTTCTTTTTTTGGGTTTACTTGGGCTCAGCCTTTATGGAACTACCCGGGTGAGAGATGGACTAGATCTCACAGACATTGTACCACGGGAGACACGGGAATATGACTTTATTGCTGCACAGTTCAAGTACTTTTCATTCTACAACATGTACATTGTGACACAGAAAGCAGACTATCCAAATGTCCAGCACTTACTTTATGAACTTCACAGAAGTTTCAGCAACGTGGCGTATGTCTTGTTGGAAGAGGATAGGCAGCTCCCCAAAATGTGGTTGCACTACTTTCGAGACTGGCTGCAAGGTAAGAGAGCATTACAGAAATTTTTCTTAGTTTGTCAGAAGGAACAATTGTTCACAGTGGTATTGCTGCCTTCTTCAAATACTGTCACACAGTTAAAGGCTCTGAGCAGTAGGGAGAATGCCTGGGTGCTGCGTTGAACCCATGTGTGGACTCACTATTTGTCACTTAAATTCTTTGTGTTTAAGTTTACTCCCCAGTAAGACAGTTTCAAAGAGTGTTTCCAGAGCAGTAAATGAAAAATCCCTGTCTCATGATGTATTGTGACACAGACTTTCAGTTCTTGAGTGATCTTGTTGGCTTCAACTAGGACTGCTGGCATGAAGAAAATTCAGTGTGGCTTATGTGTTTTATTGGGTTAGGAACTTACCGCGTGGTCTAGGTTTCCAATCAAATACACTCAGCCTTTCTCAGGTGCTGTTTTTTGTGCTCTGAAGTGAACAGGATGGGGAAATACAAGAGAAGGCATAGCCTTTCAGGTACTATGATGATAATGATGTTGAAACCAAGTAATTGAAGATGTTGAAGATACCATAATAGCGCATGTTGAGACAAATAACTGTTTTGTATTTAAAATAAGGAGTTCTGTTATATCTTAGCAAATTTAACAGCAAACGTACCCTGCCCAGGATTATTTTGGTTCTACCTATGTCTTTCTACTGGGAGAATTTCTAGGAAGCTCTTGCCAAAAAAAAATAAAAATAAAATTGTGCTGACCTGGTGAGACTGTAAATTTTAAACTTAATTGTGTACAGATGACTGCTGAAGCCACTAATTCGTAGAGAACATATAGGAAACTGTCAGTATCTGATGTATTTTATTCATTCTGAAAATATGTTGAAAAATATTAGGAAAGCAGATGCATGTAAGTGACAAATCTACACAAAATGGGGTTTCCCATGTGTTTAATGCATTGCTAAATAATGCAAACCAGTATTTCATTTATTAGCTTTGGGAGGTTTTAATGGTTTTTAAGTACATTGGATCCATTCATTGCAGTCTACTTACTGGAAGCTTTATTTAAAATATTTTGCTCACATAAGCATATTGAGCTGTAAGGAAGGCATTACTGGCAGGAAGAAAATTCAGCATAGCTTAGATGTTTGCTGGGTTGGAACCTTACTATGCTTGCTGGAATTCTAAGCAATCATCCTTCTAACATGCTTTTCTAAATTCTCTTAAACCTCTTCTGTTTACTTTGTTTCTTTTGTGGTTTTTTTTTTGCTGCTGTTCCAAAACAGTAGGAAAAAATGTATCTGGTGTCCCCCCTTCCACTTTCTCCCCCTCCCCTGTGAGGGAGATGGAAATCTGAGATTGTGTTCAGGAAGCTTTATTAGTGTTCAACCTCAGCGCAGTCTGCCAACGATAGAGTCAGGAGGAGGTGCCCTTGGATCTGCTCCCTTGCAGGCTGCTCCAAGCGAAATGCTGGAGGCTAGCCCACTCGGTGTTACTCCCAGGAGTACTCCCATTCCAGTGCCCCTCTACCAGGCACACCCTATACTTCCCCATCCCTCTTTCACTTTGGGTGCCTCCCTGTCCTCTTTGCAACCCTTTGTGTCCTTCTTGTGCTAAGAACTGTTTGTGTGGCCAAGGGCCTGCATGTCCCGTCCTGCTGTATGTCCATGCTCATGTGTGTTCTTTACAGACACGCTTTTCTCATAGGGGTTGTTCCTACCCTGTACTTAGTTACTGCACACAGTTACTTTTCCCCTCCACTCCACATTAGCCAGCCTATCCTTATTTGTCCTCTGCTTTTCTTCCACTAGAGGAGCTGTGTGTATTCCTGGTACCTGGGGTATACCACCAGGCTGTGTGGAGCTAAAATATTATAGCAGAATGGTCAGGGAAGCTTTAGGAAGCATTAGTGACTTACTGTGGTCCATGTGACTTGCCAGCCCTGTGACAGGCTATTGATTGTCCTTTTGATCACACTCAGTTTTAGAATTAATCATTATGATTATTAATTAGCATTTAGGTCTGTATCCTTACCTCTCCTCACCACCTTTTCTGAGAGGGTTTTAATACCTTAAAACCCTGCTGCTTTGTAAAGTTGCAGGGCTCTCTTCACAGAGTGTGATACTGCATTCACAGGCCTGCAAAGGAGGATATTGAGATGTATCAATAAAAAGATGTTGTTTTCAAGTGGTACAGGGCACTGATGTTACTAGACTTCAGTAGAAAAAGCTGCCATGCATGTCATAGTTGGGGAAATATCTAAAGGTCCAGACTAACAGGCAGAGTAACACCTAATTGTTACCAGCTATGGCTGGTGCCAAAGGAGTCAAGGGAAGGGAAGATGAAGATAGAATTTATGAACAAGGTACAGGTTTAGGCTGGATCCTCTGTGAGGTGGAGAAGTTCTACTGGCATGGTTTTAAATGCTGGAAGGACTGGTAATCAAAACAGGAACAGCTTTGACCTGCATGGCTAATTCCTGCCAGCTTGACTGTGAATTCAGTGCCAGAGGTTAATGGCTCAAGATGGCCTTCTGACACACGCACACATTTGTCCAGCAGAATGAAGGATGCAACAACATGTCAACAAAACCATTTTTTACCAAGGAGGCATCTTTGGTTTAGCTGTACATTCTTCCTCATTAATTGCATTGGATAGTACCTTCTGCCTCATGCACTTCTCTTTTCAGAGATCCCTTGTATTTGCTTCCTAGAATTGTTTATATTACCATATTTTCTGTTACTGAAAATGCAACAGAAGAAAAGGTAACACTAATCATTCATTTAAGCTGTAAATGTTAATAAAGTTTTTGTTAGTAACCAAATGTAAATGAGGTAGCTTGGATTCCCTGATGACTTCTAATCAGGCTTGTTTTTGCAAAGGGAAATCTTATCTGGTGTTTCACAGTGGCAGCTGCTCACATGAGTCAGTAGGAATTCCTTCCTCACCCCCACTCCTGCATAATTTGTGATGTTGTCACTTTTTTCTGAAACACTAAGCAAAAGTGACTGCTGATGTGAAAAAATCCAGTATATAAAGTTTTTAAAATTCTCTTAATTTCTATAACTTTCCTGCAGAAAGATGTCATCTTTCTGCCCAGAAGCATATAATTAATCCCATTTGAATAAATTAAATGTATTTTAAAATAATTGTTATGAACATATTTGCTTTGAAAGCAGCAAAATCTACTACAAATTTTAAAGTGTAATGGCAAGTTTTACTTATTCAAAGTTTTAAATTCTTCAGAAATTAAGCACAACTGCCAGTGTTTTTTTAATATTCTTTCTGTAGACTTTCAGTTTCAGCAAGGTGAGCAATGAAATGACCCAAAACAGTGTTTAAGCTGGCTGAAGAATAAAGCTATAAAAGGGAGCAGGATTTGAAGGATGACCAAGCTTGTAAGAACAGGGGAGCAGAGGGAGATGTAAGAGAGCTGAGTTTTCACCCACTCTGGTGACGTTTCAAAGTACATGCCCTTTTTTGCAACCTCAAACTTAATGTAACGTCACATGCCAATGGATTTATTTGTTATTGTGTCTGTGGAGCCCCCTGGCAGGGGTGGGATGTTGATGTGAAAGCTCTGCCCTGACGTGCTGTCTATCATAGCAGCTTGTGTGCCCTTCCTGCATAAGGGAGACACTTTTACTGGAAGTAACCCTGTTCTTAGGTCGTCTCCTTCTTTTCCATGTGCTTTTTTGATAGCATCCTCTTAACTTTCCAAGGTCATTGTTTCTTGTCACTGATATGATAGCCCAAATACTCTCACCTGGCCACTTTGTGAAAAACTGACGTAGAGCTGGACTTAGCACAGAAGGGATGGATTGGTACTTTTGCATACCCTAACCAATGTTTCCCTTCTCTGTGGTGCCAGCAAACAGTGCTTTCTTCAAAGGGAAGCTCAAAGTCCTTTGATGATGTCAGAAAACCTGATGGCAAATTGTCCTCCTCCTGGATCAGTGCTAGAGGACTGCATGCAGAGATCTGGCAGGCTTCTTTCATCATTTGGTTCTCAGCCTGTTGGCTTCACATGATTTGACCTGGTTTAGTGAGACAGCATGGGAGGCAGTTTTCTAAGGAAGAGAGGATGAGTTTGTCAATGGGAATGGGTACTCTGTCCTGGAGGCGCTGTCAGCTGGGTGCATTTTCTCTTCCAGTGCTCTTATCTCAGTACAGCTGTAGCTAACCTATCCAGTCTGCAGTGATGGTTTTCATTATGGCTCCTCAGCCCAGCTGTGAGGTGGGTCGACGATTTCCTCCACCACCACTCCCCCGGCCTTTTTCTTCCCTTCCCTGGACATGCGGTTTGTCATCTGCTTGCACAGAGCCTCCTTGTATGGGGCTGTGGCTTCCTGTACTAAATCTGATCCAAATTTCTGCTGTGAGGTATTCCCTCCCCCTTGAAGGGTGGCAAGGAGGAACATAACAGTTGAGAGTGAATAGGTGTTGGCTGTGATCTTTACATGTGCTGGCAGCAGATCCCATGACTTGTATTAGCTGCACAAGTTGAACAGATGGAACAAATTGACAAAATCGTGTTCACTCACGCTGTGCTTGAGGAGCAGTTGAGTTGCTGTTTGAAGTTGAAAGTTTGAATGTGTTTTTCTCCCCCCTCGTAGTGGAATTTCTGGTTATGGTGTAGAAGCTATTGCCCCAGTGCTCTGCAGTAGCCCAAAACGGTAATGAGAGCGGTGTGTGTCCTCCTCTGTGGCTCAGCCAGGGTTTTGGTGAGGCAGAGGCGAGTAAGGAGAATGTTTCCTTTCTAGGTAACAGACATATGCCTCCTCTGGTTGTAAGGTGGTGAAGCAGGATGAGGGCTGAGCTCAGCCCTTTTCTGTTCTAGACAAGATTAACTCTTTCCCATACACTTCTCCAAGGGGAGTGCTTGAAGAAGATCTTCAATTTCCCTTGAGGTGAAGCCATTTATGCCAGTGCATCTGCAGCTTGCCAGCTCAGCTTTGCTTGTCTGCATAACTCAGGGACCTCTGGGGCTTCTCCCTTGCATTTTCTTGCTTCCCCTGCCTTTCTTTGGGCAAAATACTGGACATGCAACTAATACTTCCCACACATTGACAGTGTGGAGCCTTAAATGTAGGAGGTACCAGGTTGATAATTTACATCCTGATTCAGCTATGAAAAAGCGTCATTATTCTTTCTCCTTCTGAAATTTGTTTATAAGAGTGATTATTCACCTGCTTGTTCTGTCTTTCCCTTGCCTCTCTTAATTCCTCAGGACTTCAGGATGCGTTTGACAGTGACTGGGAAACTGGGAAGATCACTTACAACAACTATAAAAATGGTTCTGACGATGCTGTTTTGGCTTACAAACTCTTGGTACAAACAGGCAACCATGCAAAGCCCATTGACATCAGCCAGGTAGTGTATCAGAGTCCACGCTACACAACAGTACACAAGTCATCAGGAGTGGGGGGAAGTGCAAAGTCTACAAAGGTTGTAGTATCTTTTTTCCAGCTCAAGGAGCTGAATATCTGAATTATGCCTTTCTTGTCTGGCCTTGCTGACTTTGCTGAAGCCACTCCTCAGATTCAGTGTGGCCTATGTTGCAAAGTGTTCAAATCAACATGGAAGATGATAGTCCTTGTCTGTTACTGGGTGATGTGCATTTTGTGCTCCCTTGCCAGACGTGCTCAGTTTCCATGGAAATTGTTGTGGAAAATACTTCTCTGCATCCACAGGTGTATGGAGTTCAGTCCTATGCCAGACATTTGCAATTATTTGGTTTGTTCCTACTGATTTGTGCACTGTAGAACATTTTAAAAAATATGTTGATGAATTATAGAGGAAGGAGACTGAAATGATTACATGCAGTATCATATTCTTGTACCACCATCGCTAAATACATCTAAACTGTGGTAGAACTACAAATGGCAGTTGTTAGAGCTGACTAAATAAAATATGCCTGAGGTTACCACAGCATATGACTGCATTTACTGTAGCCATTTGTAAGTGGAAATACATTAGGAATGACTCCTTACACTAAAATTAGTTTTCAAATGTTGAAGAAGAAAATTCTTCAACAACATACCTTCTCCTCTCTGAGAGTCATCATCAACTTGCTGTGCTTTCAGGCAGAAAAATAGTGTTTTTAATGAGCTTCTTGGCAGTTCTGCTTATTGTCTTTCTTTTTTTCTTCCTGGCATTAAAGGTGACAGATTTACAGAGTACATTGTTCAAAGTTACTGTAGTGTGTGAAACACACTGCTGTATAGCAACATGCAACATGCTGTCAGGTCTGAATGAAGCTTCAGCAATGAATTAGGCAAAGAAAGGGAGTTGAAGAGAAAACCTTCAGTGAGATTTTGTTTAGCAGAGTGTACCAGGTACGCTGTGGAACAAATGCAATTGGACTGCAGCTGCTGATATAATTTCCTGTGCCTGGGAGGGAGAAAAGTGTGGTGCACCCACAGGGGCTGAGCACTGTACTGTGCAGTTCCAGAGACAGCTTGAAGACATACAGTTGTTGCATATCCTGTGGACTAATTGAATCCAGATTCTTGGAATCCAATTTTTTTTTCTTTTTTCTTTTTTTTTTTTTTTTTTTAAACTGCTGTCACTGTTGTTTTTCATTTCATTAAAAAGACCTGGAACTGGAGCTGAGCCAGAATTTTAAATAAACAAAACAAAAAGCCCCAGTAATACTTTCCACCCATGGAGTCCTCTGTCAGAGCTCTAGCTGTGCAGGTTTTGGCTAACAGAACCCTGGAAGTATACCACTGCTGTTTACCCCATGGATGCATTTGCCCACTGTGACCCAAATAACACAGGGCAGTCGTCTGCTTTTTTGATGCTGGGCATTTTCTGAATACATAGGTCATAGGAAGCAAGTGTTAGCAAAATTTATACAGATGTTGTTTTATTTTTATAGCTCTCCTCCATTTACTGGGTGGCATTTCCTTCAGTGTTAACAACAGAGGTTAACTGCACACAGACATGTGTAGGGACTCTTGCCAGGTTTTCTTTCCATGTCTTTAAATATGTTTCTCCAGCTTGGTTGTTTTTCATTCTTGGCTGCAGTCTTCCAGAATTTGGATTTAATTGGTTCAGTGTATTCTGGAACCATCTGTTGATTTAGTGGTTATTGTAAATATTATATGAGTACTAACTTATAAATAACCACTGTCACTGCAGTTTCTTAGATTTTGCTTTTGTTGTCAGACAGTAGTTTACTGATCAGTCCCTTCAAGTGAAGATTCATGTTCTATTGCTTTTACCCTCTTATATGTGTGTTGCATCTCTAGGCCATTTGTTGAAAGCATTATGGCAAGAGCCCTGAAATCAAAACTTATTCTGAAAGGCTTCTAATTTTTTTCCATTTTGCAGTTGACTAAACAGCGTCTGGTGGATGCAGATGGAATCATTAACCCAAATGCTTTCTACATCTACCTGACAGCCTGGGTTAGCAACGACCCTGTGGCCTATGCTGCCTCACAAGCCAACATCCGCCCGCACCGCCCGGAGTGGGTCCACGACAAAGCAGACTACATGCCAGAAACGCGGCTGAGGAGTAAGTATAGCATTTCATCTTGGTGTCCTACAGTTTACATGAGTGCCCCCGCTTCTTCCTTCAAGCACCAGTTACCCCAGTAACCCCC
Organism: Parus major; assembly: GCF_001522545.3. Taxonomy (NCBI): domain Eukaryota; kingdom Metazoa; phylum Chordata; class Aves; order Passeriformes; family Paridae; genus Parus; species Parus major. The sequence continues at coordinate 37,885,580 of NC_031799.1, read as the reverse complement.
GATGCTGCATGGGGCTCAGAAGCAGGAGAATACATTACGTTATGCTGTAGTCATAGGAGATCCAAGCACTGCCACAACTGTGACACCATTACAGGGTTTTATTGTGTTGAATAATGAGTTATAGAACAGTTTAAAGCTCTAAAAATTTATAGTAAGCATTGCTTTTTAAAGTGTTACCTGGTAGTTCTGTCTTGTGAGAAACCTGGACATTTCGTGAAATTTCTGCCTAAATTATTCTGAAATTTCATTACTGGAATTCTCTCATGGTTGTTCTCAATTCTTAATACCTATGAAAATTTTACCAAGGCAACCCATACACTAAGCTTCTGCACTCATATGGTACAAGAGCTAGAGGGGCTAGAGGAGAAGTCCCACTTCATACCATTGACTCTTTTCCTGGCACCAGTACCAGCTGGCTTTGCTTCAGCTTTCAATTCATTGGGAGGACTGCTAGTTGGACACCAGTAGGGAAGGGGAAAGGGCATATAGGGGACAACTGGTGCGCTTGGAAATGTGGTTGGATAACCATTCTACAGTGTATCCAAACCCTAGAGCTTTGTGGCAGTCAGCCAATTTTTGTCTTAATGAAAACTTATAGCTGAGATTATAATAGGGCAAATCATGTTAAGCTAGTCAACTGAATGAAGCTGCAGGGTTTGGAACACACAATGGCAGTGACCAAAAGCCTGTTGTAGAAGCCTTTTCTTGTCATAGAGTAGACCTTGCATTACACTCAAAAATAAGAATGGAGAGTGTTGGTTTGTCAAATCATTAAAGGATAAAAAAATATTTCCTCAGTAAGCCATTACCTTTTATATTATGTCTTTTTTTTCCCCTCCACTAATTTCCATCAGAATGTGGAATTCTGCATCTGAATTTCCAAATATTTGATGGAAATCTTAAAAAAAAACAAACAACCTGCTCAAGCCTAGTTTTCCTCTAGTTTTGTGTCAATGGATTTCAATTAATCTCAGGGAAATTACCCTTGATTTTGGAGAAACTGCATAAAAGAGGAGCATTTGGATAAAGTTTTTTAATTATGTGGTTGTCTACTCTAACGTTGCAGTTACAGATAACTGCATCAGTTTTTTTACCAGATATTCAGTAAAAAGCACTGTAACACTGATTAGGATTCAATACATGGATTAAAGATTATAGTTAAATTAACTGTTGGGGAACTTGGTGTAGGCTGTGTTCATCCATTACACTACGTGTTAAAACAGAGTAATCTCATTGTACTGTATCCAGTTTCTATTTATTGGAGAGTTTTAAAACTATAATTCATTCCAAACAAGTAAAATTTAAATTCACCACCTTTTATGCAATTTTCTATAAAGAATAAAATAAAAAAAAGAATAAAAAGAATAAAATGTTTTGGTAACCCTGGTCTCTTTATAACATCTTCTTCCCAAAAGCGCGTTTTAACACTGCTATCATTTTCCTAGTTCCAGCAGCCGAGCCCATAGAATATGCTCAGTTTCCTTTCTACCTCAATGGATTGCGTGAAACTTCTGACTTTGTGGAGGCTATTGAGAAAGTGAGAGCTATCTGTAATAACTACACCAGCCTGGGGATCTCCAGCTACCCAAATGGTTACCCATTTCTGTTCTGGGAGCAGTACATTGGACTTCGTCACTGGCTCCTCTTATCCATTAGCGTGGTTTTAGCTTGCACGTTTCTGGTGTGTGCCCTCTTCCTCCTAAACCCCTGGACAGCTGGGATCATTGTAAGTTTATTATAAGGGTCTTTGTTGAAGTCAAATTCCTTTCAGCATAGCTCTTGCTGTAGTCGGGAAGGTTTTGTTTATGTCTGGGCCTGTGGTGGAGTATGTATATTGCATCATTCATTATATATTTATTCAACTTGAGTGGGTAGGGTTCATGCTGAAGGTACAAACCTTAATAACCTTAATCTTCTGGCCACCTTTTTTGCAGGTTTAAAGGTTTCTTAGAAAGGTACATAAACTTTTACCCTTGCTCAAATGCACACTAATGTAAGAAATGAAGATGCAGAGGAAAATTAAGAGCTTTATTAAAACAAGTTCTAATTCTCAATTCCCTCTCTTCTTTTGTCACACGTAGTTATTTTTCGAGGCAGTTGCTTATGACTAGCTTGTCTAAATTTTCCCAGTCATTTCTGAATGCAATGTTTCTGGAAAAAACTGAAATGCTTATGGTGTATAGTATGCGCTGTGGAAAGCCTGTAACTGAGCTATCGAGGAGAAAGACCATAAAATTGTAAACTGCAGAGAACACTCCTCCATACTTTCTGCAAGGCACCATAAGCCTCTCAGTAAACATTCAAGTTAAATTGAATGAATGATGTTCCTATGTTTAAATTCCATAAACTATAGTATGGTTTATAAAGCGCCAGAAGTAGAAAAGCATAAAACAGTTACTAGTTTTTGTAATGTACATTTATATGACAGGTATGTTAAAAGGTAAATGTTTAGTCTAGAATATTTTTCATAGCACCTTATCAAGAGATTTATGTTATTATGCTTGATTCATTAGCTTATAAAATCATTTATTGTAGTGCATACTTTTTTTCCTTTGGAAAAGGTGTTTATTTTCAGAGTCCACCATTGCTTTTATAAGCGTGTCTATTTTTTTTTTCCTACTTGGCTTTAGCTGCTTTCAAAGTTGATTCTCCAGATTTCTTCCCTCCCTTTTCCTCAGTTTGTTTTTTTTTTTTTCTTTGCAAGGTAGATGAAAGAAAAATAAAAGCTTCCTCTTCTATTTAACTGTTCACTTTGTCCATGTCAATCCCCCCAAATACCTTAAAAGCTCAGAGTCCCTCTGTAACCTGAGGCTCATCAGCTGATTATGGCATTTAGTTCCTTCTGTGCTTTAGACATCCTCATTTATATTTGCAGTTCTGCAAAAGAGAGATCAAATACAGGTAGTTGAAAGATACTTTTTCTGGAAGGATTGTCTGAAAGATGGGTGAAAAAGAAAAATGTACCTGTTGGGAGTATCCATGATGAGGAGGAACAAATGGTTTTTCAGCTCGCTGGTGGATTGTAACCAATACGAAGCTGGTGCTTCATGTGTTAACTGGTTCTTAGAGTGTAATTTAGACTGGCTATTCAGCATTCACTGCCATTGAGAAAAATGAAACAAGTAAAAGCAGCTTGTCTTTGGGAATGTAGGATGGCTTTGAGGAATGTAGTATTCCTATGGTAACCATGTTATTTTGAAATGTCTTTCTCCTCATTGTCTGGAGTATAAGAAGATGCTAATAGATGTTTGAAATCATCTAGGTGGTGGTGCTGGCTCTGATGACTGTGGAGCTGTTTGGCATGATGGGTCTGATTGGAATAAAGCTGAGTGCAGTGCCTGTGGTTATCCTGATTGCTTCTGTTGGCATTGGTGTGGAATTCACTGTTCACGTTGCTTTGGTATGTAAAATCATGAAACGTTTTAAAAACATTTTTAAATAAAATGGTGGCAATGTTTAGATTATAAATCCTTACAGTTTCTTGTCGGTAACATGATTCTCATGGTCACATGAAGGAAAATGGTCACAGTTTTGTACACCTTTCTGTTTGTTTCAATGGAATAGGGTTGGTCTTGATGAGGTAGTTCTTAGCTATTGAATCAGTCTCCGAGGAGACAAGAGAGGATCCATTAGTTGTGATACCCGTTTGTCTCATTGATGCAATTATACAGAGAAAAACAGAGATCTTAAATCACCTTGCTTCAGTCCAGACTCTCATAATCCTTGTCTGTTGCATCAGTGTTACACAGCTTTTTGTTGCCTCTTGCATGTAGATTCACTATCTTGCAAAAGAGAATTCTTCAGAGGAGTTTTTCAAAATCAGATATTGTGTCATTTGGTATTTCTGGACTTCTCGAATGTGAACATGTTTGAATTAGTGTTCCATTTGTAAAATCTGCACCACCTTTTCAGAAGCCATTGGCTAATAATACTGGGCACAAACATGCCGTCTGTAGGAAAATATTTTATCTAGTAGTTCAGATGATGTATAGAGTTAAGGCACATAAAGTCACCCTAAATGAAAAGCATACATTGAGACAAGCATTTGGATCCCTCAAGTGATGTCATCTTTTTTCCACTGCTGCTACAGATAGACTTTTGGAGGTAAATGAGTTTGCTAAGACTTGGAATAGTTTGGGAAGTGTTAGAAACTAATAGTGTAGAAGAGGCGTGATAAAGCTTATTCCTAAGGAGTTGTAGGAATGAAGGCAGTTCACTAGTGATATTGTTGCTCGGGCACTACCATGTTCAGCACTATTCCCAGGATAATTTTTTATGTATAGAACTGCTACCTTTGAAATACTAAAAGTTTCAAAAACTCTCGAGTTAAATTAAGTCTAAAAAAAGTCATGGAAGCCACTACCCACAAGAATGAGATGCATACCTCTGCAATTTTCACACCTGAAGTGCTTTTTTCACCATGACATCAATTCTTTTCAGGTGGAAATAGGCAAATCCAGAGACAAAAGGCTACTGTTGCAAGTAGGCATTGCTTCCAGAATTACTATGGTCTGACTCTGTCATCAGTGCTTACTCTGGTTGTGTGACTTCAGCAGCTGCTATGTAGTATAACTGCAGGATCAGGTCTTCTTTTCAAGGGTTAGCCAGCCACAAAGATAACTTTGATAAACTGTAGTTTGGAGTAATTAACTGATGGAAAACTGTGTACGCTAGGAGAGAGGCTGTTTGGAAGGTTGTATACATCTGCCTAAGGAAATGGATTTTTTTGTTTTACAGGCGTTTTTAACTGCCATAGGAGACAGGAACCATAGGGCTGTGCTTGCATTGGAACACATGTTTGCACCAGTGCTGGATGGGGCCGTGTCCACTCTGCTTGGGGTGTTAATGCTTGCAGGATCAGAGTTTGATTTTATTGTCAGGTAAAGCATTTTTGTGTTTTGACTTTCTTTCAAAAATAAAAATAAGTGTGCTTTTAATTTTTATTCACTTGAGTTGATCTGTCATTTTATTACTCTGCATGGTGTGTCGAGTATGCTTATGTCATGGTCCTGCTTTCCCTCTGTTTTATTAACTCCTTGTTACTTGCTAGACATGGTAGTGTTTCCATTGCTGACATTAAAATCTGTTCCAGGAAAATCTGACACTTAGCATGAAGGAACACAAAAATGTCGCTCTTTAGAAAGTTTGCTAGTGCTGGGTTTGAATTAGTTCAAAGCATCTCATATGTCCAGTATTAGCTGCATCTGACCTTTAGCCCTGAGGTCCTCCAGACTTCTTGTAATGCACAAGAATTTGTATGCAAAGGACACGTGAACCTACAAACATTCAGCTGTGCTGCAAGTGACTCTCTCAGGGCCTTCCCCTTTTATCCTTATGTGGGTTTTACATAATGAGGAAAAGGGGTGGGGGGGGAGAGAGCCCTGTTTGGGAGCTAGGGAACCATAAATATGAACACAGAACTTCATACTAAAATTTTGTACAGCAAAGCCTAAAGACCCTTCTGTTTAGAACTACAAGCAGGCTGTTTCTTGTGAATATAATTAAGAATGTGAGTTCATCAAGTATAGAGGAAAGCAAGTCTTTTCTTGAGGGGAATTTGAGAAGTGCAATGAAACAGATCCTCTTCTATTCCAAACAACCTGGGGAGCTCTGCAAAATGGCTAATCTTAGAAGTAACGCAGGCTCTTTGTGGTAAACTACAGCGCACACACACAAATAATCCAAGCCCTAAAATGGAGCTGAGGTAGAAGTGGGCCAAATAAAAATGCTCTGGAAGATAGCTTAACTACTTAGGTAGACATAAGCTGGATAGATGACTAGACTTAACTGACATCCATTTGACAACAAGAGCAACAAAATGTCAGGGGCAGGAACTGAGAGAATGACTGCTAAATCTCATCAGGCTTTCTGTTTATGTATGGAAGATATTTGAAGAAAGCAGGCAGTTTGCAGTTAGATCTCATGAAACCTGCATTAAGATTGTTACTATACAAGTACTCCAGGTCCTGAAATAGAATTTTTTTCTCCACCAAATTACTATTTTTTACTTTATTGTATTGGTATTGAAGAAATAGAATTATTCTTTTAGGACCTGGTTTTCTAAGGGTTGCAACATTTTGACATGCGGATTATGTATGATCGATACATACTGATAGATTTAGCCTAAATTTTCAGGGGTACATTTTTGGTGTGCTGCTTTCCTACTTAACAGATGAGATTTTGGCACACATTTTTGTGTCATAGCAAATGGAAGATTGTAGCAGCCCTTCACACCAAATTTGGATTGGATGTGCTCTCAGTTTATAAAATGAGCCTTTCAACTTTTCAACTTATGTTATTTTACTTCTTTAGGCCATCAGTTTCTGATTTTATAGCACAATCTCACTTCAGTTTGCTGTGTTTAAAAAATACAATAAAATAAACTATGGGGAGCCTGAGCATTGTTAGAGTGGGCGAAGAAGTTCCTAAACTTCCGGAAAGCGAGAGATTAGTCCCGCAATGTGGAAGATTAAGTAAATTAACAGACACTGTATACACCAACTGGTCAAAGCTATAATCCTCCTGTTTATTCTAACGTTAGATGGATGAGATGCAAATGTTTTTAATGCCTGTTGTTGATCTGTGTCCCAGTTTAAAGTTCTGATGGTTTATGTTAGTAGAGTAGATTGGCTTGCTATTTTTGTTAATGCAGATCAGAAATTCCCAAATGTTTACAATAGCAGGATATTTATAGTTTTACAGGAGTCTGATATATTTGATCAGATATGGAAACAGGGAGGCAGTAAAGTTTGTTGCCAGCTAGACAATGTAATCAGCAGACCCATTAGTAGCAAACTTGCCCTCTATTCTTCTCCTTTGCCTTCTCCTCCAGGAATTTACCAAGACTGAGTCCTTGAAATCATTACTTACAACTCAGCCTTAAGTTTAGTCTGAGCCCCAGCTGTGCCGAATACCAACTAGCAAGACTTTCCTTTTACTGACAGGTTTACCTTGGTATTCATGAAGGATCCCAGACCTTAGCCCTCAGTGGTGGGAAAGGACAACTACTTGTGCACTTTTCTCTTCTTCATAGTATTTCAGCCTTTATGTTTGAATTGGCTGACGCAAAACAAGAGTATTCAGAGATGCTAAATTGTTCAACAAAAGATTAGCCTGCAATGCAGCTCTGCCATTGTGGAGCGCTCTTACTCAGTACAATGCTGAAGCTTACTATAGAATGGGCATTTTCTTTGCAGAAAGCGGGTTCCTGTGTTGTAAAAGAGTTGCAATTCAAGCTGTTTGGTAAAACTGGAACTCACAGAATTCTAGGCGTTAAGTTTGATTAATGAACGGCAAGGAAAACCCTTACCTGATATACTGTAGATTTAATTAGACATTCTGCTGTAAGTTGCAGAAGCATTTCACAGTGGATTAGCTGCTGGGAGAAGAGGGCTTCTTTTCCTTCTACACTAAATTGTTTAAATTCTACACCCTTCACTTCATTTGTTTGCTTCTGCTGGGTTTTCACTAATGGGGGCCCCTTTTCATTGTATTTGTGCTTTCAGTCCATTCAGCCATTCCCTGCACATTCCATATTTTTGTGTTTGTGTAACACATTCATAAATAACATTACATGCTTCCAGATTCTGGGAAATTAACAAATGTAATTTTTTTCTTTCCTTTCTCAACTAACACTTTGGGGAATGTAGCTTCTCTAATTCAAAAGGTAAAAACCCCTTTATCTTATATGGAAAGTGATGTAATTGTTTCCTTTGATGTTAGTAATATGTTAGAGTTAATTTAGTATCTGTATTATTTTAACATAGGAGTAATTTGTATTCCCTTGTTTCTAACAGTGGCTATTCTCTCCCCCAAATTATTTACACTGTACTTTAGGTATTTCTTTGCTGTTTTGGCAATCCTAACCATTCTGGGAGTTCTCAATGGATTGGTGCTGCTTCCTGTTCTTCTCTCATTCTTTGGACCATACCCTGAGGTCAGTAAAATTAATGGCGAACAGAAGAAATAATACAAGTCACCTCCTGTTTTTAGAAAGTATTTTTAAAATTTTCTTGGAGTAAGTTTCTTGCTCTCAGGCTATTTTATATTTTTTTTTAAAAAGTGCTGTTTGTTACATAGTTGATACTACTATATTTTTAAAAGTTTTTTAAAATAAGTCTTGCTTAGAGGTTGAACTAAGCAAACCTGATAATATTATTCATACTACTAGCCATAATGTGACATGCAAACATGTTTGTAAAATAAGGATTTCCCTCGGTATTTTGCAAAAGGGAGTTTGTTTTATACACATACCTTCTACTTTCCTACCTCACTGGCTGTGTTGCATTCTTCAAAGTGTTTTACTGAGCAGACCACCAGGAAGGCCTGTGTGGACCAACACACACAGTGGTGGTCTGTAGACCACACCTTGATAAACATGATTGGTCTGCCAGAATGTCCCCCCTGTCCAGTCACCTCTCCCTGCAGCATTCTCCTGCCTCAATGAGCATTTTTGATGTGGGAAAGACTTTGCTTAGATGTTGATGACTTTACAGTAAAAAGTCCAGACTCCAGGATTCACAGATACCAACTTTATATTTGGTTGTTGATCATTTATTACCTACTCTGTAGTTAGTACAATTGCTGTTTTATGTGGGGGTTATCTTTATCCTGTGTCAGTAGAGTCAGTGCGCTGTGTTTTACGTGAGTGTACGTATGTGTGTGTGTCCGCAAGAATAAAACACAAGGTATGTGTGAAATATACCAGCACTGGTATATTTCAAAAGCATTTGGGTTCTTTCAATATTAGTAGAACAGTTTTGACAACAATGCATAGTTCCTTAATTCCTAACAGTATGCATGACCTGTCTCTTACTCAAACAGTGTGTGTGTGTATTATTACTATATATATTGCTGTGATGTGTGTATCCCTCTCTCTTTGCAAATAGACACCGAGTAACCCTGTGCCAACCCACTGAGGTGATTTTATGAAATCACTGCTAATGCTTGCTGAAGGGAGAGGGGAGCCCACATATTATTTTTATTCTTATATTTACAAGCAAATACGCAAGTGCATGCACATACACACACATGTGCTCTTCCTGAGACGATGATACCCAGAGGAGTCTGTGTAGTCTTGTTTACATACATATCTGCAGATGGAGGTCATGTCTTTTATACTTCTATTAATTTTTTCATTATCTATGTTCATCAGAAAACTGTTGCTAAAGTTGTTGTGGCACGGCAGGGTGTATTTGGCAGGACATAGTTTGTGTCAAGCACTAGTGATTGAAAGGGTAAAGCTAGCTGAATGTAACCAAAAGCGTTGCTGTCATCAGGTATCTCCAGCCAACGGACAGGACAGATTGCCCACACCATCTCCTGAGCCAGCCCCCGGTACTGTGAGGTTTGCACTGCCACCTGGCCACACAAATAATGCTTCGGATTCCTCTGATTCTGAGTACAGCTCTCAAACCACAGTGTCTGGCATCAGTGAAGAGCTGCATCAGTATGAGGCCACACGAGGCCCTGGGGCACCAGTCCACCAAGTAATAGTGGAAGCGACTGAGAATCCTCTCTTCGCAAGATCCACTGTAAGTGGCTTTCATATGTACTAGCAGGAGGGCAAGAAGAAGTTTTTCAGTGTGTTTTGGGTTTTTTGTTTTTTTTTTAAAAAAATCTATTTATTTTCGTGGAAAACTCTTTCTGACTGATTGTGTTTTGTGACTTTATGGCAAAACATGTTAGCAGGGAGTGAAGGTTTTCCTCATTCTCTTCTTTATAACTGAGTTGGGAGTAAAGTGGTGGTACAAAAGCAGGGCCTTTGGCTATTACATCCTATTGGCACCAGCCACAAGAGAGAGCTCTCAGTCTGTTTGATGAGTGTTTTCAGAGAGAGAAGGAGGAGAGATTACCAGTTTCCAGCCTCTTTCACACAGCTCCTTGTGGATCACATTTGCCTCTCTGTGACAGCACATTTTGGGCAGAAAGATTAGAGCCAGAAGAAAGTAGTTTAAGTGTTGCACCAAATCTTGGGCCTTGTTGCATCTTGCTACTGGGTTGGCATAATTGTGATTTCAAAGGGAAGTGATAAAGCTCTGTCTCCTACCCCTGCTGATGTTGCATGCTGAGCTGCAATGCGGATCTGGTTTTGTTCAGCAGAGGCCTAGAAATAGGTACAAGCACAGCCACATTTGAAGTTGGTCACGGTTTATTGACTGATGTAGCTGCTGTGCTTCACGCTCTTTATGGAAATCAGAAAACAGATTCCTACAGTCTATACAAACTACTCTACTAATATCCTGTGTATGTTCCCTGCATGGAATAGCCTTTTCCAAATGCCTGCAATTCTGCTTGTTGAGTTAAGATCAAGTGCTTGTCACCCATCCCTTTGAAAAGATGGAGCAGCATGTGGGAAGCTTACAATAATGTTTTCAGCTGTCATCCTGTGTTTTTCTGAAGATATGCTTTCCAGGTTCTAATAACTTCAGACAAAAACCATGAGAAAATCAATTATCAGATTCCACAACATTCCCTCTGTGGAGTCAGAGCATTATTACAATTATTCCCAGCATAAAATATAAGCAGGCAGAGTATTTGTTTGCTTTGCTTTGTCAGAGGCGTAACCGTGCGTGTCTCTCTCTCTCAGGTGGTTCAGCCGGAAGCAAGGCACCAGCCGAGTCCTAGGCTGCAGTCGAATCCGGAGCCCAGCACGCAGCAGCCGTGGCATCAGGGCAGACAGCCCAAAAGGGAAGCGAGGGAAGGGCCGCGACCACCTCCTCACCGCCCTCGCAGGGACGCTTTTGAAATTTCTACCGAAGGGCACTCGGGACCCAGCAACAGGGATCGCTTGGGCCACAAGGCTCGTTCCCACAGCATGAGAAGCCCGGCATTCGGGGCGGCGGGCGCTGCGGGAGCAGCCTACTGCCAGCCTATCACCACTGTGACTGCCTCGGCCTCGGTCACTGTTGCTGTCCACCCTGCCCTGCACAGCCACAGCTCCCGGGCAGCGAGCTTCCCATCCTTCGAGGGACACCACGAAGCTGGCCACGCGCCGTTTGAGGACCCCCATGTGCCTTTTAATGTGAGGTGTGAAAGAAGAAATTCTAAAGTAGAAGTAATAGAACTGCAAGATGTTGAATGTGAGGAAAGGATACCTGGCAACAGCTCACAATAAGGTAGGTCCATCCTGTGTAACTGCAAGCTTTGGGTTGTGTCAGGCAATGGTGTGATCAAAAGAAAGAGGAAAAATAAAAGTTTCTCAGAGTTTCATTTCCCATGAAAATTGTGAAATCCTTTCACTTCCCTTCCTCTCATCATTCACCTTTTCATAGAAAGCACTACTTACAGGTCACATTAAATCTGCTAACTATGAATATAGTACATTTTGCACTAGACATGAGGTTGGCTAAGACACTGTTCTCCAACACTAGGAAGTCATAGTGCATTCAGATATGAACTACTTCAAAGAGCCTTGCAAAATGGATAAGTACATCATACAATCCCAGTTTACCAGATGAGGAAAATAAAGCAGAGATGCTGTATAACATCTTTGGAGCTGTATGACTGCCTTTACCATTGCATAAGTCCTGTCTTCTGATCCCTGAATCAGGCATGCTCTAAAACGTTATATAAAATGACATTGCCTAGGAGAGTGTAAAATTTCCAGCTACTTTAGGAGTCGTCATCATCTCTTGAATAAAATAGTCTGTGAAAGAATTTAAAGTCAATAATGAGGACTGACTGAATCCCTCTGGAAGATGAATCAAGTGAGAAGTGGGAAGTCCTACCATGCCTAGTACACTGCTGCTCTTTGGGGGTCCTCCAGAGACCTACCCAGTGACCTCATACACTGGAGGTGTCTGAGCTGACCCCTGCCTTGCCAGGGGCAGCTGCAGTGGCTATGGCTGGTTTGCACAGGATAGAGCTGCCCATTGAATTTTTACACTGAAAACTTCTTGGGTCTCTTACCAGAAAAACTATTTCTCACTATTTTTACAATGTTGTTCTCTTGCAGGGGAAAAAGAAGGTGTTAGAATAGTTACTTATCTGTGGATTCCTCTTTTTTCTCTTTGCTTGTCTGTGACAGACACTAGTTAGAGCAGAGCAAGTAATTTTATTTTCATTCTAGAATATTTTGCACATATGCATGCATGCATGTGTATGCACACACACAGTTTTAATGGAAATCTTTATGATAATTCAAAATGAAACCACCTTCTTAATTATAAAACGTCTCTCCAAACATCTCAAAGCATAAATAGACATGAATGCCTTCAGTCTTGCAGTCTAGAAATATGACAAATAATAGTATTCAGAGAAAAAGGAAATATTTGGGCTTAGCTTTTTCAAGATTATGTGAATAGTAATATGAGACTCTTAAATAAGCTCAGTATTCAATGTAGCATACTTCTGCTTCAACTGTTCATTGAATTTGTCACAGGTATCTAAAACTTTTAACCTAGAAATTAAAGCATCTACAGTTTTTTAAATTGGCATCAGTATTTCTTCACCAGGAAATTAATGACTGAGATGAAAGCAGAGCCACCATTTCCTCACTGCTAACTCTAACCACAAGAATCATTAAATGAGTTGGCTTAGTTTGATTTGTTTGTGTTTCTTGAAATTTAGTGAACATTGGCTTTTTATTCTCTCCTTATTTGTACAGGGTAATAACTGAAGCAAAGAAGAGGCCAAAGATGGAAAACTGTATTCCAGAACTGCTTGAAGAGAAGAACTGCTTGAAGTTGTAGAAAAGGACATGCTGCATCAAGACAACAGTTCACTGTTACTGTAACCTATTGTATTATTTTGTTAAATATTTCTTTTAAGTATTTAAAAGATGTACACATATGTAATATACAAAAGAATGATGTAAAGTAGTATAATCAGGAGTAATTTGCCTTTGGGCAATAGAATGGGGACAATATTGTGTGCTCTTTGTACTTTTTGTACATTGATATCTGTGCCACAACTAAGCTTAATCTAGTTCTAAATTTCAGCATAAGTTGCTGCTGCTTAAATATTTTATAATTTACTTGTATAATTCTATGCAAATATTGCTTATGTAATAGGATTTTTTAAAGGTACATGTCTGTTTAAAATATTTTAAGTTTGCGTATCACAACCCTGTGGTAGTATGAAATGTTACTGTTAACTTTCAAACACGCTATGCGTGGTAATTTTTAAAATAAGCAAATATGAAGAAAAGCAAGTTAATCTGGGAGGCTTAAATAGACTTAGCTATGTGCAGGTTTTGTTTTGCTGTATGTGTCCCAAGTGTGCACCAGGAAATATGCATGCTTTTGTGTGTTTATTCCTGGTGTACTGTAGTTTCTCTTTTACTGTAGGTTAACACTTGGTGGGTTTACAAACCCACTGATGCTGATGTGAGTCTGGCTTTCCCTGTTAGAAGGCACTAGTGAAAACTCTGTTGTTGTTTACCAATATATACAACTATAGACTGCCATCATCAAAGGCCCAACTCAAATACTAGAGAAGACAGGGAGTTGAGGTTTGGAATTATGTTTCTTTATGACTTGGTCCACATGACTTTGGTCAAGTCACTTAACTGCCCCATGCCTCAGTTTCTCATTCTGTAAAATGGTTATAATTACACTTACCTACCTCCCAGGAATGTTGTGAGGCTTAATTACTGTTCATATAGTGCTTTGATTTTTTTTTTCCCTCGCAAAACATGCCAGGTAAGTGCAAGCACTATAACCATTATTTTTTCACTTCCAAAGGTGCTGGATATTGAGAGGTGCTGGTGGTTACAGAAATGCAACAAGCATCTGCCTTATTTTGATACTGTTAATTGTGAATGGCATTAGAAGCTGAATAATGAATTGTTTGATGGTGAGCCACAGCTTAGCTGAGTCATTACAGGATTGAAAGCATCTTTGGTAACCTTATTTTCATGGCAGGAAGGAGTTAATAGTAAGTGATAAAAATCAAATGGAAGGAATTTAAAAAAAAAAAAAAAAAGTATATTCATCTTTTAAATATAAATGGCTTTCTGGTGGGCCAGGACGGTAAAGACATGTAAGGCCTGGGTAGTTCTTTTCTCTATTGTTTGTGTTTTCCCATGCTGCATTGGCACTTTTAATTATAACAGCTAAACTGGGATCTCTTTGTGAAACTAATTTAGCTTTTTGTACTATTATTTTTAAACTAAAAGGGGATTGCTGCAGGTGAAGGGTCTGGAAAAACACTACAATCTGTGTTCCAGTTGGAAACAAACCCTAGGAACGAAGAACCTTACTTTAAAATAATGCAACACAAGTTTTCATTATCTCTGTCTTCTTTTTTCATCTTTTGACTGCCCTTCACCAAGCTGTTTTTTTAGAGCAGATAGATGTTCAGTTTTGTATTCAGAGCCAAACACAACCAGTATTCAGTTTCTAAACACAGCAGTGGTGGGGCTTTTCTTTATATATACCTGAACAGCAGTGGCCAATTCTTTGATGGGAAAGTGTTTTTCTCCAGTGGCTTCAGGGAGTCTCTTTGCCCACAGACCTTGCCAGCAAAACGAATGGGGATAATTAGAATGCACAGATTTCCATGCCTTTTTTGCTCACTTGAAAACACTTTGATATGAGGCACTTGTTTACAGATCTCCAATGTGAACGCTCGAAGAGCAGGTGGTGAGAGCCTGGTGTCATTCCCGTGATACATAAGCTACTGTTTCAGTGCACACCAAGGGTTAACGTCACAACTGCCTACTGGTCCAGTTCACTGTCTAACACGAAAACTCTTGATGACAAAAAGATGAGGGGCCCCAATTTAGCACTAGCAGCACAGTGACCTCAGATCATACAATTTCTGCAACAAAACTGTATGATACTAATTGGAAGCTACCTTCAACCACCAAGCTTGTGCACCCATGTGTCAGAGCTTGGCAGGGCTCCCACTGGCACCACTCCGTGCTGCAGGCTGCCTTGCTTCCTGCTCTTCCTCGGGAGGGAAGGGGCCCGGGGCAAGCTGCAGTATCTCCCACCTGCCCCTGCCCAAGTCTTCCTGCGTGCTTGTGTGTGGGTGAGCTGTCTGCTGCTTTGTGCACAATGTAGACCTTCTTCGATAGTCACATTGGCAAGGGGAGAACTCAGTGGCTGGCAACATTTATTTTGTTTTGGTTTTGTTTCTTAACTTTTTTAATCATGGGTGATATTTATATTTTTGTACCATAAGAATGTTTTTCTTACAGTATTTGTCATGCCAGTTTATAACAAACAAAATGCAGGGATTTTATTTCTATTGGAAACACTATTACAGTTATGTTTTTACTGTTTAATGGATTTTTATTTGTATAGAGTGCTTACTAATGTTAAATAGGAAAGAGTATATAACATTTACATTATGGACTCATTCTAGCTGTTAGTGTAAGGAGTAAAAAGGAAAAAAAAAATATTCAAACTGGGTCTCATTGCCTGCCTGTTTGGTAGGAGTGGGTTTGTGTCATTTCAGTTACAAAGATAAAATTATGCCATATAATTTATTTATATGAAAATTTATTTTTGTAGTGTACATATTAGTCATCAAGTCTTTTGACAGAAGTATATTTTTAAAGAGTTTATATGTAATGATGATACCATTATGATTTAGAACACTGCTGAGATACAATTACAGTGCACACTTTTCCTTGTAAACCCCCTGGAGAAAATAAAGTGTTTAACAGTGTTAAGAGAGAAAGAGAGTGTGAATATTCATACAATTCTGAACTGTGTTTTAGTTACCATTTGTGATCTAGTGGTTCTCATTTTAAGCTTTGAATGGTAATTGTACAAACTCTCTAAATATTAATGTTCAAACACTGATAGAAATTCTAACATGAATAAAAAAATTATAACTAACTGGTTATGGATTTGGTTGTTTATGGAATGCTTCTTTATTTACTGCTGGTTGTCTCTGAAGATGCAACCATGCAATAATTCTGATTTGGAGCATGAATCTGAGATCTTTCAGTATTTGGGATGTGTGGGATATTCAGATTTGCCCATTTTGGAGCAGGAACCATTTGATAACCTGTCTTAAGAGTAGCATAACAGATTCACTCTGGTATTTCCACTTTGTGGAAGAAAAAATGTGTTGAGTTCTGAAAACTACAGCCCTCCATAAGACGGGAGACTCTTGACAAAATTCCCTCTGGGAAACATGCTACTGCTTGCCAGCCAGGGTGCAGGTCCCCTTGTAGCCCCAGTTGTAAGGGAGGAGAAGCTACAGTGGGCAGCAGAGAACAGAGTAAGTAGCAACATCTGTCTTGAGGTGATTTGCATCATAAACCACAGCACGGCTTCTCCTGTGCAGATACTCTGCCAAGCATCCTTCGAAGTGCCACAGAGCCAGCAGTCCTTTACTTTATCCTATAAACCTTAGATTATTTTTTTACATGAGTCCTCTAAACTTCTCATAAGGTAAAAGCCCAAACATGTCTTGAGATCATTCATAATTCAGCCTTTACTTTCCATGGCCAGAGGAAATACAAATACAATTTTCTGGTTTTTGTTTTCTGGAAGTTTAACCACAAAAAAGAAAAGCACAGAGTTAAAGGACTTGAACTGCAGAACTTCTACACACATATGTTTTTGCTAGTCAAAATACTCTCCCTCACACCCTCAGGATTAGCCAGCCTGAGTCAGGCTGCAGATTTGGCTTTTGTGCACACAGCCCATGAGAATAGTGCTCACTTAGGCCTTTGCTTTAGCTCAGCTCACTCACTTCATCTTTTATGTCCTAGCCATCCATGGGTCCCAGCAGCTCCATTCACACAGCTGGAAACCATGTAAATAAATCAATACATTCTGTCCATCAGAATATAGGATTTTTTTTCTTTAGGCATTCTGTTTTGCATCAACAATAGCTATTTACATGTTAATACTTGTCATGTGTAGGTTTCTTATCATTTTGCTGTCAGTCTGGTTAACCCCAGGTAAAAACTTGATCTGTTTTTTGGCAGAAATTTGCCATATTTATTCAGGCCTTAAGTAAACATGTGGCCAAATTTTTGTTGGCATAATGCATGTATTTAACAGCTTCAGGAATGCTGCATGCTGCTAAACTGCAGCAGCACTGATGTATGAACAGGTGTTTAATTTTTGTTAACTTTTACTCCCAATGAGCATTTGAGACACTGACTTTATATCTGAATATACCACTGCCAAATTGTAATTATTTTTAATGTTTTCTTAGAGCAATGAGAACAATTACTACTTTCCAACTCCATTTAATCATTCTTGTCTTTTTTGTTGCAAACATGTTGAATCTTTTGCTAGAAAAAGGTGCATGCCAGGAAACTGCACTACCTAGCTTGAGCGGCTTGAAAAAGTACACACCCAGTTTAACTTCCCCCAGTTAATTTCAGCTAATTAAGCACAAAAATTAAGCACTACTCTGCTCTGACAAGAAAAGAAAAAAAAAGTTTAACATATATGCTGGTATATTTGATACTGCAGAAATAATTTTGCCCCTACAGACACTATGTAAGCAAAAGAAATCCCTGGCTCAGATACTTGGCTGTCTGCAAGTGATCTGGGCCACTTATCACCCTACCACAGCTTTCCTTATGAACATTTCCACTCTCATTTTAACAGCTGTAACTGGATGTGTCACAAGTGTTTCAGCTGCCACAGCAGCTATACCTGCCTGCCATTGGTGCAAGGTAAGGCTGCAATGGAGAAGATTGTATTTAGGGCTGATGATGCACAGAACACAAGGCAGTTTGTGTTTTAGTCTGTTTTGTTAGTCCAAAAATTCTCACAGGCTCTTCTCCAGGCTTAACTCAAGCTGCCAGTTAAGAGTTGCAGGATCTGTGAGTCACCTAGATGAATTAGGATGTCAAGTGTGCACAGTGGATAGAAACTTTTGCACAATGGAGCACAAAAAATGTGGCTTTTCTGTCCAATATTTCCATCCCTTGAGCTCAAATCTCTGCAGTGGATCCCACTTTGGAGGTTCCTAGCTCCCTAATATGCCACAGCCTTATGAAACCTGCCGGGGAGCAAGGCATAAGCCAAAGAAGCTGAGAAGTGGGGAGATTGGCAGCTGGAGGTTGGAAATTGCTTCCCAGGCAAGGAAGGGCTCTGCCTTAGTTGAAGAGGGGCTAGACTTCACTTACGGGTGTGTGAATGAGGTGAATTTCCCCATCTGTTGAGGGAGGAAAGACAACTGAATATTTGAAAAGTAACGTATGGTAGAAATGAGAGATTCTGGGTACTCTGAAAGAGTAATCCATTTGATATGATTTAGGAGACCCAAAATGATATTATAAGTTTATTTCAACACCTAGATAAAACTTATTTTACTGCTTCAGGTTGAGTCAAGTTTAGTACCCGTGGATTTTTTCATCTGAAGTTTGTCTTGGGGAAAGTATTTGTAGGAAGGCATGTCTGCCTAGCTTTTTGAAGGAGAAGAGAAGGGAAAGGCATTTAACAAAAATTATGTGGTAACTAAGAGGAACTCAAAGGAATAACACTATCATGCTTCTTTTCTTCTAGGTTTTGTAGCTTGGATGAAGGAAAATCTTTGCTTTTTTTTTACCTGGTGACAAATGTGTCTTGTCTGGAAGACAAGAGTTTGCACCTCTATGGTCTGTCAGGTCTTGGCAGGGTGTGTACGTGGGGTGCTTCCTTTAGGAGAGCCTGCCATTATAGAGTGCTGCTCCTGTACTAAGCTGGCTTTGCTGACAGTACATATGACTCTGTAAGTCACCAAACATGGGTGACAAATAGCCCCTGAGTTGTCTAAATTTAAACTAATAATCCTGAGAATCAAGTAAAAAAAAATGCAGAGTTTTTTTTTTTTCCTTTGGACTGTAATTTTAATTTAGTCAGTGGTACTTTGGGACTTCATGAAGCAATTCACATACTTCAGAAGCCTTTTTGAGCTCCATCTGAAGCAGAAAGTTGCACAAGGAGAAACAATAAGCAGCTGATTTTTTTTTGTGGAAGGGACCTGTCTCACCCATCTGAGATGTGCAGAAGAGCTATGCTGAGATAGCCTTGTGAACCATAAACCTAGGCCTCCAGGTGACTGCCATTATAACCAGTCTTTCTCCTATTATTGCTGTATTTTATAATTGTGTTCTGGTTTTGCCATTCTGTTTAAATTTATCACCTTTTAATTTTCCTTGTGTTTAGATCTTAGAAAGCCTTTTAAGTCAAGGAAATTTCTGGACCATTGCCTCTGTGGAACCAGATCTATGTAGGGCAATAGTTGAAGTGGGGTTCCTTTTAATGTAAATATTATTTTACTTGCAACCGCAACACCTCTTCCTCTTTTTGGCCCTCCTCTTCCTTGCTTTCCCCTTGTACATCCTTTCAGGTATGTCAGCATGGCATCCAGAATGGCTCATGGTTAGTTAGTGAATGGAGCTCTGCTCACAGATACCTGAGATGCAGTTTGAATTATTTCAAAAAGCCAATGAAAAGCACTAATGCAGAAATACAAGACCTCTTGTGCATCAGTAAGACTTTACAGTTTTGATTTGGGGCTGGGCAGGCCTGAAGAATCCCAGAAAAAAAAATCTCTGTAAGAAGATTTCAGAGTGTATCCCCTGGGAAATTATTACCTGCATCTCTTCTCTTTTTTTTACTTTCTGTTTCATGTATTTGTTTTATGATTCAGGTGTTGCATTAGCCTAATATAGAGTTTACATTTTTGAAAGCTGTTTTTATCAGACATGCTTAGCAGAAAAATTACTAATAGGGGAAGCCCAAGATTCTCCTAACAAAAAGTTATATGGACTCTGATCCTTTGAATAGTTAAATCCTTTGTTTCACAATCATGGAAAATAACTACAGCCATTCAAACTGGAAAAATTAAATCAGAAATTGGATGTGAGTACTTTAATTGATAAAAATAAATATTAAAAAGTTTGAGTTCTACTGCTAATGAGACTTGTTTCAGCTTGGCAATATGGAACTTGGATATTCTGTGTGCAGTAGTACACACAGACACAGTGGTGCTGA
Source organism: Parus major (assembly GCF_001522545.3). Classification (NCBI taxonomy): domain Eukaryota; kingdom Metazoa; phylum Chordata; class Aves; order Passeriformes; family Paridae; genus Parus; species Parus major. The sequence continues at coordinate 37,865,676 of NC_031799.1, read as the reverse complement.
TTTGTTTGCCTTGGTAGATGCAGGGTGAAGGGATGCTAAAACACAGAGAACCAAATAGGTGTGTGAGCTGTACAGTAGAAAGTAAAGGAAACATCAGAAAGAGAAATAGAGAGAACTACACCTGAGCCCATGTAGAAGGACTCACAAAAATGTCTTTAAAAGGTGTGTTTGAAGTTTGTGTAAAATGACAAGGGGTGTCATTCTGATGGACAAGGGAGGTTTGGCTGTGCCTGCATGCTGAGCATAAGAGCCCAGTGTTCCTACTCAGAGGTGAGGTGATAACTTGCTTTGGGGGATATTTTTTTATAATGTTGATGCTGGCTTTTTGAGTGTTTTTCTATGCAATGTGTGTGTGTCTGTGAGTGTGTATGATGGGAAACACGCGAGTGTGTAGTAAGAACTGTGGTTTCAGTGTATGGAATTTGCTACTGGCAAGTTATTTTAGCACTGAGTCCAAGAAAAATACCACGTAGGCTTATGTTTTTGCATGTGCTTTTTTGTCCTGAAATGTATTAAAAGTCTTCCAAAATGCAGGAAGTTGCACCTTGGATTTCAGCGTTTCCTTGGGGCTGACATTCCCAGTGCACATTGCTTCATTTTCTGATTCCGCTTTTATTTCTGTTGTTTAGCAAAATGGAACCTTAGAAGAAGAGGATCCAGTCTTCAGCCTGGGGACTGGCTTCCCTGACTTTCCCTAAAGATTTTTCTTCTGCACTGTTGTACACACCATGGGAGTCTCTAGACCTCCTTTCCACATTCCTGTTGTTTTGACTTATTTCTTTGGAGTACAAATAGGATTAAGCAGAATGGAAGGGTACTGACTTACTGGAAGTGGTCTTGTTAGCTTCCTTAATGTACATGTAATAGAAGAAACAGGCTTTGAATTGAAGACACTCCACTGTGTCATTTAAAATTATTTTCTCTCAGAATATCTTTCCCTTTCAGGTGTTCTCTGCATGGATATTTGGAAGAACACTTAATTTTTTCCCACTGAAATTGTGTATCAGACCCAGAAGTGGGCTGACCCATTTGAAGCTGTTTTCCTGAGAGCACAGAGCTCCAGAGAGCACACATGCCCTTAATAAGCACCATATTACTTCTCACATGCAATCTGACAGACTAAGTATCTGAAAAAGCAGAGGCTCTGGAAGTTTCAAGAAGAAGCACTGCAGGAGAAGTGCTTATGGAAGTTCTTAGGAAGCCATTGCTTATGGGTCAGCTGAGAGTCTGGCTGTTGTGCTGGCTTTTCCTGGGGTTTTTTGGCTTTTCTGTGGGAATTTGTGATATGTGCATCTTGGTGGGTGTTTTTCAATTTCCGAACTCTGGTCACAGAATTACAGAATTGTTGAGGATGAAAAAGACCTCTAAAAAAATGAAGTCCAACCCGTAACGCAGCACTACCATCCTTACCACCATGACCCAAAGTGCCACATCCACACACCATTTGAACACTCCTAGGAGCGGTGATGCCACCACCAATACAGCAGCCTATTCCAATGCCTGACTACCCTGTCAATGAAGAAATTTTTCCATCCCCAGCTCCCTCAGCTGCAACTCATAGGACCTGTGCTCCAGACCAATGGAGCTGCTTCACCAGCTCCATTGTCTTTTTCTGGACACACTCCAGCACCTCAATGATTTGTTGAATCAAGTGGGCCAAAACTGAATGCATTCAAGGCGTGGCCTCACCAGTGCTGAGTACAGGGGAACAATCACTGCCTGGTGCTCCTGGCCACACTATTGCTGATATAGGCCAGGGGGCCATTGACTTTCTTAGCCACACACTGGCTCATGCTCAGCACCCCCAGGCCCTTTTCCAGGGGGAAGCTTTCCAGCCTGTAGTCCTGCATGGGGTTGTTGTTGCCAAAGTGCAGGACCCAGCACTTCTCCATGAATCACATACCATTGGCCTCAGCCCATTGATCCAAATTGTCAAGATCCTTCTGCAGAGCCTTCCTACCCTCCAGCAGATGGACACTCCCACCCAGCTTGGTGTCTTCTGGGAACTGACTAGGGGCACTTGATCTCCTCATCCAAATAATTGGTAAAGATGTTAAATAGGACTTTGACTCAACACTGAGCCCTGGGGAGCCCCACTAGCAACTGAACATTAACTGGATGTAATTCCAGTAACCACAAATATTTGGGCCCAGCCATCCAGCCAGTTCTGAATCTAGCAAAGGAAAGGATACATTCACTCAGGCCATGAGTAACCTCAACAGTTGTTCTAGCAGACTGCTGTCATGAATGGTGACAAAGGCTTCACTAAAGTCCATATAGACAATATCCACAGACTTTCCCTCTTCCATTAAGTTGGTCACCCAGTCATAGAAGGTGATCAGATTGGTCAAGCAGGACCTGCCTTTCACAAACCCACACTGTCTGGGTCTCGTCTCCTGGTTATCTTGCACGTATTCTGCCACATAATGACACTCAGGATAACCTGCCCCAAAATCAGGCTGACAGGTCTGTAGTTCCCTGGATTCTTCTTCTGACCCTTGTTTTAGATGGCAAATGGGTCACATTTGCTAACTTCCAGTCAGCTGGGTCCACTTACCAGTCAGGACTGCTGGTAAAGGATGAAAAGTGGCTCTCTTGAGAACTTTCATCAGCATCCTCAAACCTTTGGGTAGATGCCATCCAGTCCCACAGACCTGTGTGTGTCTAAGAGGCATTTAAGACTGTTGAGAGTTTCCTCCTGGGCTATGAGGGCTTATTCCACTCCTTGTTGTTGTGGTGTGTATTTATTTTATGGTTCATAGTTAATGGTTCAATGTTAAAGGTTTATTCCAATGTTCCCCTATGTTCCCCCCAAGGTGATACATCCCTAAGTTGTATCCTCCCCTATGCTGCCCATCACTGTAACCCAACTCCTTATTCCTGAACATTCCCTCCTTGTCACTGCAACCCTGCCCCTTCTTCCAGACCCTTCTCTGTCAATCCCCAGTTGAGCCAATCCCTGATTGTATCACCCCTTTGGAAATCCCCTAACCCTTGAGGCCCTATTGGTCCATGTGACCTATCCTCTCCTCCCCTTATCCTCACTGGTTCCATGTTGTAAACCCCACCTCATGCTCCTCCCTCATCTGTTCTTGATTTGTTAAAATTTTGTACCCACCCCCTGAAACCTCTCTTTATAAAAACCTGTGCACAGAGCTGCTCAGTGCTTTTTGTCCCTGACCCCTTCAGCCTCAATAAACCCAGGGTAGTGTGCTGGAACCCACACAGACATCCTTCTCCTTACTCTATTGCCTTACCCCTGACCTACCTTGCTCCTGTAGAGCAAGCAGCTCTAATGGTTCAGCCTGCGGTGTTGCTTCTCCAGGGCTGTTCCCCACACCTGGCATGGTGCCAGGTTGTGCACAAAAGACCAAGCCAGGGCTCTGGTGCTGGTGTCAGCTCATCACTGTCTTTCAGCTCAGGGGCTGAGTACCCTGAGGACAGCTGTTCTTGCTATTGACATCTGTGTCAAAGAAAGCATTAGGTATATCAGCCTTTTTTACCCATCCCTTGTCACTCTGTTTCCCTTTGTATCCAGCCAAGAATGGAGATTCTCCTTAAATCTGCTCTTGTTGCTGATATATTTGTAGAAGCATTTCTGCTGTATTTTACAGGATAGACAGATTAGAATCTTGTTGGATTTGGCCCTTTTAATTTCCTCACTGCATAACCTCACAACATCCTTCTAGTTCTCCTGAGTTGTCTGTTTCTCCTTCCAAAGGTCATAAACTCTCCTTTTTTCCTTGAATTCCAGCCAAAGCTTTATGTTCAGCCAAGCTGGTGTTTCCTGGCTGTTTGTCTTTCAGCATATGGGGACAGCTCCTGTGCTCCTGTACTTTTAGGGCTTCATTCTTAAAGCATGTCCAGCCTTCTTGGACTCATTTGCCCTTCAGGAGCAAATGCTTGCTGCCCAAGGGAGTCTTTCAACCAATCTCCTAAACAAGCCAAACTGTGTTCTCCAGAAGTCCCAGGCACCAGTTTTCCTGCCCTGCTCCTCATATCAGTGAGAACCAAAAACTCCACAATTTTCAGATTGTTATACCTAAGATGGCCTCTAGTGATCACATCACCCACCAGACCTTCTCTGTTTGCTGTTGGGTTCGCTGAAAACCCAGGCAGAAGGCTGTAGGGAGACCCCACTTTATCATGGAGAGAAAAGACAGTATCCGCACTGTCCCTTGTTTGTAGTTATGGAAATGTTACTAGAAAGTACCTGTTTCCCTTGTTGTCATTGGTTTATTTTTGCTGCAGTGTTTTAAATATTCCTAACCACCACCCTTCACTGGATCCTTACCCTCAGACTCCTCCCCTATCCTAGTTTATATAAGTTACTGTAACACCCTGAACCCTGCCCTTTTGGTGCACCCTCTTGTTTGAATTTCATGTTTGTTTTTTTACTATAAAAGCCTTTTTTTTTTTTGCATCATCAAATTGAACCTGTCCCATTATTTTACCACTTTGTCTCTGGCTGCTCCAGTCTCGAAGTTGTGGTCCCCAGCCACAACAGTTTGCAAAGAGTGGGTACAGGAGCTGCCATCCCTAGTTGGCTCACACACCAGCTGTGTCAGAAAGTTCTCTCCCTAACACTCCAGGAATCTCCTGGACTAAAGCACTGTTTGAGGGCAAGACCTCCAGGCGCAAGTAAAGCACTTGCAGTTCATAGAACTGTGAGAAGTAGTCTTGTGTTGGCAAATTGGTGGTTATATTCTCTTATAAACGTGCTTCAGTTGACATTTTTCCCACTTTGCTCTCATTTTTTTCCAAATTTTCAACAACACAAGAAAACCCCTAAATATAAGAGGGGCTAGCATTGTTCTACATTCTTTACTTTTGAAATTCTGCTACAACAAAACCAGCAACAGGGAAGAATGCATAGTATTTTTAATTTTTTTTTTTTTTTTTGTGCTTTGTCGATGAGTAGATTCTTTTTTAAGGATTTTTGCGTTATTTTCTGTAATTTTTAGTTGTTGTTGTTTTTTTAATAAAAAGGACTTAAAAGGTGAGTAGGATTTTGTGATTCACTGTATATAGAGCATAACCTTACTAAGAATACACAGACAATAAAGATATTATTTAACTTCAGAAATTTTGTTTTCAAAGTAACAGATACACATTTATGATCAAAGAACCTTTCTCATCAACATAGCATCCCAAGTATTTTTTTCTACATAGTTTTGATAACAAAGTGCTTCTTGAAAACAAGCAGGGAAGAGCCACAATAAAAAAAAAATGTCACAGTGTAACTGAAGCAAGTGAAAGGGGAATCCTGCCTTCCTACAAGTGCCTTCTGGCTTTGGTTTTGGCCCTCTTCAATATCATACAATTTTATTTAGCCACCAAAGGAGCTTACTAAATTTTCAGGAGCACTGAGAGCTAGCTATTGTTTCTCTGTTGGATGGATGCTGGTTGCTTTGTTCCATCCTACAGAGGTAGGAAAGAACTATCAAAGCTTTTCTCTCTTTTATTTCTTGCTATACTTTGTTCCAAAGGAAGTGCATTCTGGAGACATTCACCATTGTAAATCATGGCTTAAATTTGATACTTGGTCATCTGTTTAACTGCTGCTGTGTTTTCAGACTTGTACTCAGTGCTGTATCGTCGGGAGAACAGGGGGTGCTGTATTGTCACTTGAAAATATATGAAAATCATAATGGATAGTAATAATCTACAGTAAAATTACAGTAGTAAATTGTCAGGAAAATACTGATACTAAAGAGTCCTTTATGTTTCAAAATTAAAAGTGGCTACACATTTTATTTATTGTGTTCCATTAATCTTTTCCCATTCTTTTAAGATTGTATCTTACACTAACTGCTGACATCTAAGCCTTTCATCTACCACAGACGCTCCATATTCCAGCAGGCCTTTGATCCAATATGATTGTCTTGAATGGGATTATAGGGTCACAGCATTTTTGCCAGAGCTTTTTGAGATGCAGCGTATTTCATAAGGGGGCCCTTTTATTAAGATTTCTTCTGCCACCGTAATGGAAAACATAGATTTGTGATCTGTCTTTTACAGGATATTGAACAAAAATTATGCCATCATTATTGGATTAGTTACCTCAGTGCTTTCAGAGATTAACTTGTTATCATTACATTTTTCTAAATGGCTTATTGCTTCTTTAATACAAATGAATTTTGAGTGGCCTTGAAGTATAAAATTAATAAAGGGACAAACTGTGTAATCTAATTTTAAAAAGTGTGACTCTAAGCTTCACAAATTAAACTGGATTTAAATTCTCTCCCATATCTTTATTAGGGTTTAAATTCCCTTGTGCATTTCCATGGAAGAAAAGTTCCATGCTTAGTAATTCAGGAGACATGGAGGAAGGAATTTTCTGTAACTAGTTGAGATAAGATGAGCTGAAGTGGAAATGGAACTATGATACACAGAATTTACTGTGTACACATAAATGCAAGGAGTGTAGACCAGCAGTCTGGTCAGATATTTGATTCATGATCTTCATATGTGTCTCCAAACATGTTGCTGAAAACAGATGTTCACTGGGTCAGCAGAAACACAGCCAAGATACTGGTCTCCACACACCCTGTGAAAAAAATGGCATGTACATGCCCATTTTAGCAGTTTGTCATAGCCTGGGAACAATGATGTACAGCACTCCATAGCATACAAAATTTGAAACTGCATGCTATTTGCAAGTGGCTGAAAGAAGACATCGCCTCTGTGAAATGTGCAACTTTGTATTGCTGCTGTGGAGAATAATTTATACACCTTTAAGAAGTTTATGCAAAAGCATCTTTGTTAGGTTCTCTCTAATATCTTTACAATATATGATATCAAATGGAGAGGAAAACTCCAGGAATAAATAAAAGGACACCTACAATCCTATTGAAAAGAATACATTGCTTTCCCCATAAAATGCTGACTCCAAGTGTATACTACCTTCAATAAATCATTTTCTAAAGAATAAAATGCATCCAAATAGTTATTCTGGGAATATTAGTGGTTCTGGCATAGCAGTAAAACACTAAATTTGGGCACAGATTAGTTTAATCCTTTGTGGAATCTGACAACATTATCATGTGACCATCTATTATGTCAATTAGCTTGACTTCAGACATGTGAAAAGAATTCAGTGACATTGGATCTGTGGCTTCTGAATGTTGCTGCAGTGGCTGTATCTCTTTTATTAAGATACAGAAATTTGTGGTTGTTTCTGGTTCCCTGAGTTCTATTTTGGACCTCCATACTGCTTATATATGTTCACTTACATCTTCCACTTGCATATTTACTTGCTGCAATTTCCCCCATTTTTTCCCATATGAAAACGGAGACATTTGAGTGAGGTCTTCTAAACAGCTGTCAGGTAATGTAGAAATAATTAATGATAAAGTGGAGGGCCACAAGAAATTTTCCTTTTATTTTGATGCAACCTATTCTGTTCAAGAAAAATATACTTTCTACCCAGATGAGTGACATCTAGGTATCCTCACAAGGAAAAAAGTCTGTTAATAGGAAGAAGAGTTAATTCATGGAACAACACAGTGAAAAGAAAAATATTTTCAAAGGTGTGGGGTGCTTTTTGGTTTTTCCTAGTATTTGTCCACAGGAAGCTGCAGTTTAAAACTTGGGGCATTTAAATCTTTTGCCAGTATACCTCCTGAACATCTGATATGGATTTCAGGACTAAAGCTATCCATTTGGTGAGAAACTTTTTGCTCAGGGTAATGTGCAACATGTTGGACAATCAGATACTACTAAATTCGGGTATACATCTGGGGCGCTGATAACTGTGTTTTGGAAAAGTGGTTTTATTATTAATTGCCTGGTTGAAAGACTTAAACCATTTGGTGCTCGGACACATTGGAATCTTTTAAGTAAATAGTTTAGTCTTGGCATCCTTTCACTGTAACTGCTGCAACTTATCCAGTTAATGTTGAAGGGGTGGATGTTTCATCTCGAAGCACACTTAGAAGGACAAAATTTGATTTTATACACACTGTCTCTTATACTAAAAGCACAGATTTTCAAACACTTTATAGAAGTCCATAATTCATGCCCAGCCACAGGCAGAATTTGCAACTATTTCAGCCTAAGTTGGGAAAGCACCTTTTTCTTTGTTGGAGAAACCTGCATTTCTTAGACTGCCTTGAATTCAGGTTGGGAGTCTGACATCACTGACTACATTCAAATATTGCTATCAGAATTTGGTGGTAGAGGAAGAAAATTTACATTTAAACAGGTTGTACAGTCATGGAATATAAGCATATTCCTATATGAATACCAATATATTATAATAAAAATTGTTAAGCATCAATCCTGGAAGTCTTTACTAAGTGCTTAACTTTCAAAGGACTCCTAAGTCTGTAAATCTAAGCAGATGTGTAACTGTTTGCAGGATTTGTGCCTTAGGACTTTTCTGTATCCTATGTAGCTCCATGAAAGTCAAGTTTGGGATATTTAAAAGCCTTCGGGTGACATATATGCACCTTGTTGAGGTGTTAAAACAATTTTTAAAGTAGAAGATAGTCATATGTCAGTGAAAATAATTTAAAAATAGGACAGAATACCTATCAGGACCTGTATGTGTATCTATGTGTAAACAAAACAAGAAAATACCTACAGCTGCACTTCAGCAGAAAAGGTACAAGATTTGGTAATGCAACAGGAGATCAATAGGATTCCTGCGATCATCTTTTGCTCTACAGCTCTGAGTATTTTAAGAAAATAATTAGTTTCACTGTTGCAATATAGTTTGCCCAGTAAAAATCTAGAAACTTCTGCATCTACTGATCTCAGCCAACAGTGGCTGAGAGGGATGTGTTGATACTTAGTTTTGTCTCATTAAAAGTGGTGAAGTCAAATCCCAAAGCCCTGCTGCTTCCCTCTAAAAGTAATCACCCAGAGAGTTAAACTCTGGTGAAACAAAAGAAGTCTGTCCTTTGACAAGATCAGAACTGGTTTAATGGACTAATAAAGCTTTACAAATTTCAGGTAGGCCATTTCACTTCTAAGAAAAGTCAGTACTCAGGTAAAAACCGCAAATATTGGAGAACTGGCAGCATAAGAGGCTTTTTTCTGTACCTGGGCATATTTGTATTATCACAGTACAGACACATTATAGGCAGTAAAAAGTAATGGCTTTTTACTAAACATACAGACTGTCTTATTTTTCTTTTTTTTTAACCCCAGCAACAATAGCGATTTTTCAATAACAGTGTTTTTACTGTATTTTCACTTTGTTTTTTAAAATCTGAATATTACAAAAATATAAACCCATGTGCAGATGACTGTTCTGAAAGATATCTGACCTATCAGATACCTAAGTTTCAAGATTTATTATGTAGAACTTAAATTAACCCACGGTTTATTCCTAAATGTGCCCATCTCCACTTCTGAGAAAGAATAATTCCACTGAATGCTCATATTCTGTTTCAGGAAATCAATTCTAAATCTGTATTCTTGACTTTGTCTTTTGCTACTGCACTGTCTCCCCAGAAGGTGTTTTAAATTGAATTTTTTATTATTTATAGGCTCTTGTTAAAGACTGTAAAACTCTGCCTGTGTTAAATTTTCCTTTTGACCTGCTGGTCAGCTGATACTCTGAATGATCCTGTCTTTGTGCAAACACACTAGATACTTAGGAGAAAATGAAATACTTAATTCTTAGGGAATAAATGCTCAGTCAGAGGTTTTGTTTCCTTGGTAGGCAAAAAAGATGCTACACTTGTCAGAAGATGTGAAAGGTTAATCAGATAAACTGATAGGAAATTTGCCAGAGTGCTACACTTCCATTTTTCATAATAAGGATAATTAAAACTGCATGACTGGAATGCAGAGAGGTGACTCAAATAATTGACTGGTTAATGTTAAGAAGGTGTAAATTCTCCAGAAAAGCCCTGTGCATGCCAGCTGAAAATGCAACCCATGAAATAAATCCATCTGCCTACATTTGTTTTAACAGTAATACTGACCTTAGAGCAAGGTATTTCCGAAGGATTTTTAATGACCAGCTGGAGTTAATAGCCTCTGGCTGTACCTCAGGCTTTAAACTCTGCCTAGCAAGCCATTAATTCCTAGGAAATGCTCTGTTACTTGGTTGTTACTGCCTAACAGCATGACAACCTAGACTGTAAATAGCTGTTAGCAGAGAAAATATTCTTAAATGCACATAGTACCCTCCTTCAGAAAAGTCTCCAAACTGTTTACAAGGTGAGGGTTCTGAAAAAGAAAAGTAAGCAGAAATGATTATGTTGCTGGAAAAATAGTCTTTCATAATGGACAGGTCTAAGCAGACACATATTCTCAGTACATCTCTGAGAAATTAGATACCCTTTAAGGCTGTGTCATTGCCCACTGCTGGTGTTTCTGGCTGTAGGCTAGGGAAGCAACAGCATTACCCACTTCTGCTGCTGGCTACTGGCCAGCACAGTCTGAGTTTTGTGGACATTTATGAGTCTTCCGGGGAAATATGTTGAACGTCTGCAAATGTCTGTCACCAGGGAACCAGAACGGCAATAAAAAAAAAAAGTTGTTTATGATTAAGTCTTTCTGTGTGTGTACAACATCTAAGACATCTAAGGCAATAGAGCCTTATCTGCAGTGATTCTGAAGGTGAGAAAAACATGATTACTGAAAAGGATGAGCCAGACAAAAATCATTTCTGATTGCTGCCATGTCTTCAAGAACATCTGTGATGACATTAGTAAGTATGACATTAGAAGTATGAAGAGTCAGACCCAGTGACTGATAAGCCAGAAGAAGCACCTGGCTGGAAGCCAGATTTTCTAGCTTATTCTGTAACACCAGCATGGCCAGAGTGGCACATTCAGGCCACCATTTCCCATTCAAGCACAAGCATTAGTGAGGTCATAGCCAAGGAATTTATTCCTGATGCTGAGAAACTGTAAGCTCGTGTCTAACAGCATGCACATCAGTTGCACTTGACACAGTACGCTGCCTAGCCTTAAGCATGGGACCTCAAGCTTTGCCAGGCCATTAGTAAAGGCTGTGCAGAAGGCTTTGCTAGGTATGCAGCTACCCTAGGAAAACACAGAGCTTCTAGAGCCTGAAATTTATTCATAACAACACACCATTAAACCCACCTGTTTCAAATTTGTGTATGAGAGGAGACTAATACTACAGATTTGTAACAGTACTAAATATAGTATGATAAATAGCTTTTGTCACATGTTGATTAAGGAATTTTATCATATGGATATGAATAAAAAACAGTGATGAGCATAAAACTGCAGGAGAAATGAGCCTCAAAGGTACAGGAAACATAAGATTGGTCTTCTGTTAAAGAGCATTTTGCAACATTGATCTTTTTAATTTCATCATTATTTATCACTGGCCTACTATGAATTTGGTAGGTCTAACATGGTTACAAGTTCTCTGAACAAGTACTAATACATTTTGTTATAATTTTAAATAGAATGGTCAAGAAGCTAGCAATATGAAAGTTTGAAACCTGTTTGTTGCAGACTTTCTGAAAAGACCTCTTGTGCTTTCTCCCTGTTGTTTCATAATTAAGCTTTCTTTATTCCATGACAAACAAGTATCATATCATTATCTAGCCACAGATCACACATTTTCATGCACTGGCACAACTCAGAGCAGCACTAAATCATGTTCATTTTTGATTTCTCTTATGGGTACACAGCAGCCAAAACTGAACTGAGTGCCTGGCAAAATATGAATCATCAGCATGTCAGCTGCAGCGCAAGAGCAGCTCTGACAAAAGATGCACAAGGTCTTGCTGATGAAGTTTTTGCTCCATCCTCTTTACACCTGGAGAAAAAATCTAGATAGGGTCGAGCTCCCTGTCTTCTCATTCTTTTGGCCCTCTGTTCCCATGAACAGCTTGGCTCTCACCCTGTGGCATAGAGAAGGATTTTTGAGAGGTAGTAAGTAATGCCACAGCTTCCACATATTTTGAATACTGAGGATGCTGGAACCACTGAAAATAGATAATGTCTCCCTAACTAATACAGTTACTTGTTTTACGTGTTGCATTTCACATGTTGTAATGTACTGCCCCACATGATCATGTTTAGAATATTTCACTGCTGTATCCCATAAAACAGAATCATAGAATAGGCTGAATTGGAAGGCACCCACAAGGATCATTGGATTCAACTCCTGGCCCTGAGTCACACCATGTACCTGAGTACATTGTCCTAATGCTCTAGTACTCTGCCAGCCAAGTGCTGTGACCACTTCCCTGGGAAGCCTGTTCCAGCACCCAAGCACCCTCTGGGTGAAGAACCTTTCCCTAATATCCAACCTAAACCTCCCTGACACAGCTTCAGGGGTTACCTGAAGGGTATCTGGGGTTCTGTCGCTGATCAGCAGAGAAGAGATCAGAGCCTGCCCCTCCTCTACCCCTCAGGAACAAGCTGTAACTGCAGTGAGGTCTGTCCTCAGTCTCCTCCAGGCTGAACAGACCAAATGGCCTCAGCTGCTCCTCATACAGCTTCCCCTCAAGGCCCTTCACCATCCTTATGGCCCTCCTCTGGATGCTCTCTAACAGGTTAATGTCTTTTCTGGATTATGGTGTCCAAAACCAGTAACTACACTAAGAAATCACACAAGCCTTTTTGCATTCTAGGTACTCACCCAGTGTCACTTTCAGTTTCCTTCTCAGGTACTAAAGTTACTGATGCTTTATTTCTTTTTCCTTACATTACAGCCTTACAGTATTTAGTTAGTCCTTGGAAAAGGCAAGAATTAATGATTTCCTTGAAACCACAAAGCCAACAAATGAAGATTCAGAGCAACCAGGCTTCTTTAGTCCTATCATTTCAGTAGATTTTTTTTTATATAATAATTATTATATTTGCTTTTAAAATACTTTTCCTTAGTTCCCATTTCTACAATATTTTACAGTACGAGTATCACTTTGGTCATTAACTAGATGGGGAAAAACTGCCACTTGGAGGATGGGAATTCAGCTTCATATCATGTTTGATATAATATTATTTCATGACAAAAACTGTTTTGTGAGATCAAATATGAAAGAACCTCTTATGGTATTGTAGCTGCTACCAGAGATTTTTTTTTATGCCCTCTGAAATGAAAAAAATATGTAAAGGTAAGGAAATACATAGTTTAAGCTCAGGTTTGAGCTCTTAAGCAAACTCCAGTGGACAACTCTGAGAGATAACATGGAAAACAAGAAGTATGACATTGTGGGGACAAGAGAAACAGGGGAGCAACAAACTATATGCATTAAACTTAGGATTGCATGAACAGCATTATGAGCTTTTCGGCTCCTACTTTGTGATTTTTAATACATTAAGATTCACTTTACAGGTGACAATAACTTGGCATTATGATGTTCAGATTTGGATTAATTCAACACATTTTTTTAAACATATTTATTTGTAGTTTACAGATACATACTCTCAGTCTTTTCTTCAACATAATACAATATTTATTTTTGCTATTTCATTTTAAATGATGCATTTGCATATATACCTTTCATTTATAGAGGTATTTGAAAAAATATATTTTCCAACCAGGCTTTATGTGGTCTGCACAAAGCTGTATAAAGCTCTTTTAACCAGTATGAATTATATTCATGCAAGTGATTATCAGCTGTGAAAAAGATTCAGTGTATTATATTATTATTTAAATATTAGATTATCATTTAAAGGTGATCCAATGTAAATAATCAGTTTGATGCAAGAAATTAAGGGAACAAAGGAATATTGTATTAATGAGAGAATGACGGAAAACAAATTGGTATTTTGTCAGAGATGTCATAAGGAAGGGATTAAATCTGAAGATAGACAAGGTTAAAGAAGGGTTAATACCAATAAAGGAAGAATGATTGCTAAAATAGCTGAAAGGAGATTTATGAAAAGTGCATTCCACCGACTTGCAAATATGAGTATTGCAGGCAAAGGAGTGTGGATGACAAACTGTTTAAAGAAGGAGTGAAGGCAATGGAATACTAGAGTTATACTTCCTTTGGGAGGTCAAGAAATCATGATATTGCAGTGTCCAACAGGCTAAATGAAGGAATGAGAAAAACAAGGTTTTCAGTTAATGTATAGAGACTGTGGGGGGAAAGTTGGCAATCCACGAACTGTTGTTTTTATTTTCTGTCATAGAGCTGTTTCAGCCACTTTTTGACTAACACTGGAATGATTCTACAGACTTCTCTATACTATTTTCATAGCTACTTTAAACAAGCTGCTCAATAAGTGGAGATATTTTCCATTTTGAAGGGATCCCAACTGAGGGATTATTTTTGTGAGGCAGTGGTCTGCAACACTGAAAACATGTAATTTTTAAAGGCATAAAGGCTACAGTCATAGACTGGCCTATGTTGCTGTGAACAAATGATCATACACAACATTCAGCAAACATAGAAAAATGCAAACCATAAAGATGAGTTTTTCAAACTGGTTAGCTAACCAAGCATGAGATTAGTTTAAAGACAAAAAGAAGTACCTTCTCACTGTCTCTCCATTCAGTCCTCTTTTCCTATGTTCTATAATTTTTGGTGTGTTGATGGGGGTTTTGTTTGTTTGTTTTTTGTTTTTAATAGCAAAGTCATCACTAGGAATACTATGGTGGAAATTAATGCATTGAGTAGATACTGGTAATTTCACTTTCATCTGATGTATAGCATTTTTGTTTACATGTTAGATTTGTTTGGTTTTGATGGAGATATGGGCTTGGCAAAGCTTATAGATGTCTTACAGCAGTCTCTTGTTTCAAGCAAAACTCTGTTCGTGTGACAACTGTGCTTCCATTTTTAACAAAAGCATTTAATCCATATGATAAAAGCCAGTTATAGAGAAATTCATTCGTTTAAAGGCTTTTCTTTTCTCCTTTTATTCTTACACTAGTCTTATATTCCATGGACAATGACTATCTTGCTGCATTTTTAGTACATTTCTAGTACATTTAGTCAATTTCTGTATTAAATGGAATTAGAATGTACAAGCTATTTTATTTGCAATGTTTCAGAGTGTTGTGGGCTAGTTGGATATTTCAGTTTCAAGTAGTGACCAGCTTTCTCATACTTTTAAACTTTGAAGAAAAATTAAGTTATTGAGATAATACTTGCTTAATTTGAAAATATCACCAGTATACAGCTAAAGACTTTCCGTGTATGATAAAATCTTTGAGTTCACTGATATACTTTATGATATTAACTTCATCTTGTTATGAAGCTAATAATGCTTCATAACTTACTGTGAGTTTGACTAATTTTGTAACTCATGAAAGAATATGAAGTTTTGTAGCTTCATACCAATTATCAATACGCAGTTTCCTGTATCTTCGGCCCTCTGAAAATTGGTTCTAGCATGATCTTTATCATATTTTGCTGACTTTATTTTGACTTGTGCTTGCTGCCAGTAAAAACAGCATTTCCCTTTTTATCATCTTAAATTTTGGTAAAACCTCACAGGTTCTAGGATGTGTAAATAGCTCTTTTAGTTAAGGAGAGTATTTTATATAAAGCAGGAAGGTCACACATATGAAACTGAAATGTTCACTGGAGTATTTCATCCTGTTAATAGCTGTCAGTAAGAGAACAGGCCAAGGCAAAGTCATTAACTTTCCATCCTGTAACAAGTTTTTCATGCTTCATCTGCATATGTTACAGGAACTTTTTAGAATATCAATAGGGAATACCATGGAAATTACTAAGATCTCTGCTTCAATGCGCTGTGCTTGATTCCGTGGAACAAACTTTGGAAATGGTCTCCGGTATTCAAATGTTCAGCAGGACAGCAGCAAGACATCATGATTTTTTTTAATTGTCTCAATGTATTGGGTATGATTAATGTAACTCATGCTTTCTTTGAATAGCACCTGCTGTGAGTGCAGACAGGTACAGGGAAAGGATTTATTTTCAGGATTATTTTCCACAAGAAAATTTATAAACTATAGATAGAAATGTAATCACCAACCTGAACACTTCAGCTTCTCTAATAACATTTCAGAAAGATACATAATAAGAAAAATTATGAAAATCTTGACTGTGCCAAGATTAGCTAAGAGATTGATATATGGTACAATTTCTAAATTTTATCCTTGTGGCCGTGTTTTTTACCAGTCTGACAAATAAGAGTCAGCCTCGATAGAAGGTAGAAGAACTCCTCAGGTTTGATTTAAGGAATATTACACAGAACTGGTCAATTCAGGGCCAGTTTTTTTTAATCCTACAGAGACTCCCCAGCAAAAGACTTGATGGCATTTGCATTAAGAAGAAACCAAACATACTAATCTATCACTTGGAACACAGGAACACAGAAAATGTTCCTTTCCTGCTCAGGAGCAAATAAACATCCCCAGGATGTCAAATTAACAGGAATTACATTCCAAAGGGGGAAAAAAACCAGAAGGAAAAGAAAATGAAAGAGAGAGAGAGAGAGAGATAAAATTATTCCAGTGTGAACTTAAAGGCTGTGTGGGATTCACTGCTCACAAAGTTCATCAATAGAATTTGCAGATTCTGATGCCTCCAAGAAGCAACTCCCCTTCTCCTTACTGAAGGCAGTTTCTTTAATGGAACATTAATATAGAAAGCATAAGCAGCAATGAAATTATACTGCAAATCAAATGGGAGATGTGGGAGAAAATGAACACCTGGAACTCATGGAAGTCAACATGTCTAACTATTCTGCTAACAGCTGCCCAAAATACAGTATTTTAGTGGGTAAATTTTCAAATTTATAATCAGCATCTAGAAATGCCACATTTGCCTATTCAGAAATCCTCTGCTGTGGCTAGCAAATAGCAATACACTGAAATCTATTGGTCACTTTTTACACACTGTGGTCTTCTCTGAGAATCTCTTCAATATGCTTTATGCTTTGCTTGCCACTGCAGTGTTGAGGCAGTTCCCATCCCAACTGTAAAGGACAACAATATGGCTGTAGCAAAACAAAATAGACCTGCCTTAGCTCTTCGTTATCTTGTACCCACCATTTTGAGCAAGCCACAGATCTCTATGAAGGTGTATACCATGTTCATTTCAGCTAAGGGGTCTGAGAGCATTTTGCTTGGTACTTTCCTGTTGCTTAGAGCAGTATGCACTCTCTAGTTTATCACTATGATGTGCATAAAATATATTCCATATGTGGTGGTCATATGCATTGATAATTCTATTTACCGTGCACCTTTGTGTGCCTCACCTGCAGTTCATCCCATCAGTCTACCTCCTCCAGCATTTATTCTAACATTCCAAACTTCTGAAAAGCTTCAAACAGCTGGAACTCTTCCTTTCTTTTTCCCCCCCCCTCTTTTCCTTTTTCCCTTCAGACTTGTCAAATATGTATTTCTTTCTCTTCCCCCTAACAGGAATACAGTTGTTAATATCCAATTAATACTGGCAAAAAAGATCAAATGTCCATATTTTGCCCTGAACCAAAGTATAGTATCTGCTGTGTCTCATCAAAGTGCAAAGCTTAATGATGGGCTTTGGCAACGTACCTTGGGGAAGAGGAGATTGCTACAGTTCTCAGAGAGCAGCCAGGAATTCTCTGGTATTTGGAATATTCTTTCTGAAATATTCAGAATTTGAAGTAATGGAATTCTTATCTAGCAGTACTATTTCTGGTGACTTTTAATAGTTTCAAATATTATTTGTGTCAGAGATTTACTATTAAAAATTCTCTAAAGCAGCTGTATTAGCTCTGTATGTTGTAGTATCTGTTATTAAAGATCAAGACTAAAGAAATAGTCCCCATAACTTTTTTTTAAACTCTAATGTTTTGCATTTATTACATGTGGGAGTGGCAAACACCCTACAGACTGTCTGAAGTAACATAACATTTATATTGGCATTCACTTGATTTTTACTACCTATTTCATTATTTGTATCAGTGTCACTTATTTTTTGACTATTTAAAATGAGGGTCCTTTGAAGGTAATATTACCAAGTGTTCTTTCCACCTACTGGAGTTTATTCATATTAGTAATTTCCATTCATCTTTGTTTTTTATTTGCACCTATTTTTTATATATTTGTCTAGTGTACCCTTTCCCATGGCTTCTTTAAGTGCCCTAGTTTAGCTTATTTTTTAATTCCTGGGTTTATTTTTTACAGCTCCTAGTATATTACAGTGATCTTTAGCCATAATGCATAAGAAGTTTTTGAGCAGTTGGCTTGTTGAACAGCAACAAAATTGTCTAAGTTGATGGTGTAAACATCAAGCCGATTAACAAAGGCAGGTTTCTGCTACTCTGACTATGGGATAGAAATACACTTTGGACAACTCTGGAATACATTCAATCAGAAACATAAAAAGTTATGTTATCAAACTTCTTCCACTCAAGCTTCTTCCAGCGTACAAGAACTATAAAAAGTGTCATAAATGAAATTAATAATGTTGACATTTAAGAAAGTATTGACACAATTGATGGTAGAAAGCAAGTTCTTCCATGTTTTCACTTGACAAAAAAAGAGGAGTAGAATGATTAAAAGAGTTGCACAAACTATCAACTGGACTCATTGTGTGCATATGGGCATTACATACAAAGCTCCAAGTTGTGGTCTGCAAATGTGTTGGATGTATGGGAAACATCTCTTACAGTTTGTCTTGATGGGGTGCCTGATGACCAGTTGCCGTTTCCCAAGAAAGAACTTTGAAACTTTCACAAACAAGCCTTTAATTCGTCAGGTATTTCTGATTTGATAGGATAAAATGTGAAGAGTAATTTAAGTAATGCATAGGGAGTTCACTATATGGGTAGGTTGAATTTGCTTTTGTACTGACAGGGATGTCTCATTTCATAGCAAATTGAAAGGAGTGGTGATCAGAAAAGAGGCAACCTCTAAAAAAGAAACGGAAGAAATAATGCAAGAATATGAAAGCTGAATAGGAGTAAGGAGTTTGAACATCAGCTGGTCCTGTAAAATTGTGAAAAGAAAAACAGCAACTTTAACTTCAGCTGCCATGGTAGTCATATGTTCAAGCAGACTTTAAATCTTGAACACAAGTCTAATACAAACTAGCCTATACCTCAGACCAGTGATCTCATTGCAATTTAATTTAAAATCCATCTGAAAAGCAACAATTCAACCTGGGTTCAAGAGAGAGAGTGTTCTGCCTTAGTGACTTTGTTCTTTCAGATAATCTATTTTGTTTTCCAATAGTGGGAATGCAATGAGCGCCTTGAAGAAATTACCAGTTTCTTCAAGGAGGAAATAAGGACAAGGTGGTGTAAGAATGCGTATTTGGATGAATATGCTAGGTAACAGAGAATTCTGTGTGCTGATGGCTTCTCAAAAAGACAGAGGTAAATATAGCAGCAACTTCCCACCAGCTCTGTCTTGCAAAGAGAATATGGAAGTAAAATGGAGGCAGGAGTGAAAGAACTACCAGGATGAACAGGAGAAGGAGCTAAATAGATGAGATGAAGAGGAAGAATGAGAGGAAGAGAATTAAGGATGACTATGTAAGTGGGCTAGGGAGTGATGAGTAAAAGTACACCAAGTCTGTGTTTCTCAAATTGACACCAACCAAAATTTCAGCAAAACGAATATTTCTTTCCAACCCTAAGTTTATTCAAAACAGAATGTTTTATTTACTCTGTGTGTACTCAAACTGATAGCATTTGTTCACAGGGATACAAAGACTTGCTATGTTCAGAAAACCGAAAAGAAGCAAAAGTTTAACATGTTTTGCACTTCATCTTACCAAAGTGGTGAAGCTGAAGGGTTTTGTTCATTCACAAGAGCCAAGCAAAAACTGGGCAGGCCTTGGCCGCGGCCAGCATTTGGTGCACAGCGGCTGAGAAGGCACAACCCGCACTGGGGCCGTGGTGTCGCCGTCACTTGGGTTTCCCTGCGGAGCCGCTCCCCAGCCGCACGGGCAGGATCAGAGTGGCTTTGCCTATGCCGGGTTCAGCCAGCGAGTGCTCAGCGTGCAGGCCGCAGCGGCGCCTCAGACCCACGAGGGAGCCCTGCGAGTGCCCTCAACACCGACAAGGCCTCTGTCCCAGCTCTGGCTCGTGGTGTCCCCTGTTTGAGTCGGGCAGCCAAGGCTGAATCTGCAGATTCGGAATCAAAGAAACACGGAATATCCCGAGTTGCAAAGTACGGACCCAGAAGGACCACGGAAGTCCAACCCCTGGCCCTGTGCAGGACATCCGCACGAGTCACACTATGTGCCCGACAGCCCTGTCCAAACTCTTCCTGAACTCAGTCTTAGTACTGGGCGGCCTGTTCCAGTGCGAGCCACCCTCTCCGTGAGGAGCCCGCAGTGGGCGCCGCGGCGGCCCCTGCTCTGTCATGGGTCACCGGAGGTCCGGCGGCAGGGCCCAGCCCCGCCCCGCCCCGCGCATGCGCGGCCCTGGGCAGCGGCTGCAGCGCGCGCGAAAATTCCAAAGGCGCGGCGCGGCGGGCGCGGGTAAGCGGCGGGAGGGGCGACACGGAGCGGGTGTGGGGAGCTCCGGCGGGACCTACCCAGGCGCTGGAAGGGAGCGGCGGCTTCTTGCCCGCGGTGGTCGCGGGCCGGGGGCTGTCGTGGCCGGAAGGGGTCCGCTAGTGCGGATCATCCGCCGGGCTCCGCGCCCTCCCCTGCTCCCCTCCGCGGGAGCCGGCGGCGACGGGCCCGCCGGGAAAGGCGTCGGGCCGGCCGTCCCTGAGCCTTTGAGGTCGGCAGGGGAAGGTGGCGTGGCAAGGCCGTGCTGCATCCTGAGAGGTGCTGCCCGAGCTGCTGCGTGCCTCATCCCTGGGGTCGTTGTGTCCGTGCCAGCGTGCCCCATCCAGCCTGGCCTTGAGCACTTCCAGCGATGAGGCATCCCCAGTTTCTCTAGGCAGCCCGTGCCAGTGCCTCACCACTCTCTGGGTGAAAAGTTTCTTCCTAATATCTAGCCTAAATTTTCTCTGTCTAAGGCCATTCTTCCTTGTCCTATCACTACATGCCCCTGTAAAAAGGCCGTGTCCAGCCTTCTTGCATTCCCCGATAGGTACTGTCTGGTCCTGAAAACATCTGCAAAGAGAGACATCAACATCTCTGCTGACTGTGTTTTGCTATTCCCCATCCTTCTAGGGAGGAAACAGTGACAAAAGGTCATTTTGTGATATATGTGCAAGATCGGTGCAGCAATAATACATGGATACCTTCCTACGTGGCTGATAGAGGGAGGGGGATTTGTTTCTGATTCGGCAGACTTTGCCAACTTTTGTACTGTGCAATCTGCCACAGACATCTGTGGTGGAGGAGCTCCATTAGAGCAGGCTTTTAAAGAATACTGTCAGAAAATGTAGCTGGCCTTTTATTTAAACTAAAGATTAGGGAAGACAGATGTCCCATAAGTGCTGGGAGAATCTGACATTTTAAGTTTTGTGTTTGGTTCACAAGTGTAGATAATTAAATTTCCACTCCTCTCAAAATTTTTCCGAATGGCCATTTTTCATATGGGAGAATAACTAAAATAACTAAAATGGGATAATGTTCACTCTGAGTGAAGAAACCTTCAGGTAAAAGTGCAGTGAATAACAATCTAGTGATGGGCTTTTTGAAAACTAGGAGAATCTTCAGAATTTGGGATTTTTTTTCTGATATGTAATTAAAGGAACTGAAGCTGCCCCCCATCTCTTTTGTGTAAAGAAAGCTTTATTGTCTGCGCCCAATAAATAAATTGGTTTATGTTCTGAGTTACATTAATTACTTGCTCCATTATTTGGGTTTATGCTCATCTCCCCTTTGCTCAAGATTGAAAAGTTGTGTCATAAGAATTGGTCACCATATGGTACTTGAAGCAGGGGTGAAGACATTGCTGAAGGCACAGCGGCCAAATCCCTGGGAACATGTTGGATTTGGGCATTCCTGCGCGCCCCTTGGGCACGTTGGGCACAGTGGGGCAGGTTCATGGTGCTGCCACCTCTTGGGCCCCTCTGCGGGGACTTCAGAGAACGTGGCTCTTGGGGGAACCCAAGTCGGAAACAGATCCCAAAGGTTAGCTTTGTGCTTACAGGCATGGATCAAGTTTTGGTAATAACTTCTATACTTCTTATCGTAATTTCCTCAGGAAGTGAGATGTGTGTGGTTCTGCCTCTCTGTGTCTTTGGCTGCTAAGGGTTGAACATGATAATTTTAATCAAGTTTGAAAGCAAGATAAAGGTTTTAAGTGGTTCTGTTCCTATATATATTCTAAAATTTGAAGGGAGGGTCAAAAAGAAAGACTGATATTCCCCATATTCTTAGGCAGTAGTCCTCCAGGACTGTATCACCTCTCTTACAAAGACAGGCAGAGAAAGTTGCGACTGTTCAGCTTGAAGAAGAGAAAATTGTGCAGAGAACTCATAGCCACCTCCCAGTATCTGAAGGGGGCCTACAGAGAAGCTGGAGAGAGACTCTTCATCAGGAACTGTAGTGATAAGACAAGGGGCAGTGGGTTCAAACTGAAAGAGGGAAACTCTGGGTTGTATATTAGGAAGAAGTTCTTTCCTGTGAGGGTGGTGAGACCCTGGAACAGGCTGCCTAGGAAGGTTCTGGAATGCTCCAACCCTGGCAGCGTTCAAGGCCAGGTTGCTTAATTCCTTGAGTGGCAGGGAGGGTTGGGACTAGATGATCTGTAAGGTCCATTCCCTTTCCTTGACATTGTATGATTCTGTGATCCCATCTGGTCAGCACATACATATGGAGCAGCTGGGTGGCTGTACATGAAATTAACCACAGGGTGCTGTGGGTGAAAGTGTCATGAGAGGCAGTGGTGGGAGTTGGCATGATGTTATGAGGAGTTACAGCAACAAAGGATACCCCTTTGAAGGCACTGGACACAGTTGTTCCATCAATGGAACAGCCTTGGGCACTCAGCGTGCTTTTAAAGTAGAATTTATTTATTTTTTCCCTAAGACGTACATTTCGGTACAGTGCCCTACAATTGTGAAGATGCTGCTTTTGGCAAAGAGGTCTTTCAAAAGACATTTGGGTGGAGGATCTTGAGACGGGTGACAAGAAATGGGTGAAACAAGTTTTTTCTGAAAAAAGAACTCAGAAAGTGTTAGAATCGTTTGATATACATGGAATAATTTACATGGAAATATATTGCATGAGATTGTTCCCAAATAAAAATCTAAAGTCTTTGATTTATCAGATTTTTTTTTAAAAAAAATACTTTTAATGAATACAGCATATTTTGTGCCAACCTGATTTAAACAATGCACAGAAGTATGGCAGAATGTTAAGATCTTGCTACATGTATAGGTGATAGAACAGATCTCAAAAATCAAATCTTAAACAATTCAGCTTTCACCAAGAAGGGTATTCCCAGACCATATGTTTCAGTTAATGCTATAATAAATTCCTGTCATTGTTAATATTATTAAAATGAAGACAATGGTAATACTTATTAAAAAAATCTGTATTTCCTTTCATGCAGCTTTGAAAATTAGAAAATTCTTTGTGCTTGGGACTTGGTGCTTGGGACATACCACTGGCTCCCAAGAACACTTTAGGACCATGCAGTTTAATTTTTAAGTTAGAGGAATGTACAGTATGTTAAATATTCTGTCCTTGGAGAAGAATAATGACTTTGCAAGTATTGCAGAATATTTTAAAATTAGTAAGACTTAGTTATGTGTTTTACTATAGAAGTAATATGATTTTAGATGGCTGTGACAAATGGTATGTAATGATTTGGAGGTGCAAAATATTCTTTATTAGTATTATATTAATCATAATCTCATTAAACATTAATTAATAAAGAAAATTCAAGGTTGTTTATATTAATGATCATAGTTTACTCTTCTGAATTTTAGAAGTTTTGATTACAGCTTCTTTAAAATTTGTTCAAGAATGCTTTTACTCTGTGTGATGATAAAGGGCAGACTCATGTCAGATGCTGTTTGTGAGCAGTTTCTGTTTTTAAACTGTCAGCCTTGCATATGGTTGCAGGGTTGTCACATGCTTCTCCATGCATGTTTTACTTCCAGTAGAAATTATATTTCTAAGCAATACTGTGAGCTATGGTTTCATAATTTTACTAGTGATGAGTTGTACAGGTATTACTGGGCACAGTCTAAAGACAGATTACTTGCTCAAGTGTAGTCTGCACAGCATCGTTTATGGTAATGTTGCAAAATAAAGCCCATGAGTCTACTGCAACAAAATGAACTTTGTAAATCTTTGAGAGGAATAAATAAAAAAAAAAATTGTAAATGGAGTAAAACTGATGTTGCCAGGAATTTGGTTTCAGGGGCTTTTTTTGGTTTGTTTTGTTTTTTGTTTTTTCATTTGGTTTTGGTTTTTTTGTGTGTGTGTGTGTTTGTTGGGGATTTTTTTCTTCTTTTTTAAAAAAATTAAACAAGTATATAAGTAAATGTAACCTTCTTTAAAATCCGAGCAGAACTAGTCAGGTTTTGGCAGTGGTGAAGCAGAATTACTTAACTAACTTTAATGATTTCCTTAGTGTCGTGTGTCAGAAGTGAGAATTGGATTCTTAGGCTTTGGACTCCTGAAGCCAAATTGTAGTGCTGTCCTTCCTCCCTATGAGTAGATTTAGTTTTGGTGAATTATTTAGATTAGGAATCTTAATTAAATCAGTCAG
Organism: Parus major; assembly: GCF_001522545.3. NCBI lineage: Eukaryota > Metazoa > Chordata > Aves > Passeriformes > Paridae > Parus > Parus major. The sequence goes on along the minus strand of NC_031799.1, from coordinate 37,841,185 downwards.
ATCAATCTGATAGGTGAATTTGATTCAGTCATGTATTTTTAATGAATCTTGGTTAACAGTGTGACAGTGTTGAAGTATTCCAGATAGCACTGTGATAAGTTATCAACTAAATTGAGATATGTGAGTGTCCAAGGAGAAGAGGCTAAGAGACATGCCACTAGCTAGTATTTTTTTTTTATGCTCTATGTTAGAAGTTCTCATTTATCATCAATATTCATAAGAAGCTCCCTTCCAATAAGATAAGAGAAAAATACAGCCTTCATTTCATGTTAGGGGCAAAATTGTGAGGTTTTCTTGAACGGATGTGACAGAGGCATTATTGACAAGTCAGAGGATACTCTGTAGTGCATTAAAAAGTAAATGCTTATAAAATATGCAGGAATAATTGACTGAAAATTCCACAAATCATTGTCTCATCGATTTGAATGTCAGTTCCTTGTCTTCAGTCTAAATGCTCACACAGCTAATTGTTGCTGTGGTATGAGTTTGACTGACTGAATGACCGAACGTCTTTGCTCTAGATGTTTCTGAGGAAACTTATCTCTTCTTGTTTGCAAAGAATGAATAGCCTGATTTAATGCCTGTGAATAGCATGAAACCTTGTCAATGGACTCCAGGGACAAGTATCTGTGGGAGTGTGTTAAGATAATGTACAACAAAAAAGGTGTAAATGTTGATGTGAATGTCATGAAGTTATTTTTATTCTTCTGAAGAATACATTTTTCTTTTTCTGTCAGATGTACTTAATGCTGTAAATACATCTTTATTCTGAAGATTTTATTCTATGGCTATTTCTGAGTGTGAGTAGTCAGAGAGAGAGGGGGGGAAAATACCTTTTATGCCAGAGAAGTGCATTCTTTCATTTGCAAACATTCTTTAACTGTGGACTCTGTGAATACTTTTAACAGATAGTTTTACTTACACTTATTAAGCTGTCACTAGAGTTCATATAAAGGTGAGTATACTTTGTATTACACATATGTGTAATACAAAGTGGAAGGAAAATACTTCTCTGTGATTCTTACGTGGTTGTTTTCTTTTTGACCATATTTTGACTATCATTGCATAAATTGTCATGTCATGCTTGAGGAGCTTAAGGTGAGTAATAGATTATCTTCGAAGAAATCCTTCAAAGACAGTATTTCCTAATAGGCTAGTGTATATGAGATTTGTGTGTTTTATCTCCTTTTGTCATTTGTTTCCTCAGTGACTTTGAAAAAGTTGCTGTTTGTTCTTCTGTTTCCTTATGCTTATGCAGAAATGCTTTAACTCTGTTAGAACTGAGGGATTTCAGTAAAAGGTATATGCTTCATTAATAAATATTAGGGGTTCTTATAAAAATTCTTTGTATAAGAATTATAACCCAACTGTATGAGTAGCTCTGGATATCACTAACATAGCATTTTACCTTACTTCAAGTACTTGAGATAAAGAGTTTGAAACATATGTCTTCATTTCATATACCTGTGTAAGCTGGGGGGGTTTAGAAGTTGCATGGCTATCAAAGAAGCACTGTTGGAAATATGAATCCCCTTAGTGTTCACTCATTATTTAGTTGTTCATTCATTTATTTATTTTATTATTTGTAGGAGGAAAGGTGAGTAGTCATTCTTCTCTACAGGTTGTGTCCCTGTTGCTTTTCCTCACAACCCCCACAGCTTAGCTGGAGGAAGAATATGCTCTGGCAGGACCTTTTTTAGACTTTCCCCTTGCCATCTTGTAATTTTAACATGTACAGGTGGAAGTAAATGCTATTCCTTCATACACTAATACAAAGGAATACACATTTTCTACTGTATTACAGGTCATACGTGACTCCTCTGATGAACGGATTAATGTTCTAACTTGCTGTGTACAGTTTAATGTATGTGCTTCTGCTCATGCTTGGACATGAGGGAATTGCTGCATAGTATATCTGTTAATTGCAGAACTTAAATTTCTAAAAAAGAAAGTGCCAAGGACTGGTGAATATGCAACATTCCTGTCACTTGATAGCTCACAGTATGTAACTGACATGAAATTCTGTTTATTCCATGGTGAAACTTTGAATTAATCTTTACCTAGGTTTTTGTTGGTATTTTTTCAGAGGAACTGAATTTTAAAGAAATAAATTTCTCTGTTTTCCACTCAAGCAGCATACAAATACAAATTTATAGAAGAGGAGGTTCTGTGATGACAGAAGTTTGGGTGATGGGTTTGGTTTACGTACAGAACAGAATGGGCTATTTTGTAGGGACAAAAAAATCATCTAGTCCAACTGCCTGACCAATTCACAGCTGAACAAATGTTGACTTTGGTATTACGTGCATTATCCAAATGCCTCTTTTTAAGGCTCTTGACAGGCATGGAACAAAACCCACATCTGTAGGAAACCTGTTCCAGTGTTTGATCACTATGCTGGTAAAGAAAGGTTTCCCAGTGTCCATCTGAACGTCTTCATCCCCTCATGAAGCTTTGAACCATTCACACACTTCTTATTGGATTCCAGGAAATCCTGGGAAAAGGCCAGCATTCCCTCTCCAGGTCCCCCCTAAGGAGGCTCTACCAAGCGATGAGGTCACCCCAAGCCTCCTTCTCTCCAAACCAGACAAACCCAGAGCCCTCAGCCTGTCCTCACAGGATGTGCCTTCCAGCCCTTCCACCAGCTCTGTTGTCCTCCTCTGGAGCATTCAGGGCCCTTCCCACCCTTGTCAGGCTGTGGGGCCCAGCACTGCACACAGGACTCGGGGTGAGGCCGCAGCAGGGCTGAATCCAGCAGGATGATCCCAGTCACAGCTGGTGATGCTGTGTCTGATGCAGCCCGGGATGGGGTTTGCCCTCCTGGCTGCCTGGGCACACACTGCTGATTCACCCTGAGCTGCTGCACACCAGCACCCCAAGACCATTTTTTTTCTAAAGTGTTTTGTAGAGAAGAGGCTGAAGAAAGTCTTTCAGATGTCTGAAATGACAGTGTGAAATCTCTAGTACTGGTTTTAAACTATGGGAGACAGTGGTAACTGCACATAAAAGTTTAACTGAAAAAGTAGAATTAAAATTTGGTACAAAAATTGCTCATTATCTATGTAACTATAATTCATTCACTTTTCTTTGGCTTACATGAAGCTTTGTAAGTGCATATTTGGTAGAATTGGGTAATGAAAACTGTATAGTCAGATAACCCAGATAACTGTTTTGTGTCAGGTAACCCACAAAATTGGGAGCGATGCATTAGCTGGCAGATTTGATATAGGAGAATGGATACAAACAATAGATAAAATCTAAGAATTTACTATTTTTGCTAAAAGGCCTAATTTTTCTAATGTAGTTACTTGGTAAGCTCTTACGTGGATGAGCTTCTCACTGTCATGAAAGCTTAATGTGAAATATAGGCTTTATTGAGACTAACAAAAATTTGCCACTGATGTAAGCAAACAGCATTTCATTCCTTTTCTTGTAACCTGCAAAGTAATATCTTACTTAAGTAGTGTGTAGGCTGCTGCTATCAGAGACCCATACACAATTGATGCGTGATGTTACTGTAATTGCTAGTGAAGCTAAAGAAGCTGGTGTTAGCAATAATCAGACTTGTTGCAAAGTGTGGTAAAAATATTTTTATGTTGCCAGGTACCAGAGACAGTTCTGCCTTCTGTAGTTTGAAGGCTCAATCAGACCTATCGTCTCATTCCAGAGTTGCCTTTATTTTTGCATAGTTGTTATAGCTGCAGTTTCCCTTGTTTTCTGTGATAACAATGGAAATCTTTATTTCTGTTGTTGTCACTACAGTCAGCTGAGAATGAGATGGACTAAATGAAAAGACCCTGTTCCAGCAAGCTAAATCCAAGGATATTTGAACATTAATTTTTGTTAGAGCTCTACTCCCAAAAACTTTATTCTTCAAGCACAAGGAGAGATTTCTGTGTTCCAGTGACCTGAGTGTTACCAAATAGTCTTGTAAGGTTTACTATTTAGATTGCAAGAAAAAATACAGAAACTTTACTGAGGAAATATATTGAAAGGAGGTGTGCTTCACACCCCCTTTCTCCCCCCTCCATTTCTAGGAAACTGTGAAGGTGTGTACTTGTTTGTAATTCTGTTTACCATGCCCAGGATGTAAATTTTAGCTTCTGTATTTTGAGTTATGTTGTTACCTCTGTGGTAGATCACTGATAAGAGGAAAGCAATTCACCTATGGAAGAGCAAGCATAGTTGAAAGCAAGGAGTTGAAAGGTGAGCTAGCAGTCCCCTTTTTCTTTCAACTCTGGCTTTTGTTCTGGAAGGTCTTGCTGATCTGCTTAACATCAGTGTGCACTGGTCAAATCTGAGATTTTCCTGATTGCCTTGAAACAAATTTTGATTTTCTGCATCCGTCTGATTCCCTGTCTTCTGGTATGGACAGCTTTATGTGAGTCTTGCTGGATTTTGTTCTGGCTACTGCTGATGTTGAAATTCTTTTAAACTAGGACATTGTATGTTTGGTACTTTGCCAAATTGCATAGAGTCTTCTTCCAGAGATGAAAAGGTGCCTTACTTTATTGCCTATTTTCTCCTCTTAAATTTAATTAAAAAAAAAAAAAAAAAACAAAACAAACAAAACACCCCCCCCCCCGCCCCCCCATTTACTAGTGGTGTTGGAGTATTAGTATCTTTGTTGTGTTCCTTGCAGGAGTAGGTTCCAGTGGATTGTGATCAGATTTTTTATTCAGTTTGTTCCTAAAAATCCATTATGTGGGCTGGTACTTACATATTTTGTATTTGAAAGTATAGTTGATTGTCTTCTTGCCTATTAAGATTCATTATCAAAAGGTAACAAATAACATGTGAAATTCAGTGATATCTGTCCTGCTTTCACTTTTCCTGTGGACAGAAGAGTGAGATGGATGTGCTGAGATATTATTTCTGCTTTTCCCATTAAAGAGGGCTTTATTTATTTTCAAGCCTCTTGAAATAGGGTAAGTTAAAGGGAAGATGTGCTGCTACAAGATAAAGTATTGGAACCAGAAAGTTTTAAAATTAATTTAAAGGCAAATAAATAATTTTGGGGTCATGAAGCCTGATAAATGGAAATCACAAAATATGCTGAGCTGGGAGGGACTCACAAGGATGATCAAGTCCAGCTCCTGGCCCTGCACAGCACCATCCCCAAGGGTCACACCCAGTGCCTGACAGCATTGTCCAAATGCTCTTGAGCTCTGCCAGGCTGGTGCTGTGAGCACTCCCTGGGGAGCCTGTTCCAGTGTCCAGCCACCCTTCGGGAGAAGAAAGCTTTGTCATGATCATACAGTCCTTGTGCAGGGAGAGGGAGATGTAATGTTCTCAGAGTATCTAAGAAAGGGGGATCTTGTATCAACCCCAGCAAACCTTGCTTCCTCAGGGCATCAGGTCTTCTCTAGACCTGCAGAGCAGCAGAATGCAACTGGAAATACCATTTTTTCAGATAGCTGTGATACACAGATGAAAATTGTGCAAGAGGTTTAATTTATGTCCTGTCCACAAAATTAAGCCCTGCTAGGGGCCACAGTTACTTAATGATGAAAACTGAGCTCTTCGTCCTGTGAGACCTGGTAACGTAATTCAGAAGGCAACTGTGTTAAATTACCTATTGTCAGAGTAAACAGAAGAAACAAATATTGAGCACCTAGTAAATGCCAAACAAATACAGCCTATATGAATAGTGCAGCAATTCCTAGAAATGCCACTTTATTGTATTCTTCTGTAGATCTCAGCATGATTTTGTAAAAAATGTGAATTGATAGTAGTCCAAAACAGAGAAGAGCAATGCCTTTAGCATTTTTGTGATTATAATTCTTGAAAATCTACATTCAGCCTTGAGATGAGTTCAGTGGATGGTACTAATACATATAGTACTGATCATATGGTACTAATAATGCTGAGGTTGTGGGTTCCATTCCCACGTGCACCATTCCCTTCAAAGTTGGACTCAGTGATCCTTATGGGTCCCCTCCAACACAAAGGATTCTGTGACTGTGTAATAATTCCTGTAAGGAATTCTTCTACCATTGAATTGACAAGAGTAGTTCTTGTCCAGAGCTTTTCAGAAGTACACAACCCTTCCTCCTCTCTCCCCACCAAAAAGTGCAAACATCTTTACATGTCATTCTAATGGTTTATTCCAAACATGCGCTGCAGATTATATCTTCTCTTAATCAGGGATTATTTGTTCCTTATTCCTGATATATTAGGATTTTTAGGAGTTTCGGAAAACTAATTGCATAGAAAATCATGTCCTTTAATCCACTTTGGAAATGCATATCAAACTGACTTCTCTATTTTTTGCCCATAAAAGGATTCATGAATTGAGCATTAAACTGCAGCTAAAATTTCTGAACTCTGCTTTAGAAACAGAGTGGTGTTTCATTTTCATCAGAAAATGATACAAAATATTCTGGATCAAGTCCAAGACATCCTTTTGAGGATAGGTTCTGATCCGTAGACTGTGTAGTTGAAGGTTTTTTTGGTTCAAGTCCTTTGTTTCTGCTGCCATGAAACAAGGTGAGGGTTTTGAATGGCACCCTACATAGAACTGCTTTGTCCTGTGTGAGAGTATTGCTGGTCTGTTGATGGGAGAATACTTTTCTCATCTCGAAGATATTCAGATATTATAAGGGAATTATCTTTCAGAAACAGTAGAAAAAATGCACACTTGCTGTTATCAGCATAGAGGAAAGATACATTTCTAAGATTTTCTTTCACTTGTGATTTGTACTGGTTTTTGTTTGTTTTGTTTTGTTTTAATAGTAGCAATACTAAAAAAATCTTCATGTGCAACTCAGTCTTTCTTTGTAGGGCAATAGCTCTGGACCAGTTAAGGAATGGACAAGGAATCTCACTGGACCAGCAGTCCAGTTTATTTAGCTGTAATAACCAGGGAGATAAAACACCTTTCTTGTTAGTGAGCTGGGATCTTAGACTTCTGGAAAAAGAATAGTGATGGCTGTGCCATTCTGCATACTGGAATAATAGAAACAGGTACTCAGTATATTAGATTAGCCTGCTTGATTTGCTTTACTTGGATTCTTAATTAATACTTAATTGACTCATTATTGGCCCCAAAAGACTGAGGTTTTTGTGGTTCCTCTTTTTTGATTGTTTTGTTTTTCTTTTTTAGCTCCTTTCCTAAAAGTTTTAGGAACCATTTTATTAGGGGTTTGGTTTTTCAGTTATTTGGGAGGATTGATCATGTCTGAGAACATCAGGTAGGCTCATTAATTTAATCCAGTGTGTTAGTTTACTTCCTGGCTTTAAATTGTTCTGAAAGTCTTTCTTGTGTCCTTGTGGTGATACAAGTGTTTGAGGGCTAATTGCCACTGGTACCTGTGTCACTTCAGCCAGCTACTTGTGATGGAGTGTCTCATAGCGAGTTTTGATACTTAGAGAAGATCACTACAAGATCTTGGCACTGCTCAGATCCCTTAAGAGCTCTGCTGACAGCAAAGTTGCAGATGAGAGAGTAATAAAGAGCACAAGAACAGTGGCTTTGTTTGTCTTTGAACAAGTTTGGGGCAGACACACATTTGTACACTAGCAATCCAACAACTTAACCTCAATTTTTTTCCCTTTTTTTCTTTTTCCCCCTCCCTGGACAGAGTCCAAACTCAAATGATAGCTGTGATTCACTAGGGGTTGGTTATCTATCTGTCTATCTATCTATCTATCTATCTATCTATCTATCTATCTATCTATCTATCTATCTGTCTATCTGTCTATCTATCTATCTATCTATCTATCTGTCTATCTGTCTATCTATCTATCTATCTTGTCTATCTGTCTATCTAGTTATTTATTTGTTTGTTTATAATCAAAGAAAATTTTCATCAATCAAAAGATGAATAAATCATCAATAAAAATCAAAGAAATGTATCAAGTTCATTAATTATCTTCAAATTTTTATCTGGCTCAGATTAGCATGCTATACAAATCTTGTGTTTGTAAGGGTTAGCTATATGAAGCAAGTTTGGTTTGCAGTGCTGCTGTGGAGGTTGTGGTTTATTTATTTGGTTTATAGCTTGAAAAAATATATCTACTCATTTCTGTGGCATCTATGAGTGTCTGAATTTGTCTCCAAGTGGGCAACAGTTAATTTCTGGAAATTGCCACCATATTCTGTTAATTGACAGTTTTCTTTTCAGTTTTGACAGAAAGAACAATGATTGAAAGGCTGCAAGAACTCATTTGGTCTTTCAGCCTAAGAGTTATTTCTTTTATAGAGATTTAAAGGTTGTTTTACTGCCTGCTGTGCTATTATCTGTCCTTCTGTCAAAGAAAAATATAATAGTAGAGCAGGAAAAAGTTTGTGCTGTTTTTTGTTGTTTTTTTATTGGGGCAGTTTGGTTAGATTTTAATTGTTCTGACTTGGTGATAATGCTTATCTCTCAAAGACCAGCTTTTTAAAGTGAAGTGTGCCAGATGGGATCATTTATGTTATAGCTTTCATTCAGAACTGAGTTACATAAAGCATATGTTTCATAACATATGGTTATATTTTTCTCTCTTATTCATATGGCATGCAAGGAAAAACATAACTGAAATATTAAATTTATTATTTTCTGTAAAGGAGAATACTCTTTTTTCACATAAAGCTAACGATCAGTTACAAATATAGAAATTACAATGAGCAAAGCCTCCTAGTGCCTTTTGTTTTGATTGAGCCTTATTTTAATACTTTCATTTATCTTGGAAAGCATATTTTTAGTTTTTCATTATGCATAGCGTGTGAAATGCAAGCTCATACATTCTGAAATCCTGAATGAAATATTGATGATCAAAAATTTAGGTAAGTGTGAAGCACTTCTGGGTGTTACATTTATTCTAAGATAATTTACTGATTACTGTGCCCCCTTTGCTACTTTGTCATTATGGGGTTAGTTTAACTTCTTAATATTGCAAATAAAATTGCCACCCTTATGAGATGTATACACACACACTCCCTACACCCCATTCTCTTGTGGATACAAGAAAGATAGCAGAAATCTCTCTTCGGATATTCATTCTTGGATTGAAGCCAGTGTTCAGTGCTGCCTGATGTGGACTTAATTTTTTTTTCTCAGGATTGTGGAATGGCTCAGGACACTACAGTGCCCAAACTGAACTTTGAATATTGGTTGGATAAAGCTATTGAATGGGGTCAAGCCACCACGCTGGAATCCCAGAAGGACGTGTGCCTTCACTTGCCCCAGCTCCAGGAATTCCTACATGAGCTTTATGAAACAATAAAACATTTGGTAAGTGACTTTAGAAGGAAGAGTGACCTGTTTTGAAGAGGTCCTCCAAAACAACCTGCCTCATGTTTTGACAAAACTAGAAGCTAACAGTAGCAAAAAGGTTTGTCTTGTTGACCTAAGGTGCTGCTTGATCAGAGGGGCAAACTGGGGAAACAGTCATAGGTAATGCAAACAGGAGTGTGCTTCCTGTTTCCCTGATTTATTGTGAAAGGAGCTTTTTCTTCTTGATTTGTTGATGTCACGTGAAATTTCCCAGTCAATGCTCTAGACTCTTAACAAAATTCTTTAAATAAACAAGAATTTGATTCTGCTTGTCAGGTCATAAATTGGATGATTTAAAGGCCTTAATATGCAAAACTGTTACTGATCCTTTAAATCTTAGAGGGCCTTCTGACATGTTAACCCCAGTGTTACGGCACACACACTGAATTCTAGCAGCATGGTCAGATCACTGGCATACGCTGCTGCCTGTTCTATTTATTAATTAAATTATTATCTGCACTCACTTGAGTAGAAGTAGTTGTTCATGGTTAATTGTTAATATGTTTTTCTGAGCATTGCTTTTTTAGTGTAGATATTCAGGATAATTAATTTTAGAAGTACGTCATTATGGCACAAGGCTTGCTTCTTATGGAAGTTTTTATTTTAAAATATTCTTACCTGTAGACTGCAGATTGAGGTTTGTTTCTGAACTGACTTTAAATGTCAAATTTTAGGTAAAATGTTTGGACGAGTGGAGTTTCTTCCCATGTTTGTACTTCTTTTCCCTTAAGAGGGAAAATAAATGTTGCTACTTCACAATAATCCGAGGCATGGCCTGAAATGGACTTAGTGAATATGGCCCCAGAAAGCCTTGGTCTAGCCCCAAACATGAGACAATGTGAGGAATTTATTGTAGTAGCAGGAGATGATTATCATCCTTTCTACTTGCATGTTATCTCAGCACAGCGCTATTTTCCAAAGCCTTCATTTATTAGGTAGTAAAGCTACAAAAATGGAAAAATAGGCCTGATTACACAGGATTGTATATAAACTACATTGTCTATTACTTTTATAGTGAAACTGTTTTCTATTTGGTTAAATGTCAGTTTGTTACTGACTGGTCATTAAGTTAGTTAATTTAAAGAAGGTAAACAAAAGTAACAAATATTATTTTATGCCATAGTAGGTATTGATTTCTTCAGAAACTGAGACTGTTTTATAACACTGATGATCAAAAATGTGTGTTAATTAAGCTTTTGATACAATGAAATCTTATACTTGCTAGTTACTCGTACTGATCGGCTTGCTGGGTGTGAGGCAAATGAAGACATTTTCTTATTTCTAATTTTCTAATTTTCTAATTTTCTAATTTTCTAATTCTCTAGTTAAGTATTAGGTAAGGAAATAAGTTTTAACTTACTTGAATGATGACATTATTGAAAATTTAACATACCTGCAAGTGTTTTTCTTTCAGAGTAAAATCTTTCAGATTGTAATTTACAACAATGTATCATTAATGGTTCTCTTAAACTACTCCTAAACTACTTTTGATGTGCAGTATATTTACTATCTTTTTGTTTGTTTTTATATTTTAGCAGGGTTCCACTGCAGCAATTGAGCAGTTCCCTTTAATTGGACAGCTTCTAGGAAGGCTCTGTTGGAATCCTTTTGTTATAGGATATGGTAAGAACGTGTAAAGATATTTCTGCATTAGTTTCATAAACTTTATTCTGTAGAAGTTAGCAAAATATGAGTTGTTATATACTGAGATTTTTTTCCATAAAAACACAGCATTCTTTTTTTACTGAAGTAAAATTCTGAGATAAAAAGGCTGTCCTTGTTATTTAAAATATATGGCCTTCAGAAATCTTAAATTCACTTTTGGATCTAATTAATTTCATGGTTTAGTTATGGAATCTTGGCTTTGGACCAGTAGGTTTTAAACTCAGTGAGTGTTTATGTGCATCACGATTTCCATTCTCATTTTTTTTATTGATTACCTTTTTGGGGTGTCTCAAAATGTACAAAATCTAGTGCTTCAAATTACTTTCAACAGAAGTTCCTTTCCATATGCACCAGAATATTCTATTATATATGTTAAGATGGAAGAAATAACATTTCTGATACCTGTGTTTTGTAATTATTCTACGTTATGATTGTGTTTGTTTTATTGAATCCTTACTATGTATTTTCCCCATTTCTCCATCCTTAACTAGTGAAAATGCGCACAGAATCAAAATTATAACAGTAAAGTAGTAACACAGGAAAAAGGCATATGGAAAAATGAAGTGCTCTTACTGGTGGTGAATATGTGTGTGGGTGAGAATATAGAAGAGAAAGTAAATTTGGCACAGGAAAATTGTTTGAAGGGAGGAGACACTCCTTGTGCTATGTCATCAACAGTTCTGATACATTTGTTAGGAACTGACACATTAAAATTTTGATAAGTTACATACCATACTTGGTATGTCATTTAAGCAGAAAACTGATTCTGAGCTTCTCTGAGTGCTCCTTAAAAATTAACTTTTTGCCAGTCTTTTGCTCTTACTACAACTACAAATAAAATAAATAAAAAAATAAATAACATTATGCCTCTTCTGTTTTATGCTTCCTTTTGGGGAAATACAGAAAGGGTCAAATTTATTTTCCACTAGAAGAGCTTATTAAGTCAAGCACAGCATACATGTTCTGTTTTGGCTTTGTCTTCTAGACAGCTCCAATCACAGGCAAAATGAACTTGACTGTAGAACATATAGTTGTTGTGTGTAATGGCAGCACTTCACCTCTGGAAGGGAAATTTGGGAAGGAACCATAGGTTTAAACGTAGACCACTTTTGCAGAGCAACTAATGTGTGCTTTCTAAAAAGCCTTTTCATACTTTACAGATATATTTTTACAATGGAGAGCTTTCCCTTCTCATCATAGTTTTTGAGTATGTTGGTAACCATTGATGTTTACAATTACACACACACTTTGTAAGTTTTTGTTTAGAATATGCAAGTCTTCAGATGATCAGTTTTTCTGAGCTGACAGTATATTGTGTTATAGAAAGTAGCTTCACCTATGTTTCTCATCAGAGTTGAAAGCTGTCTGTCTGCTTTTGGCTCCTTTTCACAAAAATCCCAGCAATATATTCTTGGTTTGCTCTACTTCCTTCCTCTTTTTTGTGTTCCTTCAGCATTTTCTGAAGCTGCTTTTTCTGCAGGTTGGTTGTTACCTCTGAAGTTTGCTTGACAATGAAGTCTTAGTACAGGTGTTTCTTCCAAGTGGCAAGCAAGACAATTCAGAGAATTTTACTTGCTCAAAATGGAATCTTTCATTTTAATGCTTTCAGACTTTCTGACATCAATAGACCTGAAGATGTCTGCTTATGCATTCCTACCATTTCCTCTTCTTAGAGCCACTTGAGCACTCTTTGGACCGGTAGCATTTTAGATTCAGCAGTTTTTCATTTTGTTTGGCACTGATTCTGAAGATATTCTTTAAGATAGTGCTGGCTATAGCAGATGCTGACTCTCAAGTGGGTTTCATGTGATTTCTCGTTTGGATAAATAGCTCATTCAGGCATATGTCTGAGACCAGGCCACCCTCACAGAAGAAGGAACTAATTTTGTTTGATTCGGTCTTTCATGCTAATAAATGGAGAAGGAAAAACACTGTACTTTTGCATCATGTCCAAACCACAATACCTATTGCCATAGATGAATGTCTGTTGGTGCTGGAAGCTGACATGGCTGACCACTCAGTGCAGGAAGCATAGTGTCTGAGGGAAATCAGTCTCCTCATAAACACTCCTGAGGAGAAGGCAACCAAGTTAGCCTTATTTAGAATGCTAATGTGAGGGAAGCACGACTGAAGAAAATCTCATGGATCTACTTGTGGTCCTGAACCACAAGGAATACATGAGGAATTCAGTCTTGGTTAGGAATTCCAGTGGTGTTTTTTTTTTTTTTTTGTTGGCTTTTTTGTGGGTTTTTTTGGGGGGGTGTTGGGGTTTTTTTTGGGTTCTTTTTTTTTCTTGGTGGACTGTGTGATTATCTTCAGAATCAGCAGAACCGTTCTGGTTTGAGTTTTGAGCCCAAATGTCTTGAATCCCAAACTAATACTGTAAATGCTGGGAGATTTCTTGGTGGCTGTATATATCACTGTATGTGTGTGAGCATGTAAGCTTGGGAATGGATTAATTTCCACAGAAAGTTCAGTTTTAGCTATTCCATGTTTTTGATATGGGCAAATCTCATACGTTTTGATACTTTCAGAGCAACAAGCTCTAAAAATAATACTTCTGGCTGTAAGGTTAGGGTTTGTTTACTTCTGTATGGCCACAGGGTATTTGTAAACTGAATGTGCTTGGGATTATTCAGACTACATTGTATTATGAGAAAAACACACCTTTTTGTTCTTTGTCTCTGTTTTTAAAATTTTTTTTTGTTGTGACATTGGCAATAAAGAGGTACAATATTATCATAAAGGTTTGGAGTTTTGACTGGTTGTTTGGCTTGAGGTGTTTCAGTTTGTTTGTTTGTTTGTTTGTCTGTTTGTTTGGGGTTCTTTTCCCTTTTTTTGGTTGGTGTTTTGTTTTTCTTTTTTTCTCTTTTTCTTTCCAAAGCAGCTTCCAAACTTTGTCTAAAGTTTCCTACAGAAATTTTTTATTCCCTTAATTGGAATACAACATTAACCTCCCAAAAGAAGTCCTGTAGATAGGTATAACCTTTTTTGACTTGTAACTTCCACCTTTGAATTTTTAATTTTATTTTTGTGGACGTGTTAATTGGTTATTTGGGTATTAGGCAGCCATTCATGCCATAGCAAGATTCAATGCCTTTGTTTGTATCCTGATAATGCTTTCCAGAGTACATCATGATGATAGGTTTTCCATGGATATCACAGTTGCTAGAAAACTGGGAGAAAAAAAATCCACCAGTAGGTTTTCTATGGCTCTGTGTTTGGTCTTTGGATATGATTATCTTTTGCAGCTGCTGTAATTATTTTAAGATCTATCTTAATCTTCACATCTTTCATCTCCAGTTCCAGGGCAGCTGTGAAAACAGTGAACCAAGGGTTTCCCTCAGAGCTTGTCATGGGGTATATCAGCAAGAGGATTGTATGGGCCCTTTTCCTGTTTTCCACAGATCCACGGGAGGCTACCTCAGTTTTGGTCAAAAATTAATTTTTTGAACTAGGGAAATTTGAAGTTGTACCAGTTCCTTATTTTTTGGAAACTTCTGGCTTATCTATGAGACCAGTGTAGGTTGGTTTCACTGTGGATGTGGTTTGAACCTATCTCGGTTAGTCCGTGTAAACTCATGCTGGCAAAGTGTGCCGAGTCAGTTTATCAAGGCTTTGTTCTCATCATTTTAACTTTCATCATACTGATTTGCATTTCTGACAGGCAACAATACATGCAAAGTATTTTATAGTATGGTGCAAGTCATCATATGTAAAAAAATATCTTTGCATCCGGAAATCTATTCAAGCATTCAGATTTAAGTAAAATGACTTATTGATGTAGATGTATGCTATAAACTGTATGAGTAAAAAGTAGAAATACTTGAAACTATATATATGTTGTTCGAGATAAGAAATTTGGACTTGATGTCTTCTTCCCTGTCTTTTTCTGTGTAATTTATATAATAGAAAGCTGTCAAAAGCCAGACTTTATAATCAGGCAGTATTTTAGTATTAGTAATTTATAATATTTAAAATCTTTAATTTTCCAAGAAGGAATTCACTATGATTTACTCATTTAAACAAATTTACAAATTTAAACAAATAAACCACTCTTTGTTTATTTTTTCCTCCCAGATAATGTCATTACAGTGGAGATTAGATGGAAGGTGTTTTTGAAGGAGGTAGTTGTCTATTAGTGCTGCTGTCTGAATGCCTGTTGGATATAATCAGTTTAAGAACTTCTGCTGGGCACTGTGCAAAATGTGTCCTTTAACTTTGGAATTACAAAACCTAGGAAATTATTAGCCTTGTAAAAATCCATGTTAAAAGAAGTCCCCAGACACACAATGACAGAACACCCCAAACTGTGGTTGGTTAAAAGTGAATGCTTGGGAAACCATTTCTGTTGCGGAGATGTTAGTCAGTGGGAGGTCAGTAATGGCCGCCAGGCTTGTTGGACATTTATTGAGGAATACTGGTTTAAATCAGTGTTAATGTCTCTGGTCACCTGGTGAAAATACAGGCATTACTTAATGGACCTTTTATTTTTTCCTCAGGCTTTCCCAGCAAAGCACTTCTAAATAATCCTGTTTATTACATCCTGGGTAACAAATACACAGAAAACAAAAGAAATTACTCGTTCAGCTTGATAAGCAAAATGTTTTGTAATAAAACTTCTAAAACTAGTAGTATCACTTACTTGTATTATTTTTAACAAGAAGCTTATTGCTTACTAAGTGAATATTATATCCAAACTACATCCAGTTTTCAGAATTTTCATTTCAATCCCACAGCTTTGTTCTGACATTAAATTCACTGTAGAACATCTTGGTATGTGCCAAAGAAGATTAGGAAAAAAAAAAGAACAAACACCAAAGCCTAGTGAAAACAAAGTTGTGGGAAATAATTATGAGTTAAATGGCCGTTCAGCTGCTTACTTCAGATAATCAGCTCCTCTATAATAATATCTGTGCATCTGAGCAGTGAGAGTTACAGTCATTTTGTAGTAAATTCTTAAAGTAGAGAATTAATTTCAAACAGTAGGTTAGAATTAAGTAAAACCCAGTCTGATCCTGAACAGTAAATCAGATTAGGATTTTTTTGCATCATCATTTAGCTGTTCTGCTGTCTGCTGTAATGTAATTTTCCTGAGGCATGGAGACTCTTCCTATATTTTTGCAGAGAACTTGGTATTTTACATTGCAGTTTTGAATGATTTCATACTTCACAAAGTAGTTTTTCATATGTGAGCATACTTGAGTTGTGCAAGCTTTAGATACAATGTAATAAACAATTTTACTACTGTTGACTTTTGTCTATTATTAATGATATTATTTAGATACTAAGTTGAAAGTTCCTTGAGGGTAGCTTCAGGTATTATTTATGTGAATGAATTACTAGGTCCTGCAAGTTTCTTCAGATCACCTAACTATTGTATAGATTCTGAACACTATGTCACCTTTTAAAGTGCTGTTGCAGGAAATGATTACACAAGATGTATATAGTGATTAATGTTAAATGTGTGGTATGAATCTGGTAGAACGGGAGCAGCATTAGTCGAGGCTGATACTTAGGGCCTCAGTTTTGTGGATGAATAGGGATTGTTGTGTGTAATTCTGCCTGTGTTTTGTTTTGGTTTCTTTCTTTGCCCTGTAAGTGTATCTTTATTTACTTTTTTCCCTACAGATGAAAGCCAGAAGGCTCTGATGTGGTGCCTATGTTGTCTGTACAGCAGTGAACCACAAAACGCTGTGGAGCTGAAGGCCAATAGCTGGGTACGGGTAAGTGAGTGAATCCTTCCCAGGGCTGCTTTGAATTACATTGATGGTTTAAAGATGCTGCATCTGTAGCTTAGACACACTGTCATTCTGCCATTTAAGAAACTGCTCCAAACACAAGTTGCATACATATTGTGTTGAAGTACATATATATATATATATATATTTTCTAATTATAACGCAGTGGGTGTTTAGTCTCGTTTTAAAAGGATGAGGCATTTTGCATTTGATAGTCTTGATGCTCTTGACTTCCTAGATTCACCAGGTCTAGTATCCTTGAATAATGAGCAGCAACCTCAAATCATGGTAAAAATATAAATGGAATTTTTAACATTTTTTTAAATCTTTTAGTCCTCACAACTCATGAGCGTGTAACAGCCTCATCATTGTTTATGTACAGCTTTGCTAAAGCTGAAGATACTTCCAGACTTCTCTAGGTAGATAATTTCTTGCTTTCTAGTTTATTTTGTATGTTAGATTATCTAGATATGCATGTAATAAATACTAGGATTTACAAATTACTCTAAAATAATTGATGATGGTGATGATGCACATTTTTATGCAAGTAAACAACTATTGTTGATTTAAAAGCTTAGTCTTAAAAATGTTCTCAGAGTCTTTTAGGTGACCTTATATACATCTGTTTAGTTCAATGAAAATTTGAACAACTTAATACTCAGTAAAATCACCCTTATTTTTTTACTGTCTTTAATGTTTTCCAGGTGGCTTTTAAAAGTATATTTTTAATTCAAAGTGTGGCAATGCTTGAATGCTGAAGTAAAATGACACAATTTTTCTGCCTTTTCTAATGTTGTAGTTTTGCTGATTCCTTGTATTCTTTGACAGGAGATAGGAGAGACAGTAGTATGCAGTTAGTTAGCAAACAGTGTCCATTTTTCTTTTGAGAAGCATAACATATATGTAAGCATTAATAATGCATGTTAATAACATATGCATTAATGATGATAAGTGATGAGGGAGAGATGTACCCAGGCAGTCTACTACAGACAGCAAAAAAACCCCAATTGTCTTAATCTATAACATTTGACTCATCATTTGATTCATGTAATTGAAGGCCTTGCTGATATAAGAAAAAGTATCAGGTAAGCAGGAGCAAGCAGCTGGAGATGGATAGAGATGAGGTTGCTGCTTTTGTCTTCTACGGAAACTTACACGTCAAGTATTTGATTCAAATCATCCTGCAGAATCAGAACCTGCAGGAATTTTTCCATCTGCTCTGTGTGTTTCAATCACCTGTAATATCCACTGTGACTTGATGGGTCAAGAGGTAACCTAAAGGTTAGGAAAGAGGCCATGGAGGAATTCAAAACACAAACATATCTTACTAGCTGTCTCTATCATTCAGCATTTACCTGGTTGACTTGGGATTAAAAGAAAGGGTATTATTAAATTGTTTTCTAGAATTAGTAGAATTTCTTCTCAGTTTTTTACTGCCCAGTGGGCATCATCACAAAATGTTTTTGAAGGAAGTGACTTTATTTCGCTTTCCTGATCATTGTAATTCTAGTCACCAGCAATTGTGATACAGTAAGGACTGTCATGCTTATTTTTGCAGAAGAACATAAACTAAATATTTTGCTACTCTTTAGGGTTTTCTTTTGCCATATGTGATAGCGATTTATATTTTAAAAAAACCAAAATGTGAGGTTGTATCTGAAGAGAAAATTACATTATTTGGTCAAGTTGGTGTTGAATCTCTTCTTCCTTGGCTTTTATAGCTATGTACACTGACTGTGAAATTACACCTTGCTTTTTTTGTCATGGCAAGCATGAATTCCTGAGGGGGGCCTTTCAGTCCGTCTTTGGCTAAGGTCATTGAGTGGAAGATCTCAAGTCTGAGACGATCTCAAGCACTGATCTCAAGTCTTTTGTTTTTAGCTACTAAATTGCATTTTCAAAGTTTCAAAAAATGTATTTAAAGTTTAATGTATTTAATGCTAGTATACTTTTTAACTTTCCCGCCATTGTCATAGAAAAGATTTGTTGATTTTAATGGCAGGAAGGGTAGCTACCCACTTGGAATGAATCATTACTACATTTCTGAAGCTTAAGATTGTGCAGGTCTGTAAGTCCTTTAGAAGAATAAAACGTGAAAAGAAATTTATTGACATTTAATTAAAGTGTGCAGTGTAGACTGCAGTATTTTTAGGATTAGATGCTACTTAAAATGGTAGGTATTTTTGGTTTTGTTTATGATTCTGAGCCTTAGTGTTGGAATCCAGGTTATGTAGATCTTTTCTAAAGCCAAGCACAGCACAGGAAGCCAAGATACATGTTGCCACAGCTTTCTCACTAATAAAAACGATCATGACCTGGTGAGACCAGTCTCTAAGAAAGTTATTTAATTTCTCCAGCTGGCCTTCTCTGAGCAGAGATTTTTGGAGCTGTGAAGTATGTATGGTTTTAAGATAGACTTCTCCATAATGTGGCTAGAATAGCTTCCTTTCACTGCATGTTACTCTTGCAATCACATTGCTGCAAATGAGGACTTTTCTGAAGCAGGTTTCCTTTTTATTAACTTGGCCACACCTTCTTCTCTGCTCTCAGTTTATAAACTGTGTTTATGAATTGTTTATGACTCTGGAATTTATTTCCAATACTACTTTTATTTTATTGTGTTGGAAGGCTATGCATACTTATGGGAGTGTTACAGCCCATCTCTCTGTTCATTGGGTAAAACAGAAAGTTAATATCCTTTAAAAAATTTTTGTCTTTTTTTTTTTTTTTTAATTTTTTTTTTTCAGTGCTTTACTATCCCTCAAATGAATACAAAGTAACAAGACAGTATATACATAAGAGCATAAACATAGGCCTAGAAGACATCTAAAGTTTGCCCTGTTTTAAGAGGTGGTTTTGTTTTGTTTTTTTTTTTTTGTTTGGCCAAGTTTTCCTTTCTGAAAATGTGTAGTTTTTTCACAAATCTGTATCCTGTGCATGGCCATATCTATCCCCATCTTTCTTATAAACCCCCTTTAAGTACTGATAGGCTGCAGTAAGGCCTTAAGACCTTGAAATATGACAATTGTATTTTCTACTTTGTCTATTTTATGGGTAGAAGCTTATGTTGTAGGACATATGGTTTATATGTATTTGCTAAAATATGCTGAATGTGTGAGGCGAAGTTTGAAACTGGAAACAATTGTTTGTAGAACATAGATAGTAATGATAACATTGTTGCTTATTAGCTGTCTACTAACTTAAAAAAACAGTGGTGTATATATTTTTATAAACCAGTAGATGGCATTCTTCATACTACATAGAGGTATACATACATTAATTTTATATTAATATGTACACAGTTTTCTGTTTCACAGCATTCTAAATAATAAATACGCTTCTAAGGAAAGCTGAAAATTTATTTTAATAGTAGTCTCAAGCTTAGAAGCCAGCTTCTCTGCTGCCCTTATTGTGTGGCATTGTTTTGACTCTTAGTTTCTAATGTTGGTTGTACTAGTGAGAATTCTGTGTTAAGATTCCTGACATTTTTGGCAACAGTGCAGGAGCCTCACTAATAAGAAAATTAATTTTATTATCTTCTTTACTGTGCATTCAGTTGAACAGTTTTTTATTTTTCTGCCTGTAATTTTTCCACAGTTGTAGAATAATTCTATCTGTGTTTTCACTTGTTTTGATAGTGGCTAATTTTTGATATTTAGGGGGGTTTTTAGTATTTAGAGCTTTCTATCCAAGGATCCGTTATATTAGAGTGTGTGTGAACAGTTTATGTGTGAACACTTCAGACCTTGGTTCTGAAGTACTTACTGTGAAGAACTCACATAGTTTGAGTAAAAAGAAGCATGAAGAAACAGCTATTCCTTCTCTCTCACCTCCTCCTTCTCTCACTGCTATAGAATTACAAGTAATATTCTGAACAGCACGGGTTTTTTTTTTTTTGTATTTCCCCTTCTTTCTTTATCCTTATTACACAGTCTCCTAGTAATTAATTTACCTTTGGTCATGCTTTGTATTTTTTAAGGACAATCTATCTATTTATAAAGAATGTTTGTAGTATGTCTCTCATCATATTACTTGGTTCGCTGTTCCCATGTTTTAATTTATTCTGTTACCTTTCTTTTTACTGCTGCTGCTTTCACGACTCGATTTTCCGTAGGCGCGAGGTTTTCCCCACGATGTCGGGTGCAGCAAGTCGTGCTCTCTTCTGTGTGAGGTCCCTCGCCGGGAGCCAGCCTTCCCATCAGCACTGGCCAGCTGCGAGAGCAGCCAGGAGATGGCGATCTCTGCCCTGAGCGGTGGCCACTGTGTCCGGCACACGTCCCTGCGTGCACAGGCGTGTCACTCAGATGTTGTTAGGGGTTAAACTCACGGTGCCACTGCTGTGGCCCTTCCCAGGTGTTCCCTGCATGCGTCTCGATGAAAAGGCAGTATTACACGGTGGGTTGCTAACAATTGCTTAAACTTGGCATGGAATGGCCTGGGTTGGAAAGGTCCCTCCCATTAGACCAGGTTGCTCAGAGCTCCATCCAGCTTGAAATCTTCCAGGGTTGGCGCATCCACAGCTTGTCTGGTAAACCTGTGACAGTGGTTTACTACCCTCATAGTAAAGAATTTATTCCTAATATCAAATCTAAGTCTACTCTGTTTTAGTTTTAATCCACTTCCCCTTGTCCTGTCACCACATGCTCTCATAAAAAGTCTCTCCATCTTTCTTATAGGCTCCCTTCAGGTGCTGGAAGGCTACAATTATGTCACTCCAAAGCCTTCTCTTCTTCAGGCTCATCCCAATTCTATCAGCCTTTCCTTACAGGGGAAATGCTCCATCCCTCTGATCATCTTGATGTCCCTCCTCTGGACTCACTCCCACAGCTCCATGTCGTTCCTGTGCTGGGACCACAGGGCTGGATGCAGGGTTCCAGGTGGGGTCTCACCAGAGCAGAGCAGAGGGTGAAAATAAAACCTGGGCAGTTGTACGTTATGCTTTATTTTCAGCTATTCTGTGTCACAAAAGTTTTCCTTTCTTATTTAAAACTAAGACCAGTCATTAAATAAATATTTCTCATAAAAAAGGAAACAAGAACATTTCCCATAATTCCTGGTGCTAATGGACTCCTGTTCTGGAGACTTTTGTGAACACACAAGAGATTGTGAATAATTACAGGCTAGTGATCCCTTTTGTCATATTGCACTGTTTATGTTTGGAGTTTTTTTAGGTTATTCCTATAATTTATGATCAGTTAAAGCCTTGAAGCACTGGAACAATGTATTTTTAGAAATTTTATTGTTATACTATACAATTATTAATGTTCTTAACATTCACGACAATTTTAATGCAATTTTTAATTGCATTATACCCTATGGAGAGGGTGGGAAATGAATTTATTTTTCATTTAGAAAATAAAATGGGGTCAGATTTTAATTTCTAAGGTTATAATTTCTAAGCTGATTGAAAAAAAAAAAGGCCGTCCAAATTGGATCCAACAAACCCCAGTCTTACAAACTTGAAGGCTGACTCACAGCCAAGAGATCACAGTACAAATCAGAATTTGGAGCAAGTGGTGAGCTACATGATATCAGTTATAGTCCAAAGTTGTGATTGGTTGTATTCATCAAGCATCAATTGGACAATTGAAGCCAAAAGAAAACAAATAAGGATATGCCAGTCAAAGCTAAAGCATGGGGAAATGGAATACTCATTTTGTCAGGGCAACTTACCAAAGCAAATCTGACAGGGAGGGAGGAAAAAAGGTGAGCTGAAAGGACACGCAGCTCTAAAAATACTTGATTGAACTGAATAAATTTTGCCAGAAGCTGGGACAATGGACCAAAAAAACTAACCAACCAAAAAACTCCCCAAACAAACAAAACCAAAAAAATCCCCAACCAAACGAACAAAAAAACAAACAAAAAAAGAGAAACAACCCCCCCCCCCAAAACCTTCCAGTTCAGTAGAGTAGTACTCAAAGTACAGAACAAAGCTGAAAATGCCCAGATGCTCTGTGACTCTTACCTGAAGGCCATGTTTTCTGGTATATTTTTTGGGAATACACAAACCCAATGACAATGAAAGGTTACTGATTTAAATATATAAAAAGAGATGTGATAATGACACAAAAAGAGGGATGTTTCTGGCTGGTGGCAGATATTAAGCTTTGCTTAATAATAACATCAGGCTTGCTTTTAGAAAAGTAGTTCCAGTTCAGCCCTCTCCACAGGAAAGCTTTAAAGTTTGTTTACTTGGTAATCATTTGGGCTGGGTACAGCAGTCGCTTTTTGTCACCAGATGGCAGGAACATATTTTCTAAAAGCTAAGAAGTTCTATGATTCTCAAAGAAAATAATGATACCCAAACCCAACAGTAGATGAGTATGGTCAGAAACTCCAAGTCATTTTTGAGCAATGCAGAATTCCTGCGCTAAGTGAAACAGGCACAGAGGGTTTTGCACAGGCGTAACACACCTGTGGAGAAAAGTAGAGCAAGACAGATTGTACTGAGAATGTCACACATGTGGATGGACTGTGTAAAAAGTCTTCTGAATATCCTTCATCAAGTGGCCTGAACCATCCTTATGTTGAGTCTACTCTTGTGCAACATTCTTCAAGAAGCAATGTGTGCAGATCTTGAAAAGTTTTCGAAACAGAACAGAATAAATAATTTATTAAAAAAAGTCCTTTTTCATATTTTTGTAAGCATCTCTTAAAAAAACCCCAGAGGTGGTATCGCTGCAGTCATGTCATTTAAAAAGGGAAAATGCTGCTGGTTTTGCCATGGGCCTAACAAAAGCAAGAGTAAGAAATCATAGTCATCCACTGACCTTAAAATGCTTGTGGGTTTATTTTTTTTGGTAAAAATTGAGCTTCATCTTAAATAATAATAAACCAGTTGTGGCCAAAAGTTCTGCAAATAAATTCAGAAATGAAACACTTTTAACACTTTCTTAAGTATCACATTTGCAAAGGTAACTTCAGGCCCTGAACAGAATTGCTGTTGGCTGGAAAATTCAGTAAGCTTTTATAAAAAATGCAGTGAGGCAAAATGTAGATGTAGATCAACTCTTAATTCATGTAAGATCTGAGAGTATTCAATAGGGAGGCTATTAGAAAAGACTTATTAGTGACCCCTCGTGAAATTGAGTATTGAGACCATTATATTTCAGGGGCAGTGGAGAGTAGCTGGGTGACACTTCTGCAGCTGTGCCTTGACATTGAAACGGCACGGTTGCACAAGAAGAGCAGGGCAAGTCCAGTGGCAGTCACCAGCTGTGAGTCCAGTGGCTGCCACACCAGCCCCACAGTGACGAGGCAGGCCCAAGGTTTAGCTGTGAAGTCGGGGTCAGGCTCCAGGGCAGCAGGGTGTATGGCCAGCCACAGGCATGGCTGCAGCTTAGCTCAGGCAAGAACCAAGTGCCTCAAAAGTGTCCCTGCCCATGGTGGGTGTGTTGGAGTTAGATCATCTTCAAGGTCCCCTTGCAAGCCAAACCATTCTGTGATTCTGTGCAGTTTGTACAAAGAATTGGAATTACAATATTCTCTTCTTAGGTAAGAATGTTGATTTGATTTTGGGGTCAATACTTGCCATCTTTCAAACTCATTATGTGCTATTTTTATTTGTATGCATGCTTTGTCAGATGGTTAGGAAAACATTAGAAATTGTTAGGAAAGGACATATGTTAAAAGTAATCCAAACATAATGTAAAGAGCTTTTCTTTTCCTAAAAAGTATTCTTTTAATAATGAATTCTTTACAGGAGAAAATCTTCAAGTTCACATTTTTCTAGGAGACAGGAATTTAAGGTAACATGAAGAAAATATGTAATGCACAAATTAGAGTGAACCTCAATATCTATTCATTAGTTGGCTTTTTTATGTTAGGAAGAGCCTAAATTACTTGTGAATTGTCATTCCACAGGGGAAACGGGCCCCAAGACCATCTGATGGAAGAAGTATCAAAATAATGTTGGATTTATAATAAAGGATGTCTCTATGAGATAAGAATACTACTTTAATGACATATATGGGTAATGTGTCTATTAAAAGGCTTATGAGTTGCTAGAGGATATACTGAGAAACATATTTTTTCCTTCTTATCTTGACAACTTTGAAAGAAAGAGATTAAGACCTGAACAGAGATATCTGAGCTAAAATTATGAACATACTTCACCTGCTATTTATTACTGAGAAAGTTAAAGGAGGAAGAATCTGTGTCATAGAGCATAGGCTTTAGCAGGGTTCTATTATAAATACAGCATTTTCAAACTTTTTTGTTGTCATTTCTCCTCTCTAAAGGGAAAAAAAAATGGTAGTATTTGGACTAAGATAAGTAACTAGTTGTTTTGGACTATTTCTTACATTTGTGATACTATCACTGCAATATTTTAGCATGATAAAACACAAAATAATCAGAAGGGAATGTCAGCGTAAGAAAAGGATGGGAAGGAATGGAGCTGGGGATCTGGTTTTCCCTAGCAGTTATGGGGAGAGGGATGTCTATGTTCCAGGAGGCATGCATCCAAGAGACAAATGGAAAATGTTAAGTCTCCTGGAGGCCAAAGTAGTTCAAAGTTACTTAATCACTTTCTGAGACTCACTCTCGTGGTTTTACAGATCTTGCGGCTTTTTTGGGTATGTTTGGAAAAGTGTTGATATTCCTTCTCTAACCTGTGCAAATAATCATCAGGAACTTTGATCACTGCAGAGATCATAGTGTGTTCCTTCAGATTAAAGACATCTGATGGTGATTAAAGTATGTATCTTGTTTATACTTTTCCTATTAATTTTTTCTGTGTTTTTCACTGGTCCTTCAGGAGTCTTTGTAGCAGTTTTCCTCAATCACTATATATGGAATTTACCCTTGCCTTCCATCAACAGCTTATATGTAAGAGGGTCTAAAGATATTTCTTCAAAGTGGTCTGGAGTGCTTGGAGATAAATGGGCTTTTACTCAGTCCTTAATTGTTTTCATTCAGCCTTGCATGTGATATATCCTTTTTCCCTCTTTTGCTAGGTGGTGGCACACTGGTTAGTGTAATACTTTATAGTTACAGCCAGTAGACAATTTGTGCTTTTCACAGGAGCATCTGCAGCCAGCTCCTGGCAAAATTGTTGGAATAGTAAAGGCTGCCTGTACCATTTGTTAGAGAAGAGTGCAATAACAGCTATATGTTGTGCACAATAGTGTTGTACTGCTTAATTTTTGTGTGGTAAAACACCAAACAAAATGAAGAGAATGCATGTAGTGTTAGTTTTGAACTCCTTTACCGGTTAATGCAGAGATCAGAATTCAAAATAAAAAATCTGCTTAGAAAACTGCTACTTATTTTGGTATTTAGGGCTTATTCTGTTGTTTTCAAAGTTGCTGTTGCTATTACATATTAAACATTCTTATAGAGGAAGGGAGCAGTTAAAATTGTAACGTCATCAGAAATGTTCAGTGTATGTAATAACAAAGTGACAGAAATCTGATAAATTGGTGCTCTCTATAGCCATGTCTTATCTAGAATTTGCAGAGTTTTTGTGCTGCAAAGATCTAAAACAAAAACTTTGCTCATTATAGAGATGTGGGGTAAATGGGTGGTGTGTCAGACTATATCTTTAGGTTAAAGTGAGTATTTCAGTAGTATATCTACTTTCTCTATGTCACTGGCTATCCTATAAGGTAAAATTTTTCAATAAACTTAAAAGAGAAGTATTTAAAGTATCCAGTTTTCAGACCATTTGTGCACATTAAAAATAACTTGCTATTCAGGTTCAATGTTTTTCTTGTTGGACAGTGCTTACCCTGGGGTCTTGCCACAGCAGATGCAATAGATTATAAGAAGACGGCAAGTATAATAATTACAGCATGGAACAGACTGCTGGCAGATACAACAACGTAGCATTCTCTTTAATCATAGTGCTTCCCATAGTGTGGGTGGCCACAGGCTGCAAATGTTTCAGTCAATCCCTTCTCCATGCAGCAGTGGTTGTAAAACAGAGCTGAAGTAAACAGCATTCCACAGACCATTAAGGGGTATTAATTCTGAAAAAATATTCACTCCTCCTTTGGCTGCTTGCTTCTGTCAGCTGTTACCTACCAAATCAGTTCTGTTGGAGCTAAATAGTATATGATATAGTGTCTATGGGCCCTTTAAAAAGTTTGTTGTGGTCTGTTGCAGTTGTTATTGGAATATGTATTACTTTAAAACCCAAATGTTTTGCTAGTTTTTGCAGCAAGAAATAACCTCTGCTCTTACATTAAATGCTGTATTATGTTAATTTAAAAGCTTTTCTTCCTGTTTTCATTCTGCCAGGTTTTTTTTCATCAATGCCCAGTGTGGTTTTGCTGTTTCTGTAAAATGCGTTATTATCTCTCTAGCCATTAGCACAGTATTTTTCTCCAACCAAAATGATGGGGAACTTTCTGGTATTTTTTAACCTTGTGGCCAGTTTACTCCTTTGGAAGCTGATTTCACCTCCTTAATGTTTGATGTGTAGTCATCTGGAATCTGAGTTTCATGGAAAAGATTTAAGCAGCTAAACTTGGTGTCATGAAAATAGTTACAAAGCATTTACAGGCCTTTTTTGGAGTATGTAAATCAGCCACAGTTGAGGACAGATGACTTTATTTTATAAGTGCATGTGCATGAAAGGATATTTTTTGATGGATGATTTTACATTGTAGTTAGCCATATGTGGAATCAAGTATGTAAATGAGCTTGAAAGAAATGTCTTAAGTGTCAATGGGTAACAGATAGTTCAAAGTGAATTTTTTTTTGAATCAAAACAGAGGACAGAAGACTTACATGAAACATAGGCATGTGTTTAAGATTTGACAATTAATTGAAACCTAATGGATTAATGAACTCTTAATGTGATAAGAGACTTTTCAAATTTTAGATTGCTAGTTAAAATTTAATTTTAAGAATCAAGTTGGCTGGCTTTGCAATGTGTCCCAAGGGAGTAAAGGGCAAGTCAGGCACTTTTCTCTGTCCTTTGTGTGATTGGTTTGTGTCCCAGATAGCAAGGACTTTATCCTGTTCAAGTGAGTGCACTTCCTAAGGTACACACCCTAGGAAGCCCACATCTCATAGCAGTGTTTGCTGGAAGTTTGACATACCTGCCTCTTAAACTTGTAAATATACAGTTCTGTTAAAGGTTAAAGACCCCAATGTTCTTAGGTATGGTTAGGTATGAATGAGGGGAAATATTGAAATGAAAATGGGAATTGGCTGATGAATCAGAGACAAGTAATTGATAGAATGATAGTATATATACAAGATTCCTAGTAGAATATGTTCTGGAATAATTTAATTCATAAAGGCTGGGAGGGTGATAAAAGATGTTAAACTTATTAAAGAAAGAGACTGGAGCTGGATCTTTTAAACATAGAAAACATTTTAGAATGAAGATGGTTTTTCACATACAGTGCATAAACTATTTCTAATCCTTGTTGTCTTGAAGTGTTAGTGAGTTCACTGTCAGTATTTTCTTTTTTCTGTTGTTCTTTCGCTTTCGTAAAGTCAGCCAGAGGGAGTTTTTGGTCATTTTGAATATTTTACATCTAAATAGTCTAAATAGTTAATCTTCTCATTAGCTCTTTTGAGAATCAGCATTTTAAGTTCATTTGGACCTTCTCTGGTCACCTGTAGATAGTTACATTGGCAGCATGTAGGAGAATTTGCGATGTTTTCAAATTTGCAAGCATTACCATAGTCTTCTGTTAAAAATAGAATGGTATTATGAATGGGCTGGGGAAAAAACAGACCTCTCTTCTTCAAATACAATTCTTTAACAATGCCAAGCTAACGTGATTATATAAAGGATTTCTCAGCTTCTAGGCCAAAATAAACAAAGGCTAAGTATGTCAAAGAACAAAATGAGAAACCAAGAATTCTGCTTTCTTGCAAGACTGCTTGAGCTTTAACAGCAAGTGTCACAAATTGCTAGCCAGCTGACATTTCTCAGAGCACTTTAGTTGTGCCAGGTGGCTCTAGTAAAAATAATGATTTGTTACTGAGACACAAAAAGAGGTCTGTATTTGAAGAAATTATACTGGTATTAGATATTTTTGCTCCATGAAATATAACTGTGACTGCCATTATAGGTGTATTTTGTGGTTTTTTTTGCTAAGAAGTTCAGTGGACAGTTTTCTCCTTGTGAACTTTTAACGGCATGATACTTAGGAAGTCCAACCCCAAAGTGATTAAAGTAATTTGAATGAATATTATTGTAAATTAGGTGCAGTATTTGCAATGTGTACCTATTGGAAGTATAAAAATGGGTACATACATTCATTGAAAAAAGTATAAACTTGAGATTATAATTTTTCTAGAAATTATGTAACTCACACATTTAAAGTAAAAGTGGAATAATCTTACAATCCATATACTCTTTCCAAATTTATTCATCCCTCTTTTCTACCTCATTTTTGTGTGGATTTAAGGAATTCTTCAGTGGGAAGCTTGCTTTTTGGCTTTCGAAAATTGTGGAGGGAAGAAGGAAATGAATTTTAAATCACTGGCTAGTTAAACCAGAGAGCTTTAAAAAAAACCAAAAAATATTTACAGTTGACTCTGGTTGAGCTATTGAATTTCCTTTTGTAAGTTAGTGTAAACGTGTGTTTTATTTCAGCATCAAAAGTCTCCTCTTTTTTAATATAAAGAGTAATAGCACTTTCTAGGTGGGTGTTTCTTAAAGAGAAAGGAGAGAGAAAAGGGAAGGAGATTTGAAACTGCTTTTCCTGTCTGAGGCCAAGAGTAGACTCAAAAGCTTGCCAGCCCAACAGTTCTTCAGCTTCCTTCTTATGATTTCTGAGGGTTTTGTTAGTGACTTGCAGGTGGGGCTTAGGCTTTGGAATTCATCCACTAAAAAGTTGTAGCATCTTAGCCACAGTAGTAGTGCAACGTGATTTTACTGTACCAGTGTCACAGGAGGTAACTGAGGTTGAATTGGTGAGGGAAAAACAGTACAGCCTTCCCTTCCCCTCCCCATAATTTTCTTTTCCACATTTCATTTGGAAATCAGGATCATGTAACATTTTTCATCCGTTTTAGGAAACAGAGGTAGAATATGAGCCTAGTCATTTTACTAAGCTATGTGTATCACCAAGAGTAATACAGTTCATAGCATGTTTAATTTCTAAAGAAAAACCATATTTATCTCAGTGGGTTTTTGAATTATTTTTTTTTAATTAAGTTTTTCTAGTAGGTTTTCATGATCCTTTAGTGTATTTTTGTCATACTTTTAAAGTCTTTTTAAAGAGAAACTTGCAGGTAAGGTTGTTGAAACAAAGTTAAGGAAATTGGCTTAATATAAGGGCACCTAAAGCAGTTTTACTGAAAACTGACAGAAAGTGAGCCTGCATAGTTCTTCAGGGATGGAACAGTGTTGAGGGTCATCATCAGGTAGAGCATGGAGAACTTGACAGAATCCATGTTTTCATGTCTGGGAATATGTGAAAAGCAATGAAGTCTATGTATTAATTTTCTGAAAGAATAGTATTTATATATAATAGTATCCTGTTGGGGTTTTATTTGTTTGTTTGTTTTATTTTTAGCTCAAAAGTAATAGTAATTCAGTCTAATAATTTATCTGTAGATTTTCTGTAACTTGATCACACGCTTGAATGACAAGATCCTTGTTTCTATAGGAGTGTTTAACAGAATAATTTGTTTATGATCAACTAGTCTGTCATGGTTATCAATGGAGATTTAGATGTAGGCGGGTATCAGACTTTGGTTCCAAGTGAAGAAGAACTAAAATGAGAAGCTCCAGTAGATGCTAAAGATGGACTTGTGGCCAGCAGTTTTATTTAGTGTGCTGGCACAGAAGTTAGCTAATGAAAACCATCTTGTAGATGCATGTCTCCATAAAATGTCCTGAAACAAGAAAACTCCCTGACAGAAAATGTCAGAAAGAAATGTAGGATGCAAACCTCTTCTAGTCCTGTACACAGGCATTTTGACTCTAATTAACTAAATTACTGAGGAATATAACATGCTTTCTTTTGTGAATTGAAACTGAAGTGGTTTCATTTTTGCAAAACTTCTGAGTGATTAATGGAATAGATTCAGTTTTGTATAGTGAGAGGTTGTGTTGACTGTCTAATTGAAATGTATGTGTGTATGTAATTTAACATTTTGTCTTTCTGAAACTGTTTTAACCAGTTTTAATTTCAAAGGAGAAACTGGACTTTTTAGTTAGGTTATCAATGGTATATTTACAGATTTTTTAAAATAATTTTTTACTGTTTTTTTTAGCACAATATGCTCTCACATACTACTAATAATTGTTCACAAATATATGCCATGTAATTTCTCCTAATCAATACACTGAGAATTTTATAAAATGTGGAGAAAACAGAATAATTTTAAGTAAAATAGTTTTTTAAAAGCTAGATATTGAAATCTATATGATGTTTGATACCTTATATTCTTCTACATTTTGATTTTGGTTTGTGGAAAACTATTTTCTGTCTTCCCTTGGAGTGACAGAAGAAAGTGAGCAAGAGGTCTTAGAAGCAAAATTAAAAGTCACAAACTTCGTTATGAATGGATAAGTGTGTGGAAATAATATGAATTGTGTTATGTCAGCATCCCAGTCCAGAATTAATTTCTGTCCTGGGGTGACTTTATGATACTGGTATCCCCAATCGTCTGGTTTATGTTATATATTAAGTTCTGCACCTTTAAGACTGACTTTGAGAGCAAGAGAGGGGGAAGAAGAAGTTTGGAGTTTTCCTCCCTAATTTGCCCTAAACTAGGACAATTTCATAAACAGTTGGTGAAATGGTCTCTGAATTAACGTACTGCTTTGTCATTTACAGACTTAGACACTATGATTCTTCAGATCTGGCTGCATATTTCATAGTAAGAAGGTTTTAAAGGTACCAAATATGTTTGTGGTTTTTTTGTCAAGCATTTAAAACTCAAAGGCCTTTAGGCAGGATTTTTAAGAAAACATTACTAAAAAATACTTAGAGGAATTTGTTTTGGTCTGAGCTGCTGAAAGCTGGCAAATAAAAAATTAATTTATATTTACAAAACAAATCAGAGCAATGTGTATATATTGCTTACTGAATAAGCAATTCCTAAATTCCTAAATTCAATTATTTAGGAAGTAATGTGGGCTGTTAGGATCCTACCTTTAAAGAAAAACACTATTATGTAGTATTTTTATTTTTTAAATTATGGAATCATATTGTCTGATTTATCTGTAATGTTGTAATTGATCATACAGTTTTGGAGTACTTTCTTAAGTGAGATTGGGAAGAGAATTTCACTTCTTGTCTTCTAGACTGGTGTTGAAAGGCATAGGCCATCCGGCTGTAGAGGAAACACCTTAGAGCAACACTGATGTACAGACTCTTGAAGTCATTGACATACAAGAAATTCTCATTCCAAAGTCTAATCAAATGCAAATAAGAAATGGTACTTACCTCTAAAGCTTCCTCTGAATAAGATGTAGTTTTTTACGTCTTTTTAAATCTACATTTCACCTGCTTTCTTTTAGCAGAGCTGAGGAAATCTGGTTCCCATTGAAGCAGATAGAAAGGTCAGAAATAAACTTGGTACTTAACTAGATTTCAGAAATTTCCCCTTGGGTATCCATGCTGTACTAACTCCAACAGATTCACACAGATCATAATTTTCAGCAAAAAGTAATTAATAGTCTCTTCTCAAAAAATAACTGCACTTTGTGTTTTCAAACAGAATATACTTAAGAGAAGTATTTCATTAGAATAAATAACAGATTATTCCGTTTCATCCTGCCGTAGTGTTGCTTTGCTAAACTCATCCAAGATGGCAAAAAATGGGCTCAGTATCATCGCTGGGAAGTCTTAATTAGTGTCAGGTTTGAATGGCTTATCCCAGTGAAATCATCCATCTCCAGTGTTCAAAATACATTGGAGCTATTGATTTTCACATCTGCTTCTGAAGACATTTAAAACCATAAATATTTTGGAAAGAGTGTGTTGAGAAGTTCCCAGAAATAAATTGGTTTATCTGGTTCCCCTGGAATGTCTTTGAAACTTTGTCCTAAGTTCCAAGACAGTTGCTACACAAATACAGTTACTAGAATAAAACTTGCTATGTTGTAATAAAAATCAAGTTCTATTTATGTGTTATGTGTCTAATTTCAGAAGTATTTGTGTCTTTAATTCAAGCTTCTATATTTTTCCTCATTGACATGTGCAGGAAAATATTGGCTATTTCTGAAATAAAAGGGGTAAAAAGGTTCAGAGCTTTTGGATCCCTTGGTAAATAGAGCCCAAAGCATCTCCTGCTTTGCTGGATTTGTGGACACTAGTTGTTGAGTTGGTGTCTACCTGGGGCTATGTCACTTAAATCAGTGGAGGGACAAGTTCTGCTGAAGAAAAGTAATTTCCAGGCTTTTGTAGGCACATCTCATGTGCCTCATGAGATGGTTGTTACAAAGTTATAGAGCAACTCAATGAATCCTTAATAGCACATGGAAATCAGCCTTCATTACCTAAAGAGGAGTATCAAAAGAGTAAGCTTAGCTTATGTGAAAAGTATTTTAGTTGCTTAGTCCTCTTTAGAATTGTTAGAGGTTGGAAAAGACCTGTAAGACCATCAGGTCCAATGTTAACACTGCACTGCCGTATTTCCACCCAACCATGACCCAAAGTGCCACAGCCACACACCTTTTGAACACTTGGAGGAGTTGTGATGCCACCACCAATAGCGTAGCCTATTTCAATGCCTAACAACCCTCTCAATGAAGAAATTTTTCCTAATATTAATCTCAACCTCCCCTGGTACAACTTGAGACTATGTCTTTTTGTCCTATCAGATTTTACTGAGATTGTAACAAAAGAGACCAATCTCCACATGGCTACATCCTCCTTTCAGGCAGTTGTAGAGAACAATACAGTCTACCCTCCTTTTCTCCAGGCTAAACATCCCCAGCTCCCACAGCTGCCCTTCACAGGACCTGTGCTTCAGACCCTTCACCAGCTCCTTTGCCCTTCTCTGGACTTATTCCAGCCCCTCAATGTCTTGCAGTGAGTGGGCCAGAACTGGACACAGGATTGAAGGTGTGGCCTCACCAGTGCTGTGTACAGGGGAACAGTCACTGCCCTGCGTCTGCTGGCCACACTATTGATGATAGAGGCCAGGATGCCATTGCCCTTCCTGGCCACCTGGGCACAGCTCATGCCCAGCCATTGTTGACCAGCACCTGCAGGTCCTTTTTGGCTGGGCAGCTTTCCAGCCTCTCTTGCCCCAGCCTGTAGTACTGTCTGTGCTTGTTGTGTCTGGACCCAGTGCTGGGCTGAAGCAGCACTTTATCATATCAAACTTCATACCACTGGCTCAGCCCATTGATCCAGCCTGTCCAGATCTTTCTGCAGAGCCTTCCCACCCTTCAGCAGATCCGGACTCCCACCCAGCTTGGTTTCATCTGCAAACTGACTGAGGGGGCATTGTAGAGGATCAGACCTAAACATGTTTTGTCTCAAACATTCTGAGTATTGCTACAGGAAAGGTGTTATTAGGGGAGAAAGTCCTGCAGAGCTGGAGCGGTGCTGTTCTGAGCCAGTCAGTGGTCTGTTCTGAGCCAAGGTCCTGCTGTGCCTTGAGACTCATGCTTAGTCCCCCACCCCCATCTCACTTCCTGGAGAAGGGCTGGCTGTGCATGAGTGAACAAAAACTGTGTGACAAGTCTAGTTTACATAAGAGGCATGCACCAGGTGAACTGCAAAAAGGATTGAATCAGATCCCCTCTTTCTTTGTTCTATTTTTCTCTCTTTTTTTCTCTGGCTTGCTTTCTCTTTTCTCTCTTTCTCTTCTCTTTTTCTTTTGTTTTCTTTGTCTTGATATGCCAGCCCTGGACTATCCACAGGATAAGAACCACTGTGATGATTGGAGATGATATGTTTTCTTCATTTGCTTTACCCCAGCAAGTCATATCCTATCCCATACTCCATAGAGAATTCTGTTGTGGGAGTGGGGAGGTGGTGGAGGTATGCTATAGGATGTTGGAGGTATGAAGCCGTGTGCTTATGCTGATAAAGACAAATTATGAGTTTATGTCTTTGTGGTAATGCTCATAGGATTATCTGCCTGTTAAAGATCTTAAAAATCTCTGTGCAGCAGTGAATTTTGAATTATCTGCAGTATTACTCAGTATAAATTGCATCAGTAAAATAAAGTCACTTGCGAGGTTGTTCAAAGAAGTTGGTCATTGTGAGGACTTTATAAAAATTTATTAAATCAGTTTCAGGTTGAATGGGACTTTAATCCTAGGCCATGGGGGTAGATTTCTTCTCATGCAATTACAACCAAAGTGGTTTCCTTCTTACTCAGTGGTGAGAGAAATCAAGAAAAAAGTAACTTCTGATGTTACAATATGCCTGACTGCTGTTCATTTTCCAAAAACAGCTATCTTGAGTCTGGAAATGCAAAAATAAAAGACACCTTGGGATTTTTTCTTTTGGAATGCAGTATTTCTGCTGCAGATCCACTTTTCTGACTTGTAGAATGTGGTATTAATGGATTATACAATGAGTGGTAATTGAGTCACTGACAGGAACAACTGATGATTATGGAGATCTCCAGTTAATTTTGCTGGAGTACTGTAGGATCCATAACTGATATCATCAAAACAAGAGTGCATTTATTCTTATCATGTACTTGAATACCTTGTAGGTATTGATCTTGAAATGGTTTCTTAAAAGTCATCAGTATCAAATAACTGATTGATACTGTGTAATGTCATGTAATATGTCATGTTTTTTGATTTTCCAAAATGCTTTTGTGGGGGATTCATGATGTAATATTGGAACCTGTCACAAAGGTTCGGATATTTGTGTTGCTTCCTATATATGTGAGAAAATCTGAAATCTACATTTCTCCATAGTACTTTCTGAAAGAGTTAATTTGAAATATTCCCAAGCCCTTCTCTGCAGGGCTGCTCTCAATCCATTTATCACTAATAATTGGTATTGAAGATTGCCCCAGTCGAGGTGCTGGACTTTTCACTTGTTGAACTTCGGGAGGTTCACACAGACCTGTTCCTCCTACCTCTGGGTGGCATCCCTTCCTGCAGGGAATCAACTGCACCACATCATCTGCAAACCTACTGGGGAAGCACTCAATCCTGCTGTCCCACTCAGTCCCATCCCGTTGATGAAGATATTAAATATTCCTTATCCTAACAAATCATTCATCAAGTATGAGTGAAGTATCAGTATTAATTCTTCTTCCAGACAGCGCTCTGCTGATACAGAGAAGTGAAAGAATTATCACTTACAACCAGAATTATGTAAGAAGTAAGTAAACCACTTTTTCTAGAGAGGAGAACTTTCTGTGTATGTTCTAGAAGAGTAAAAAGGCTTTAAAACTGAAAAAGACAAATGCTTTAACTTACCATTAACAAATATCTTTGTTGCATGTAGGGATGTCTCAGGCTTTCCACTGCAACACTGTCAGTAAACTGAAATACATAAGACACTGAGCTGAATTTTAAATGTTTTCCATCTTTAATACCTATTTGTCTTCTATAAATACCTAATAGCTCCTTTCATCTTGACTACAATATCTCCTTGCCTGTGTTTCCCTTGCCCCCTTCTGGCTGTTCAGAGATTTTGTACATTTCAAGAAAAAAAATACCTGCAAATTTCTTGCATGATCTAGTAAATTGAAAATGAAAGAGTAAAAAACCAAGCCAACCAAGAAAATAAGTAAGCAAATCCCCAAAACAGTACCAAACCAAAAACCAACACAGGAAAGTGTTGCAGGTCATATGCAGACTCTGATGATGTATAGTCATTTTTTCTTCTCTTCTATTGCTTAACACAACACAGGTTATTACAGGTTATTACTGGCTATTACACAAGGGTAGGGGGGGAGTAATTTCCAAAGTACTCTTCAAAGTAGGAAAATTTTGGTTACAGAAAAGATCACTAGATAATAAATTCTGTAGTGTTACAGGTGAATATATGGGATTTCAAAACACTCTCTCATTTAGCTGTCATTTGCTGCCATGTCAGCCTCTCAAATTCTTTTCAGAGATTTTTATGTTTATTGTCACTGGTCAAGCTTTTTGTAAGTCTTGAACTAAGCAAT
The DNA here is from genome assembly GCF_001522545.3 of Parus major. Classification (NCBI taxonomy): domain Eukaryota; kingdom Metazoa; phylum Chordata; class Aves; order Passeriformes; family Paridae; genus Parus; species Parus major. The sequence goes on along the minus strand of NC_031799.1, from coordinate 37,804,494 downwards.
CCAACAGACTTTGTACTTTTCAAGCCCCTTCCTTACCTCTAGCTAAAGTGACATCCCAGGTTTGTTGTTGTTATGCCTCCTTTATTTTGATTTTGACTTGCAGTTTGGTCCCTTATCTCATTCTACTTGGCAAACTGTCCTATTTTGTAGGTGCCCTTGATAGTGTTTTGAAAAGAAAATCTAACTTTAGTAATAGTTGCAAAAGAAAATAAAAATATATAAGGGTTATTATTTTTATCAATAAATTGATTAAGGCCTCTTGGTGGATTATGCAGTTTAATAGATTTTAGCTTTCACTTTTGGCACATTTAGAGGCTTGTACATTTTTAAAATCTGCTTTTTTCTGTCCTTTTCTTAAGAATGCAAAAAATGAATGTAAGTAACTACTTTGAAACTGTTTGGCCACAGCATTTTTCCTTCTCTTGGGTTTTTGGGAATTCTGGGGATGGCAATAGAACAGCAGTCAGTCACTCCTGTTGAGTGCTATCTAGGAAATAAGCTGTACAATGAAGGAAAAGGATATTTAACTCTTCAAGGTAGTAAAAGAACCCTGAAGTATGATAACTAAGGTATCCCAAATGCTTGTTACTTATTTTGATAACAGTGAATTTTCTTAGACATCTGGTGTTCTTCTCCTGATTCTTCTCTCTCATATCAATGAAACATGGAACACATGTATTTAATATATCTAGTTCCAGGCAGGACTTCTGAAGCAGTAGCTTAGGGATGCTCAGCAAAATCATGTAAGAATACTTAAGTTTCTAAAAGGAAAAAATGAGTTAATGAGATTTCTATTTATTTTGGTCTCAAAAATCTTTCTTCAGGTTCCTCTTTTTATTAATAAGAATGTACAGAATAAAGCATCCTAAACCCATGGAAGTCACAGAGGTTTCATCTGAACTTTCCTTTAATCATATGTTTTTTAAATTAAGGCCTTTTTTCAGTGTATACTAATCCCGACCCTCTGTTACAAAACATTTTATATACTCAGTGCCATATAAAGTTTATACTTTAGGTGTCAATCATACATAAAGCCCTGAAATAAACCCTGGAAAGGGAACACAACTGTTGTTATGTCAGCACGTAGCAGTCAAGAACAGGAAGAAATGAAAGCTGTGAAAATGCAGAGCAGATAGCTTGATCACCAACACAGAACTATCTCAGCTCACTTGGGACAGCAGGGTGCAAAAAACCTGCTCAATATTTTTCAGTTTTGGTTTTCATGAGTTTGCTAGGGAAGGTGCTGGGATGTAAGATCTGTCCAAATGACAGCAGAGCTGTAGTATAGTGCTGAAGAGCTAGGAAGGCATGGGTACTATGCTCAGGGTCCCCTATACACGCCTGCAGAACCAGTGTACCAAATCTATTAATCTGACTTAGAATCTATCATCAAAGGATTGCTTAGATTATATGATACATTAAAAGGTTTTAATGAGATGTAAAGCATTTCGTGGTGAAATTGGTAGAGAAGTAAATGTCAAGATAAGATTTTTATCATCACCTTCCCAAAATAATGAAGAAATTAAGCAAATTACAAGAATGAGACCAGACCTGAATTACAGAGCATCTTGAAAAAGTGATGTGGAAAAGTAGATGTTAGTTTCACACTTTCTCTTGATCCATGGTACTGATCAAGACTACAGATGATTGAAATGGCTCCCAGAGAACCAAAACCTAGCAAAGGTCCGTGTTTTTGAAGTGAATGGTCTCCGCTGCTGTGTTGCTATTGAACAGCTGCTGAAATCATGTCGTGTGTGTGAACCCACATTTGATTGTGGCAGCTGGAGCATTTTCTTTGTCTTCCCTTCTGTATCAGCGGTGTAAAATGGCCCAAAAGGCCTTACCCCAGACTGAGTTCAATAGCTGTCCTGGCCTTTTACAGAGCTTGTGGTAGCCTGGTGCTTAATTGCCATTCTGTTGATTTCTCAGAGTTTGCTGTGCCATCTCCTTTGTTCTTGTAAGTGGGAAGGTAATGAAGCGGAAACCAGTACCTTCATATCAGCTCTGGGCTACACATCCGCAGATTATTATTACCACTTGGTTAAAAATGTAAGTATTTTGTGGAATTGTGATCTTGTTAATAATAAATCACCAGTTTATAAGCACATACATGGAGCTGTCATTGTGATAAGGAACATGAACTGAAGCTTGTTTATCTTTTCTTACCTCAGTTACTTTTATAACCTTTTAAGGGAAAAAATGAAGTGAGAGATCTCTCGACAAATGAGAATTTTTTATTAGATTACACTGTAATAGATGTTCACAAAAACAGAATTCCCACTTCTGTTGTGCTATAACAAAAGAAAATCCTGCTTCTGTAATTTTTTCCCCATGAAGTTAAAATTATATTCATTATTTTATGTATTGGAATGTAACTTCTGAATTGTTTTTTTTACTATATCTGCTGCAGTTAAAATGGGAGATGAACCCTAAATGCAAGTTAAAGTCACTTTTATAGTTAAGATATAAAAAAATAGTGGGAATAATATTTCATAATATATTGACTTGAATTGGACAAAACATGTAAAAATTTCTAGTAATGCTCTTCTGAGAATTATGCCTTAACTCCTGGGGAAGCAGAGCTAAAATGAATATCTTTTTTATTTTAAAATGTATAAAATATATAATGTGTTAAAATAACATTTTGCAGTACAGTTTGTTCAGTGATTTGGAGTGCTTTAATTTGACATCAATAGTTAAAAAATTTAAAAAATCAAAATAGATGAACACAGCAAGTTATTAACCTTTACAGTACGTCAGTCACACAGAGAACCATTCAACTAATGTCTGCTTATTATTGGCAGTAAATGGAATGTATTTTATTTCATTTATTTTTATTTTACTTAACAGATGGTCGTTTCATTAGTAACAGAGCTCAGAGAAAACCAGTTCAATGGACTTAACATTCAGGAGAGGTAGGTGTTATCTAAACATAATTTTGATATGTTTTGGTTTGGGTCATTACAGTTCAGTGAGGATCATTTTACAGTCTTGGGCAACTTAGGCTTCAGCTGAAAAGTTTTGGATACATATGTGGACAAACTTGGTAAGTTTGGCTTCACATAATAGTTTGTACTTAACCTAGGAGTCATGGAACGGTTGGAAGGGACCTTCAAAGATCATTTGTCTAATGGTGCTGTTGTCACTATTTTTCACATGATCATGCCTTTTTTCTGTCTGATTTGTACCTTTCTACTGACCTTGAAATGCAGAGCACAGTCTTTTGTCAGTACTGTAAAAATTATGTCATTTGAATGTCAGTAGATTCTATTGATTGCATGTAAATTAAGTGAATTGCAGCTAAAAAACAAAAGAAAAAACGAGGATATTTTTTAGTGTAAACTATAAATTCAAATTGTGTCTTCCGTTTTAAGTGTATTCAATTTATTTGGTTAAATTATTAATAATAGAGTAGTAAATATATATAAGAACTACTTATCCAAAATTAAATAATTAGTGATGAAATAATTACACTAATAGTGTTATTTTTTTATTATTTAATAGTAAAATAACTAATAAGTAAATAAAAGCATTAAAATATTAAAAAATTGCAATAATTCATAGTTAATAAATTGAATGAAAGAAAATGCCTGTACACATTCTGCTGCCCTTCAGAGCCAAAAGGGATGCTATGAATAAAAGAGTTTTATGACCTATTTTACACAGCTTGTAGAATTATAGGAAAGAAGAAGCTAATTGAAATCTTTTTCTTGTATCATTAGCCAAAACTCGGCTATTCTTCTCCCCTTCCTTTTTGCACCTAGATATTTGGTAAGGAAGATTAAATGAATTTGTTTAGGAATGATTTTAATATTAAAATCAGGGACACAGTTAATGAGGAGTATCACAAAGTTTCTTTCCATGTAGGAAATAAATGCCCACATTTTAAAAGTAGGGTGAAATAGATTTAGCTTAAAAGCTGGTTGAGACTGTTGGGAAGAGAAATACCTGATTTCTGCTGGGAGAAAGGGAAAACTTTGAACTTTGATTTTTGAATGTAGAAATTATGATATGGGTGTTTATTCAAATTTCAGAGACAAAAGTATTTTGCTTTTAGAAGTGTACATTTTTTCCTTTTGCCCTTTAGTGATATTTTAAAAATTCAGATGATAATATCTGTGCAAATTCATTGTACATAGTGGAGTGCATTGTGCACTAGTCTCCAAGAACATATTTTGAAGATTATGTAGAAGAAAATTGCCTTCACAGGGTTTTTCTTCTGAAGTTAAGTAAGAGTAAATTCATCTGCTAAATTCTGCTAACCTGGATAAGAAATTAGAAGCATAGTTTTACAAAGGGAACTGATTTAGAGTTTCAGTTCTGTGTATCCTGGAAAATACTACTGCATGATAAGATCATCCCAATAATTACAATTCCTGCAAAATCACTTGTAACAAAAGTGTTTTTTGAAGTATTTCAGTATAAGAAACCTTAAACACGTATTTAATCAGGTAATTACTCAGAAACTTGTGTCTTTGAACATGTGTCATGTTTTATTTCTCTCTCTGTTTAAATGGTAAGGATTAATAATTACCTCATGTCCATACTGCTGAGCAGCCTGTTAATTCCCATCTCAGATCTTCAGGAATAGTTTTTGTGACTCCTCAAAGAAAATACTTTCAGTTTCTTGCAGAGAATGAACTTCTTTTACTGAATCAGGAGCAAGTTGCAGGAACTCTGGGAAGCCTTTTACAGACAATATAGGACAATATTTTAATTTGCTGGAATTCAGTGTTTCATAGCTCTTGGTCATTTTAATTGTCTTCCTGTCAATGCTACAGTTTCATGTGCTAGAAACAATATATATTCTCTGTAAACTCCTGATTTCTTTTTGCAAATCTAGTCTCTGCCAGTTTAATTTTCTTAAAGTTCCAAAGTTTCTGTATTTACTTTATGTTATATATTCCACTGTCTTCAGTAATTTCCAGCCATGTTTTAGTTTTAGTGAGAAGATCCAGCAAGTGGTTTGTAGTTTCAGTTTTCCAAAGGTGCTACATGTTCCTTCAGCTGTAGGTCTGTAAGACAAAAAAATTCCAGTACTTGAAGACAGCAGGATTCATAATTTTTTTCTGTTAAGAGGAAAGAGAGGTTAAAAAAGCAACATGTCTGAAAAGCAGCTAGATTGTCTCTTTTGGGGCTCCGGGAAACTTACATGTAGCTATGAATCTCTAGTCTTCCTTCACTAGCCCTGGGAAAGACAGAGAGATGTCTAGCCTAGTAGTTATTGTTGCTGGAGCCAAAATAACTGGGTTCAATTCAGAATTGTGTTGCTATCCCTCACATGGTTTGGTTTGAGCACTTGAATATCAAAATTTTATCGGACTTCTAAACATTCTGCACACTATATGGAATGTTATGTCAACAGTCATTCCAGTAAATAATTTTTCAGCAGTTAGGTATGCATGTCTTACTTTTAATCATCTGCAGTTAATTAATGTCCTTTTTTTAGCTTAACAGTTTAGAATTTATGACTTTTCTGAAATATGAACTGTGTTTATTTTTTCCTTCAGCGTTTCAGCTAGTCATGTGAATGCTGTGTCCATTTTCTGTGTGCCTCTCATTACTTTGCCTGATCTAACTCCACTGCTGGAAACTCTCCTTCTTTACCACGGAGGTTCATCAAAAGAAATTCTCAGTTCAGAATTTCTAGAGGCTGTGAATGAGGCTGTTTTAAAGTAAGTGGCTGGGTTTGTATTATTGTTTTAATTTTTCATAAAGACTATCTGTTCAATGTCTTTTTTCTAGGTTTGTATGCTGATTGCACTGAACACCTTTCTAGTAAAGTACTTCTCTTGCAGTTGAATAGCAGAGCTGAGATTGTGGGCCAGAGCAGAATTTTACATTGCTGATGCACAAACTGGCATAACAGCTTTGAATGTTGACTTGGACTTTGTCTCACCTGTTCCCTAAAAAGGAGGTTAAAACCTTCAATAGATTTTAGGAATTTTGTGGAAACTGTGGTAATTTTTCCTAGAAATTCATTAATGTGTCATATAAGTGTATTACCATTCCTTACCTGACATTTTGGGAGCCATTTTAATTTTTCTGTGTGTAAGGTAGATCCTTATGTTTGATGTTTTCATAATTCTTTTGAGTTTTCTTGGAGGTTTTTTGTTGTGAAATTGGTTTTCCATATTTCAAATTTTCCCAGTTCTTAGCAGGTGAGTTTTAATGAATCTGAGAGAGGAGCAATTTGTGAAATACAGCTTTGCTTGTTTTGCTGACCCTGTTCTGATAAAATCAGTCTATGGAGGATAACCAGCTGAGTGAAGCTTAACATCAGCAAGGTTGGCTATGCCAGGAAAGGGAAGATATCAGGGAAAGCACAGCATACTTTTATTTCAGAATGGCTTTATTTAAGTTGTAGCTGAGGTGCAGTATTATAAACAATTTTTTTTATTGTACTAGAAAATGTCCCTTGTGAGCACTCTATGTCAACAATCCATTTCTCTCCTTTTTTAATAAGTTGTAATTGTTTCCTCTGTAGTCATCATAGTTTCTGAGATGGCCTAATGAAGATTTTTGTGGTGATCCATTGAGGGCTCCAGGCAAAAATAGATAATGGGAAAGTGCAAAAACTAATCCATGCATGTTACTAAAAGCCAAGGAAAAGGCATGAAAAAGGAATGTGAACGTGGAGGTGGGTAGTGAAAGGTGTGCCCAAAAAGACAGGGCTATCTTTCACTCTTTCGCTTGTCCATCTTTTGTGGCTTCTGGTTGTTCATATTCCACAAGCTTGAAAGACTGTGAGAGCAAGCTCACAGGTTCTGTACTGATGGTTTGTTCTCATACCGGTGAGCTGGTGGGCAGCCCATCACAAGAGACTTCTGACACTTCATGTCATGAGTAAGGCCATTCTTTGGATTGCCATAAGAGGTTCTTCTGACTAAAATAAATGTCTCTTTTCTTAACTGTTGAGCTACTTACTTATCACAGTGAACAAAAGTGTCTGATTTCACATGGCCTTTGACTAAGTGACTCTTTCAGGGTCCTCAGCAAAAATGTATGGTTTCCCTGGGAGCAGATACAGGCTCATACATGCTTTACATGATATATTCCTGGACTGTCACTGAACTCATGTGGTCTTAATGTGAATGTGCTTGTATTTTATTTTTTTTACCTGCTCTGATAACTGACTTCTGTTTTCCCTAACTCTGTTGTGTTCTGAACATGGGTGAAGTGTTCCTTAGAAAATAGGGCATTTGCAAGGCTCCAAAGAACTCAAAATTGCCCTGGTGAGACCATCTATCTGCAAGTTCATCTGTGGGAGTATAATCACTACAGTTAACTTCCTATATGGTTTTTATATCTTAGAGTTCCAACATCTCTATATACTCTTATTAGCTTTCTTCTCCTCCCTTAATATCTATATAATCTACCATGCTACCACAAAAACAAGAAGAAGCTTGGTGGTGGCAAAATCAGCTAATCTCTTGTCATTCTTAGTTTACTCTCATGTGCCTATGTGCTTTAATAGTAGTATTTAATAAAACAGCATCCTGAAATTGAGCATTGCTTTACAATTTTGAAATTCTGGATGCTTCAATGTATTTCTTGTCTCCACAAGTACACTTTAAGATCACTACATAGTATTGAGTGGAAAAAAATCAGGCTTCTTAATGAAATTCAGAGTTCTGAGAGCTGATAATTAAACAAATGTATGGCAAAATAAATTCATGGAAAATAGATCCTAAAATGGCTTTAGTATTCTTTCTGGTGGTATTTTCACTTTTCTCAGTTTTAGTTTGCATGTACACTCCAGCCTAATTATAGGTTTTTTAATCTTAACTTGATTTAAGACCAAGGCAAATATTTATTGTTACTTATGTGTTGTTTTGGTTTGAACCTTTTAATTTGCAACAATCACAATAGCTACAAAAATATTCCAGGATGTTTGTGCTGTGATATCTCTTCTTGGGTGGTTAGTTTAGTATATTTTGATTCATGCTGGTGCACACTGTGTCTTTTTTTTTGTCATTTGATATGACACCAATAGCTGAAGTCTTTAGATAGAGAGAGAACTTGTCTTCTTAACTATTTGTTTGTTAAATACCTCTGGTCAGTGCTGCTAGGCTGAATACTTAGCTACCTCTAAATTTTTATTGGTTTTTTTTTGGTTTTGTTTTTGTGGGTTTTTGTTGTTGTTGGTTTTTGGGTTTTTTTTGGTTCTTTTTTTTTTTCTTTTTGTTGTTGCTGGTTTGGGGGTTTTCCTTATTTCTCTGCAAAGTTAGGTAATTCTTTGGTTATACAGAATATAACCAAATACAGGATAGAAGAAGAATTATGCAGGACCTTCCTGCTCATCTCTCAGTAGTTGTCTGCAGGAACTAGTCTGGTTTGAGAGAGCACAAGATCCAGGGACAGGACCTTTCTCAAGAGAGGAGGGGAACTTCAGACTTTGTCCATCATGACCAAATTTCTAGGTTTTAAACACATGTGGTAAAGTTGCATTTGTAGATGATGGTGATTTCCTGTCATTCTTTGCTATTATGATTTGCTGTTGAACAGGCTACTGTAAACAAGATCTCTCTCTTGCTTCAGGTTGATCTTTGCGCCTCCTTTTCCCCCCAGTATGTTTTAAAAAAAAAAAAAGTACTTTTTTTGGTCTTCCTTCTAGTTACTCAGATAAAACAGTATTTTCCTCTCTAAACCAGGAAGAAGATCTCCCTTCCTGAATCAGCTATCTTCAGCCTTTGGCTTCGTCACTTACCAAGCCTTGAAAAAGCTACCTTACATCTTTTAGACCAGCTGTTTTCCATTCAGCTGAGTTCACTGGACGAAGTGGCTCGTGTCATAAAAGACTCACTGCTGGTATGTTTGACACTGCTCTTTCATGCTTCAGGAGTGACAGTTTTCAAATATGTCAGCACAGAGACATATATCAGCATAAATGGCCATTATGCCACGTGTGACTTGTTAGTGCAGGCCAAATCTTGAGTCCTTCAAACATCACTAATTTTTTAGTTTTTACACTGAATTGGTAAAAGAGAAAAAATATTTCATCCAGTGATGAAGAATGGGTGAAGAAATGAGGATCCCAGTGGTGAGAGTGCTAAGAACCTTCCTCTGTCTTAAAAAAATCATAAATTCTGGCCAGTAAGGATTTGAATCTGTTTTTTACCTCGATCTCTGGAGTTCAACAGTCTGAACAATTGGAATCCATTGTAGATTATTTTATTATGGACTGCTTAGTTACTTGGTTTTGTTTGCAAACCTGAACAAAATTCTTAATGCAAAACATTTGCTAAACTGTAATTAAAATTTATTTTCAAATGCTGATTTATGCAGAGCACAAAAATCTTCCCTAAGAGAAAACCTGGCACAGTACTTTTTCCAAAATAATGAGCTAGTTCGCAGCACTAAATGTAAATTTAATTGTTAATTTTAGTGTGAAATAGCATGTGTGCTGTGCACTCAAATTATATGTTACATAAAATGACAGAACTAACAAATGGCATATGGTGTTTTATTTTCAGCCTATGAAACTGCTTGCAAAGTATTTTAGTCAGGAAAAGAATGCTACCTTTAAATATTCTTCCTTTTTAATTGAACCTGCAAATCTCTTATTTTAGGGATCCATTATGATACTTGCAAATCACAAATGGCTTGGTGTCAGCAGTTCTTCATGTGGCATCTGGGGATTTAGGTATTGCAGCAAACAAGGCTATATACAGGTCAATGCCTAATTTTTCTGTATCAGATATATTGTGAATATATTGTGGTACTACACCTTGTACCAGCTGATGAAAGAAAAAGATATATAAATCTAAGTTATGAATATATAAAAAGAAGTCAAATACTCGTTTCAAGTGTTGTTTTTTGTTACTTATTATATATGTTCATACTTCAGTTTTCTCCACATCCTGATCGCTGAAAAGAGTGGAACAGTACTGTGCTAGCACACTTAGGTTGTCTTTACTTGCCTCTGCTCCAAGGACTTTGTGCTTTTGAAATAAGATATTCACAGACTGGCAAGACCAGTGAAGCAGCTTTGAAAGCTGGTTTAGAGAGGACATCCTGTGGACAAAGAATGGAATGAATGGAGCCTTAAAGAGGAGAGCAGTGGGAAGCTGGATATTGATGACTGATAGGCATTGGTAAGAGGGAGGGTGCATAAATGGAAGAGAACATGACAGGGATAAACAACAGGAAGAGAAATGTCAGAGAGGCAGCATATAAAGAAAATAATGTCAGCTGGAAATTGTGTTCTAGACGCATAATGACATTTTGTACAGCATGTACATGGTACTGTAAAGATACTTGTGTGACATTAAATTACTCAGCACTTTGAATCCAACAGCATATTAATTTAGCTTGCCTAAAGGGTATTTAAATATTTATTTAGGAATGTGGATGTGCGTTTTTTGGCAGTTGGATTATGATGTTTTAGGATGTAAGCTCTGTTTACATTATGGATATGGTAATAGTGGAATCATGAGACAAAGCTAGATTTCTACTTTACTACTTGTAAGAAAAACTTTAGAGGACTAATAATAATATGTTAGTAATTTGATTATAGTACAGTATAAGAATGAAATTTCAATAAGCTCTTTCATAATTGCATTATCAGAGTAATTTATCTAAATCAAATATCTTGATACAGTAATCATGTGGTACATAAACCTCACAGACATCTAAAGTACCCAGATAGTTGTAAAGCACTGTACTTCTTTTATGAAGGAAACTTGATAGGTACTAATCATTTATTTTAATTCCAAGAATAACTGTTGTGTGATGGTCCACTAAGTTGTGTTTATATGGTATGATATTATGTTTGTGAGTTTGTGGCTAAACTGAAATTAATACTGGAAATTCTGTAGTTAGAAGTAATAAAAACAAGTGACCATCACAGATGGTCTCTTAGCCTGGAATTAAGCTGGTGAGTGGATGTCTTCCTTTCTGAAGTAACTTTAGGGTTGGTATGTGTGCATTAACAACTAAACATGCAGTAAATACACATAGTAGTATTTTATGCTTTACCAGGAATGGATAGATAGGTATATACACAGATTTTTGAAGCCTGTGTATGTAAAAAGAGAAGTGACTGAATTGGTATCATTTATAGTTTCTGTTTGGTTCTGAGATAGCTTTCCAAAGTAGTTTTATTTGTTTCAAAGGTATGTTGCAAGAAAAGTGCAATAGGTTGAGAGGGCTTAAAATTTGTCGGCTTCTTCTTTATAAACCATCTGTTTTTGCTGCATTTTGTTTTCCACCTTGTCAGCATAGAATCATTAGGGTTGGAAAAGACCTCCAAGATCATTGAAACCAACCTTTGACCAGAAGTAAACTTGACCACCATGTCAAGTAAACTCTGTTCCCTTCCATGTCCAGTAAAGGATGGAGATTTTTCTCGCCTCCCCCTTTTGTAGTTAATGTATTTATAAGAACACTTTCTATAATCTTTCATAGCAGGGGTCAGATGGAGTTATAGTTGAGGTTTTGCCTTTCTGGGTTTCTCTCTATGACCTAATGACATCCCAAGTCCCCTGCCCCTTTTTCCAAAGGTCATAAGCTCTCTTTTTTTCCCTGAGTTCCCATGAAAGCTCCACGCTCAGCCAAGGCAGTTGTCTTCTCTGCCTGCTCCTCTATTGGCATGTGGACATGGCCTGCTCCTGCACATTTAAAATTTCCTCGTTAAAGCACATCCAGCCTTCCTGAACTCCTTTGTTTTTAAGGGCAGTTTCCTGAGAGATTCACTGAACCAATGTCCTGAATGGGCCAAAGTCTGCCCTATGGATGTCCAAGGCAGCAGTTCTGTTGATCCCCTCCCTTACTTCACCAAGAACAGAGACACTCTGTCATTCCGTGGTCAGTGTGCCCAGGATGGCCTCTGACCACCACATCTCCCACTTCCCTTCTCTGTTTGGGAGCAGCAGGTCTGGCAGGGCATGCCCTGGTAGGCTCCCCTACCAGCTGTGTCTGGAAGTTACCTTCCACACTCTCCAGGAGCCATACTGTCTCCTCTCACTGTGTTGAGTTTCCAGCAGGCTTTTGGCAAGTTAAAGTCTCCCACAAGAAC